>NC_089491.1:10982518-11290777 GCF_036850765.1 Saccopteryx bilineata | reverse complement strand
TCTCTCCAGTGCCCTTTCCAGATGTAAAATGCTAATATTTAGTGGCTTATTGTTTTATAGTTTCATTACACTTGGGCGAATCTGATGTTATTCAAATAAAAGGAGATCTCTCTGCCAAGTACATGGTATAATCAATTGTTGGAATTGAAACCTTCCGGAGATGAAAAGGAGTTTAGGAACTTGGCCTCCTTGACTGTTGTCAAAATAGGCTCACTTAGCAAATCTAACAGATAAAAAGCCAGCGGTGTGTGTGATACCACCTGTGCAGACACTTTGATGCCCCTCAGTTTCCAAGCTTGCCCTCACTCCCCTCTACCTGTTTGTATTTTCTGCTTAGGGAGCCATGATTATTGAGAGGAAGACAGCAACCCTAAGGGGCTCTAGACCCTGGCTGGTTGGCTCAGTGGTAGAGCATCAGCCCAGTGTGTGGATGTCCCGGGTTTGATTCCTGGTCAGGGCACAGAGGAGAAGTGACCATCTGCTTCTCCACCCCTCCTCCTCTCACTTCTCTTTCTCTTCTCCTCCCGTCCTGCAGCCATGGCTCAATTGGAGCAAGTTGGCCCCAGGTGCTGAGGATGGCTTCATGGCCTCCAACTCAGGCACTAAAAAAATGGCTCCAGTTGCTGCAGAGCAATGCCCCAGATGAGCAGAGCATCGCCCCCCAGGGGTCTAGCTGGGTGGATCCAGGTGAGGGCACATGAGGGAGTCTGTCTCTACCTCCCCTCCTCTCACTAAAATAAAAAATAAATAAAAAATAATAATACAGTGTAAAACGGCAGGACCAATTAGCCAGCGGTTTGTTGTTCCTAGTATACTTAGTGATGTTTATATTACTTTTTTAAAATTTAAAATATAATTCCCATGCTATAAAATTTTAATATGTACAATTCAGTGGTTGTTAGTATAGTCACAAAATTGTACAATCACCACTATCTAATTCCAGAACACTTCATCTCACCAAAAAAGAAACCCCACACCAATTAGCAATCACTCACCTTTTCTGCCCCGCCCCCAGCCCCTAGCTACCTGAATTAATTTTTTGTCTCTGTGGATTTGCCTATTCTGGATATTTCATGCACATAGAATCATATAATAATGAGGCCTTTTTGTCTGGCTTCTTTCACTTAGCATAGTGTTTTCAAAGTTTATCCATGTTGTACCAACTATCAATACTTAATTCTTTTTTTATTGCCTAATAATATTCTATTGTATGGATAAAGCACATTTTGTTAATTCATATCTTGTTTTTTTTTTTTGTTTTTTTTTTTGCATTTTTCTAAAGCTGGAAACAGGGAGAGACAGTCAGACAGACTCCCGCATGCGCCCGACGGGGATCCACCCGGCACGCCCACCAGGGGCGACGCTCTGCCCACCAGGGGGCGATGCTCTGCCCATCCTGGGCGTTGCCATGTTGCGACCAGAGCCACTCTAGCGCCTGAGGCAGAGGCCACAGAGCCATCCCCAGCGCCCAGGCCATCTTTGCTCCAATGGAGCCTTGGCTGCGGGAGGGGAAGAGAGAGACAGAGAGGAAGGCGCGGCGGAGGGGTGGAGAAGCAAATGGGCGCTTCTCCTGTGTGCACTGGCCGGGAATCGAACCCGGGTCCTCCGCACGCTAGGTCAACGCTCTACCGCTGAGCCAACCGGCCAGGGCCATATCTTGTTATTAAAAAATCATTTGGATTGTTTCCACTTTGGAGCTGTTATGAATAACAGTGCTATGAACATTCACGTACAAATTTTTTTGTGGACATAGGTTTTGTTTGGGTTTTTTGTTGTTTTGTTTGTTTGTTTGTTTTTAATTCTCTTGGATGTTATATTCAGTGCAAAGAATCCGCAGCTTGTTAACGGTGCTGCTACTGTAATGCCAAAAGGAAGGATTATGTAAAGAAGTAACTTTGGGACATGCAGAATCATACCAACTTAAGTAGGTTTTCTTAATGAACCTCTCATGAACATTCACAAATCAAGGTGCATTTGAGCTCTCCTAAGGGAATACAGGCATTATATACCAGCAGTTAAGAGAACGAATTTTGGGATGAGGCAGACCCAAATTGCTAGTTGAGTGAACTTGGAGAAAGTTCCTTAAACTCTCTGAATTTTAGTTTCCTCATTTTAAATAAGGAGATGATAATACCCACCTCATGAAGGTGAAATGAAATAAAGAATGTAAGGTTCTTGCTATATATTTGGTATTCACTAAATGGGAATGTTATTTTCCTAAATTGTCAGATTGATGAAGACAGGACTCCCATCAGATTTGTCCATACCTAGATTTCAACGTCTAAAACAGAAGCTGGCAGGTATACAGTGACCAATAAATATTTATTAAATCAATTATACATTATAACCTCAAACCCCTCATTTTGAGGCACTCTCTTAAGAATAAGTCACAGAACAAAATTTGGGGTATGCTTTCTTTCTTAAATTTGAACTTACTATATTGAATTAGGACAGTTCTTTACCTTTTATTTTATATATATATATTTTTTTCTTTTTTCTTTTTTTTTTTTTTCATTTTTCTGAAGCTGGAAACAGGGAGAGACAGTCAGACAGACTCCCGCATGCGCCCGACCGGGATCCACCCGGCACGCCCACCAGGGGCGGTGCTCTGCCCCCCAGGGGGGGGTGCTCTGCCCATCCTGGGCGTCGCCATATTGCGACCAGAGCCACTCTAGCGCCTGAGGCAGAGGCCACAGAGCCATCCCCAGCGCCTGGGCCATTTTTGCTCCAATGGAGCCTTGGCTGCGGGAGGGGAAGAGAGAGACAGAGAGGAAAGCGCGGCGGAGGGGTGGAGAAGCAAATGGGCGCTTCTCCTATGTGCCCTGGCCGGGAATCGAACCCGGGTCCTCCGCACGCTAGGCCGACGCTCTACCGCTGAGCCAACCGGCCAGGGCCTATATATATATTTTTAATTGTGGTAAAATATGCATAACAACATTTACCACTTAACCATTTTTAAATTTACAATTCATTAAGTATAGTCACATTATTGTGCAACTATCATCACAATTTCTACAACTTTTTAAAATATCTCCCCAAACCATAACTCTGTACACATTAAACAGTGATTTCCCATTTTCTCTTCCCTCCCTCAGCTCCTGGCAACTATCATTCTGCTTTCTATCCTTGTGAATTTGATTACTCAAGGAACCACATATAAGTGGAATGATCCAGTATTTGTCCTTTTGTGACTGGTTTATTTCACTTAGCATAATGTCTTCAGGTTCATTCATGTTGAAGCATGTGTCAGAATTTCCAACAACAAACAAAGCCAAAAGCAAGTAGAAGAAAGGAAATAATAAAGATCAGAGCAGAAATAAATGACATAGAGTCTTAAAAAAAATACAAAATATCAATGAAACCAAGAGTTGATTCTTCAGAAAGATAAACAAGACAAACCTTTACCCAGACTCATCAAGAAAAAAAAAAAGAGAGAGAGGACCCAAATGAATAAAATCAGAAATGAAACAGGAGACGTAACAATTGACACACACAAAAAATCAAAGGATTGTAAGAAAATATTATGAGCAACTGTGAGCCAACAAATTGGACAATCAGGACAAATGGATAAATTCCTAGAAACATACGATTTTCCAAACAGATAAGGAAGAATCAGAAAATCTGAATAGATAACAGTGAAATTGAAGCAATGATGATAATAATAATAATAAAAACTCTGAACAAACAAAAGTTCTGGATCAGATGGCTTCACAGTTGAATTCCACCAAAGATTCAAAGAATAAACGACATCTATCCTTCTCAAACTTTTTCAAAAAATTCAAGTGGAAGAAAGTCTCCCAAACTCATTTTATGAGGCCAGCATTGTCCTATATAAAGACAGTACAAATAAAGAAAATTATAGGTCAATATCCCTAATGAACATAGATGCTAAAATCCTCAGCAAAATATTAGCAAACCAGATCCAACAATACATTAAAAAGATTACACACCATGATCAAGTGGGATTTATTCCAGGGATGCAACATTGGTACAATATCTGCAAATCAATTAACATGATACACCACATAAACAAAATAAAGAATTAAAATTACATGATCATATCAATAGATGCAGCAAAAGCATTTGATAAAATCCAGCAAACATTTATGATAAAAATTGTCAGCAAAGTGAGAATAGAAGGAACATACCTCAATGTAGTAAACGCCATATATGACAAACACACAACCTACACCATACTCAATGGGAAAAAACAAGCATTTCCCTTAAGATCAGAAACAAGGCCCTGGCCGGTTGGCTCAGTGGTCGAGTGTCGGCCTGGAGTGTGGAAGTCCCGGGTTCGATTCCCGGCCAGGGCACATAGGAGAAGCGCCCATCTACTTCTCCACCCCTCCCCCTCTCCTTCCTCTCTGTCTCTCTCTTCCCCTCCCGCAGCCAAGGCTCCATTGGAGCAAAGATGGCCCGGGCGCTGAGGATGGCTCTATGGCCTCTGCCTCAGGCGCTAGAATGGCTCTGGTTGCAAAAGAGCGACGCCCCAGATGGGCAGAGCATCACCCCCTGGTGGGCATGCCGGGTGGATCCTGGTTGGGCGCATGTGGGAGTCTGTCTGACTGCCTCCCTGTTTCCAACTTCAGAAAAAATACAAAAAAAAAAAAATTTAAAAAAAGAAGATCAGGAACAAGACAAGGATGTATGCTTTCACCACACCTATTCAACATACTACTGGAGGTCCTAGACACGGCAATCAGACTAGAAGAAGAAATAAAAGTGATCCAAGTTAGAAAGGAAGAAGTAAGGCTGTCCTTAGTTGCACATGACATGATACTGTCAATAGGGAATCCTATAGACTCCACCAAAAACTATTAGAACTAATAAATTAATTCAGTGTAGTAGCAGGATATAAAATAAATATCTAGAAGTCAGTTGCATTTTTATACACCAATAATGAACTATCAGAAACTAAGAAAATAATTCCATCATAATTGCTTCAAAAAGAATAAGACACCTAGGAACAAATTTAACCAAGGATGTAAAAGACCTGTACTCAGAAAATTATAAAAGACTGAAGAAAGAAATTGAAGAAGATACAAATAAGTGAAAGCCTATACCATGTTCATGTATAAGAGGAATTAACACCACTAAAATGTCCATATTACCCAAAGCAATTTACAGATTCAACGCAATTCCTACCAAGTTACAAATGGTATATTTTACAGAACTAGAACAAATATTCCAAAAATTTGTATGGAACAACAAAAGACCCCCATATAGCAACATGATCTTGAGGAAGAACAACAAAGTTGGAGGAAACATACTAGCTGATATCAGACTATACTACAAAGCCAAAGAAATCAAAACGGCATGGTTCTGGCATAAAAACAAACATGTAAACCACTGGAACAGGAGACAGAGCCCAAAATTAAACCCACACCTTTATAGTCAATTAATATTTGACAAAGGAGACAAAAATATACAATGAGGTAAAAATA
Organism: Saccopteryx bilineata; assembly: GCF_036850765.1. NCBI lineage: Eukaryota > Metazoa > Chordata > Mammalia > Chiroptera > Emballonuridae > Saccopteryx > Saccopteryx bilineata. The sequence continues at coordinate 11,285,330 of NC_089491.1, read as the reverse complement.
GTCTATTCGGTAAATTGTGCTGGGAAAACTGGACAGAAACAGGCAAAAAACTTCAACTGGACCACCTTCTTATAGCATACACAAGAATAAACTCAAAATGGATTAAAGACTTAACTGTTAGACTCAAAACTATAAAAATTCTAGAAGAAAACATAGGCAGTAAGATCTCAGACATGTCTTGTAACAATTTTATTTTCTGATATACCACCTCTGGCAAGGGAAATAAAAGAAAAAATAAACAAATGAGACTACATCAAACTAAAAAATTGTTGTACAAAAAAAAAAGTTGTTGTACAGCACAGGAAACCATCAATAAAATGAAAAGACAACCAATTGAATAGGAGAACATATTAGCCAATATATCTGATAAGGGCTTAATATACAAAATTACAAGAAACTTATAAAACTCAACTCCAAAAAAGCCCCCAAACAATCCAAGTAAGAAGAAATGGGCAAAGGACCTGAATAGACACTTCTCCAAAGACGTGTAGATGGTCTATTGACATATGAAAAGATGGTCAGTGTCACTAATCATCAGAGAAGTGCAAATTAAAACCACAATGACATGTCACCTGATACCTCTTAGAATGGCTATCATTAATAAATCATCAAACACAAGTATTGGTGAGGATGCGGAGAGAAGGGAACCCTCATGCAATGCTGGTGGGAATGCAGACTGGAGCAGCCACTGTGGAAAATAGTCTGAATTACTTCAAAATATTAAAAATGGAATTTTCTTTTGACCCAGCAATTCCACCTCTGCAAATATATCCAAAGAAAGCCGAAACACTAATTTGAAAAAATATCATATATGCACCCTGTTTTTATTGCAGTGTTATTTATAATAACCAAGATTTGGAAGCAGCCCAAGTGCCCATCAATAGATGACTGGATAAAATAGCTATGGTATGCTTATACAATGGAATACTTCCGGACCATAAAGTAAGAAGGAAATCTATCTTTTGTGACAGCATGGATGGTCCTGAAGATTATTATGCTAACTGAAATAAGTCAGGCAGAAAAAGACAAGTACCATATTATTTCACTTCTTTATGGAATCTAATGAACAAAATAAACTAACAAACCAGATAAAAACAGACTCAAAGATACAGAAAACAGACTGACAGCCTTCAGAGGGGTTGAGGAACTGAGTAAAAAAGGTGAAGGGATTAAGCAAAGAAAAGAAAATTTACAGGCACAGACAACAGTGTGGGGATTGTAGGAGAGAAAGGAAGGTGATGGTGATGGAGGAAGACTTGACTTGGGCTGGTGAACACACAATACAACATACAGATGATGTAGAATTGTGCACCTGAAACCTGTATAATTTTATTAACCAATGTCACCCCAATACATTCAATAAATATTTTTTGAAAAAAGAAAGGAGAAATAAAGAATTTTCATCCTTTCCATTACATGTATAGACCACGTTTTGTTCATCTCCTTATCATCAGTGGACACTGGAGTTGCTTCCACCTTTTGGCTACTGTGAATAATGCTGGTATGAACATGGATACATATACAAACAAGTCTTGAGTCCTGCTTTCAGTTCGTTTGGGTGTACACCCAGAAGTAGAATTGCTAGATCATATGGTAATTCTATTTTTACTTTTTTTTGAGGAACCACCATTTTCCATAGCAGCTGCACCATTACATTCCCACCAACAGTGCACAGGGTTCCAATTTCTACACATCCTTACCAACACTTGCTATTTTCTGTTTTGTTTTGTTTTTGTGGTTTTTTTTTTTCAGAGTAGCCATCCTAATGGGGATGAGATGGTATCTCATTGATGTTTAGATTTGCATTTTCTTAATGATAGCGATTCTGCACATCTTTTTATGTGCTTATTGGCCAATTTGTATGTCTTCTTTGGAAGACTGTCTATTCAAGTCCTTTACTCATTTTTAAATCAGTTGTCTGTCTATTTGTTGCTATTGTTATAGGAGTTATTTATCTATTCCGAATATTAACCTCTTAACAGATAAAAGATTTTCAAATATATTCTCCCATTCTGTGGATTTCCTCGTCACTCTTGATAGTGTCCTTTGATGCAGAAAAAAATGTCTAGTTTCATGTAGTCCTATGTATCTATTTTTTCTTTTGTTGCCTATTCCTTTGGTGTCATATCCAAGAAATCACTGCCAAATCCAATGTCATAAAGCTTTTCCCCTGTATTTTTTCCTCCACTCTTACATCTGGGTCTTTGATACATTTTGAGTAAATTTTTGTACATGATATAATGTAAGATAAAGGTCTTGACCTTCTTTTGATCGTTAAAAGTGCTTGAGCTGCTCACCTGCTCTCTGGTCCATTATTTTTATTATGGTTAATAACACTACCTTGCAAATACTTTATGTTTTTTCAACTGCTCAATAATCAAGGAGAGCTGTTGTCCTTGCTTTAAAAGTGAAGATGCTTATACCCAGTTGGCTTAAGTGACTTGAGATCAAACAGCCAGAAGATTGAGGGAGCCAGGACTCAACTCAGGTGCCTTAACTCCTAATTGTGGGTGTATTTGTTGGTTCCCTAAGATACATTGTTTTCTATTGCTATGGTTTTCCTTCACTGATTAGTTCATTAATTCACTAAATGTTTCTTTTCTTAATGATAATAACTTGATATTGTTGAAAATAAAAACAAAATTAATAGCCCATGTAATACCTTTGCAGTTTTCTGCTGGCTATACATGGATTTTAAATGATGTACCTATAAGTCTTTTCTTGTAGAAGCGAAGAACACGGGCTCTGGAGCCAGACTGCTTGGCTATGTGTATGACTTGGGCAAATCATTAACCTCTCTTAGACTCAGTTTTCTCATTTTTAAAGTGGAGATAGTAGTACCTTGCTCACGAGAAGTAAATGTGTTGATTCATATGGAATATGAGTTAACTTTGCATTTGGTAGTGACTCCATGTGTTCTGTTATATATATAGTTATTCCTTAACACCAACCAGCCAATAAAAGCCAATTCTCATAAAGGCCAGTGAGAATTGGTAATTAAGGCCTTGATTTTCATAATTAGCTATGCATATCATCAGCTGTGATGCTTATTTATAATATGGAGTCCAGAGTTCTGATCCTGGAAAGTCTGCTTCAGAAGCAAGAGCAGAGGCTGTATGTTGCCACGAGTTCCACGAGTGATGTGGATCCACAAGGAGTAAGGGAACCACTGATTCAAGCCTTACCCAGGTGCCAAGATGAACTGAATTCCCATCAGTATCTCTGGAGCCTCAGGGGGCCCCCTGCTTCACTCCCCAGGTTCTTCAGGCTCCAACTCTGCACCTGTTGGCTTCCTGAGATGGTCAGTGCATTTGCCTGAGTATTGTTAGTACTTAGAGACCCAAGGCAGGTGACATCATCAATTCACTCACTCACATACCAAATCCCTTCCATGTGCCGGATCCTGCACTTAGGAGTATCTCTGCTCCTAGCTGAGGCCCATTCCCCTCCCCAGCCAAGCAGTGTAGTACCCAGCAAACATTTTCCAGTGAGCTTCCTGTGTGCTTGGTGTCTCATGCTTGGTGCCAGGGATACAGTTATAAATGAGAGAGTTTATGGATTAGACACAGTCCAGAGTCTGACCAGATACATTCCCTTCAGCCACCTTGCTTACCCCTGATGTCTCATGTTGAATACCCTGTAAAAGGAGCTCTGTGTTCTTAAAGTTGCTTCTTTGCCCCTTGTCCTCAGATCGCTGAGGACTCCAGTTCACTCCCCTGTGAAGTGTTCTACATTTTTCCTCTCCTTGCTTCTAGGATTTGATAGTGCATCATCTTCGCAGCCCTGACCTTGACTCTTCCCAAATCGCAGTAGGTATTTATTCTACTTGTCAGGATTTCTAGCACCCCTGGCCCTGGAGGCTGCTTCCATTTCCACCTGAAGGAGCCAGACTTTTAGTTTAGGCCTAAGCTCCAGAGCTCTGCTCTTGCCTGCTGCAGATGGCCTCCCCGTGCCTCTGCCCTTCGGGAAGTGAGCTGGAGGGTTGGCAGGCTCTGCCCTGTTGTACTCTTGGATTCTCTTGCTAGTTTTCCTTTATTTTGTACTTTCTTCCCCATATGCATTTATATATTATTCACGTGTAAAATATATTCTTTTTTCCTATTTGTTTTAACTACTTTTTCTCCTAAGGCAAACCTCACATCACCATTTTAGTATTTTTGTTGTAAGTTTATTGAATTCTGAAGTTTCAATCCTAGTATACCTTCCACTTCATGTATCAAGACCCGCAAGACGAGTGGCAGTGACGGACCAGCCTTAGCATCTCAGTGGAGAGTAAGATCCCAGTTCTCTGACCTCGTGAATTAAGCAGAGTTTTTGCTGGTCAATCTGAGTGCCTAAAATATTGGAAAGGAGATCCCCCAACCCAGTTCAATGACAGAGTTGTTTTTAATTTGTAGGTAGCTTACTGAGTCTCTCAGGGACCCTACTTCCTAAAACGAATGTCTCAACCCCTCTGTGAGTTCTGCTTCCAGTGGTGAAAGTCAAATTTTTTTAGGGACAATAGAGGCAGCATCACGTGGTGGGTGGGGCAGCATCTGCCTGGGGTTGAGTCCTAACCCTATTAGAGCAAATTACTTCACCTTAACATAATTCTTCATCTATAAAATAGAATCATTAGTACTTGCTTCATGGAGTGGCAATGAGGATAAAATTATTATATCAATAAAATCTGAGGATCCAGCCATAATAAATATTTGATAAATCAATCATTATCATAGGTAAAGTTGGTGACCACATGTGTTACTCACATTGTCTTCAATCTTGACCACACCCCTGAAAGTTTGGTACGATACTACATACACACTTCAGAGAGGGGTGGTGATTGGCCCGTGGCCACCCAGCCAAAGGCAGTAAGAGCTGGGAGTCGCACTAACGGGGTGTCTGATCCCCAAGCTGCCTATTATTTTAAAACAGTTTCTACCAAGCTCCATTCTCTTATTTCTCTCTCTCTCTCTCTCTTTCAGTTTGGCTAAAAATATCCTGAATTGCATCCTCATTAGCTAATATGCATACATTATATTTTGCTTTTTGAACATAATTGGCTCATTCAAAGGAAAGGCTTCCACCTACGTGAAAGGGAAAGCTGAGCTGCTCACTGAAAACTCATCTGAATTCAGAAAAGGCAGCTGCCTGTGGAAGGCCCTCTGCTTCCAGCATGTGTCTCTCGCTGGAGGGCGACCCAGCAGAGGGAAAACCAAACTCCCCTCATTCCCACCGCCCAGCATGTTTGAGCTGGGTGGCTTTGGCCAAGTCTCTTCCTGTTTCCCAAGAGTTAGCCTCCTCGGCTGTTATGTTGAGTTCACAGAAGAGCTTGCCTTACAGAGTTGCAGTGAAGATTAAATGAGATAACCCGTGGGGCTTGACATATAATATGTGGCCAGTCAAGAGCTGGGAGCTGACACGACATAGGCTACATGTAGGGAATAAACCACCAACATTTGCAGGAGAGGCAGGACAGCCATGTGATTAAATACACAGGGGCTGGAGCCAGGGAAATGATGGATCAAACCCCAGCATGCACCACGCTCTGGTTCTGCGACACCATTTCTTTCTCTCCCCAAGTCTCGGTTTTCCTGTAGCCAAAGAGATATTATACATATAAAGAGCTCAATAATGAACGGTGACTACATTCACAGCAAGCCTCCCCAACCGGATCATCCCCTAATAGCAGTTGGAGTAATTGATTTCTGCTTCTAGGGCAACACGCGCACGCGGACACCGCAGAGGGTTCATCCTGGGCAGGGCGCGTGTGCTCGAGGCAGCTAGAGCCAAACTGTCTGCCCCGACTTCTCCTGCTGGTAATGTGGCCGATGACAGCTTAATGGACTCTTTACCCTTGAATGCTAAGGGGAAAATAACTCATGGCATTACAACATATGAATGTAATGTGGGTTTTTTTTTTCCTTGGGCAATGTAGAGAGAGAGCCAGAAACATATGTAGACTTGAGGCTGCAACCTGAACCTCCCTCTTCCTGGCCATGTCTGTATGGGGGACAGATTTAGCCATTGCAGTTACCCCAATCATTCATGTTTGTAAAATAGAGCCATATCTGCGCGCGCGCATGTGGTGAGTGAGTGTGTGTGTGTGTGTGTGTGTGTGTGTGTGTGTGTGTTCCTGAATGATCTGGGGCTAATGAAAAAGAGTATGCAGTCAGTTTATGGCCAGAGGACTGGAATGCCCCTATGTTACTGGTTTTCCAGAGACAAGCCAGTTCCGCTTGGAATGAGTTGGTGCATGTACACACGCGCGCGCGCACGCACACACAGATTCTCTGTCGTCATGAGGAAGCTGGTCAAAATCTACCCACACAACGTTCAGAAAGCCATGCCATCCTGACTAGATCGGCGGCAAACCCGCCATTGGAAGTTAAAACGTTCCTCAGTCCAAAGGAGGAGGCAGCCACAGATGCCTCCGTTAGACTGATAGGGGCCAGGGAGGCGGGGTGGAACGCACAGAGAACTTTGTGGGTTCATGGGGAGACCATGGACTTGACTAGTGTGATTGAACGGGGTTCATTTCAAATCTACCATCTGACTTTGGTCAAAAGCCTTCCCCTTCTCAGAGCCTCAGGTTCCCCAGCTGTAAAATGGGTTTTATAACCCCCACTTTACATAGTGCCGTGAAGACTAAAGACAAAGCCGGTGGAGGCGGAGCAGGGCACGAGGCCCCGTGCCAGGCTCAGGGTGATGCGGTACAAGGCGGCTGTGCTCCACCGGAGGCCGGCCAGGCCGGGCCGGAGGTGTGCGGAGACCCAGCTCCCGCGCCGCTCAGCAGCGGCCTCCGCAGCCACCAGAGCCTCGCCGGAAAGGAAGTGTGTGGAACACGGCTCTCCATCTGGCTAATGCTCACTTGTGTTTCCTACTGGAGAGCATCACTTTTTTCACCTCACCTGGTTTGTTTACCCAAACAAGCTGCTCATTAACAACACGAATTGCATTTTCTGCAATTCTGTTGACAGCACAAATGTCTGCAGTCAGCTTGGGAGTTTGGTGGGAACTGTTGCGGGATCCCACCCAGACCAGCCAGCAGCACAGCTTCTGAGGAAAGAAATCAAGGCCATGCTGGGGTCTGGGGTGGGGCAGGGGGCCTGGCTGGGGCCTACTGGCAAGTCCGCCTCAAGGTCCCCAGCTGCTGAGTGCAGACAGGACCCTGGGCCCTCCTGAGAAAGATGAGGCACTTTCCAGACAACAAAGGTAGACGGAGGAGATTTTCAAGTAGAAGGTGGGGAGGAGCCAGACTTAAAAGAGTGGCTTAAAGCCCAGACAGAGGTACAGACCTGGCTGGGAGATACCCGGCCTCCAGCAGAGAGACCCTGAGGGCCTTCCCTTGTGGACCCAGCACCTCAGGCAACAAGAACTAGATGACAGAAATAAAACATGATTATTTCTCTTCTTGGTTTGTCCCCAAAAGGCTGAGCTTAGTTTGGTTTGTCAAAACTCTACTCTCTCATCTCTGCTGTTGAAGCAGGAAAACAAGATATCTAATGTATGTGTTTATTTCCTTTAAATTCTTGCCCTCAGAATGCTTTCTCTTCTGTCCATTTCCTCACTCAGTAAAGTCTAGATCGAAGGCTTACGGATTACTGTGCAATTGTCACTGAGGAGAAGTAATATAAAAAGAGACGGACCTGACCCGTTGGCTCAGTGGTAGAGCGTCAGCCTGGCGTGCAGGAATCCAAGGTTCAATTCCCGGTCAGGGCACACAGGAGAAGTGCCCATCTACTTCTCCACCCCTCTCCCTCTCCTTCCTATCTGTCTCTCTCTTCCCCTCTCGCAGCCAGGGCTCCATTGGAGCAAAGTTTGGCCAGGCACTGAGGATGGCTCCGTGGTCTCTGCCTCAGGCGCTAGAATGGCTTCGGTCACAACAGAGTGACGCCCCAGATGGGCAGAGCATCGCCCCCTGGTGGGCGTGCCGGGTGGATCCTGGTCGGGCGCATGCGGGAGTCTGTCTGACTGCCTCCCCGTTTCCAACTTCAGAAAAATACAAACAAACAAACAAACAAACAAACATAAAAAGAGACAACCCCTGCCCTCAAGGAGTTGGCAGTCTAGTGGAGGGAGCAATATTAAATTACATGGCAAATAATTGGAAATCATGATGAGTTGGATGAAGGAGCATTCCAGGATATTAATGGGGACCTGACATCTGGCAGGGGCCATCAGTGGTGTCTTCTAGAAAAAGTGAGATTTAAGCTGACGCCCCAATTAAGAGGAGAAGTTAGCTGAACAATAGCAAGGGGCAATGAGCTGATATGTTTGCTTTCGGATGTCATCAACGCATAAGGGAAGTCTTTGGGTTCCCTTTCTGTCCAAGGGAAAACTAGCATGGAACATAGGAAGTAGATGGTGCCTGCTTTGCTATTTGAAATGAGCTCTAGGAGGCAAGGATCCAGTCAACACCATGGTATCTGGCATATAGTACACATACATATTTGTTAATTGAAAGGAAATAGCAGGAGGTGGGGATTCCACACAGGGAACAGCATGTGCAAAGACTTAATATATGTTCACCCCTTGCTTCCTCTGTGTGAATGTTAATATAAGTCAACAAATAATACTATTTAACATGTACCTACAATAGCTATATATATAATCAGAGTTCAAACTCACAGCAACTCTGAGGTTAGGTCGCTATCTTCACAGCTAGGAAAATTCCAAATTCAGGGTTCATCTCTCTTCCATGATGATAACTCACAATTTATTCATACCCCATGCCCCACCCTCACAGACCAGATTCTTGACACAGCTGTTATCTCATGAATAGGTGATGCCAGTTATCAGACCAGACCTTCATATGCCCAGAGCTTAAACGTGGGACAGAAAACACTGGGATCCAAGAGCCAGGGCCGCCTGGCTGAACCCAAAGTCAAGAGGGATAAGATTATAATAGCAGCCCTGGCTGAATAGCTCGGTTGGTTAGAACATCGTCCTGAAATGCAAAGGTTGTGCGTTCAATCCCGGGTCAGCATCCATACAGAAACAGATCAATGTTTCTGTCCCTCTCTCTCTAAAATCAATCAATAAATTTAAAAACAAAAAGATAATAATAGCAAAGATGTATTGAGAGCTTACCCTACACCAGGCTCTGTTCTGAGTGTGTTATTTGTATTAATGCATCTAGTCCTCCCACTTACTCTATGAGCAAAATACTTGGTCATTTTTCTTTTACAGATGAGGAAACTGAGGCACCAAGATATTAAGTGACTTGTGGATGATAGCACCCATCATACTTCCCCCACACCTTGTCCCTCCTCACCTCTTTCTGGTGATGAATCAACAATAGTTGACATCTTCCATTCATCAGGCACTGTACATTGCTTCACTAAATCCTTACATGAACCGCACCCCCCCCCCAGGTGGGAAGTGGTTCTTTTTTTAAATTTGTTAAAACATTATTTTTCAATTACAGTTTACATTCAACATTATTTTATATTACTTTCAGGTGTATAGTATATTAGTTAGACAACCATATACTTTACAAAGTGTTCCCCCTAGGGAAGTGGTCCTAATCCTCATTTTACAGAGAAGAAAACTGAGGCTCAGAAAGAGAAGGAACTCATCCCAAGCTCCTGAGTTAAAGAAGATCTTGAATCCAGGTCTACTTGATTCTAAAACCCAGTTTTTACCCTGACTCCCAAGTCAGGTAGGATTCTAGTGCAAAGAGCACAGAATCTATGAAAACAAACAAATGAACAAACAAGCAAACAAACAAAACCCAGCCCTTTCTTTCTAGTCCTCCTTCCCATTCTACTGTCTCCTCTAATCCTCACCCGGATAACATATCCACAGTGATATCATCACCCTCCACACAGTTGGACAATGTTGAGAAAATGTGGGAGAAAGAACATCCAACCTAGACTTCATTCCCCTCCCTTGCAAATGGAGACAAAACTCCCTAAGTCCTAGAATTATTTAGCAGATTAAATGAGGTCACTTAAATACTACACTCATGGAGTGTATGTAGTGTTAAATACTACACTCATAGAGGCACTTGGGAAATTCTTCTTTGCTTCCTTCTCCCAACTTGTTCTTCCCCGTCATTCAAACAGTCTTGGTTTGTGTGAGGAAGCCTAGTTTCAGTGGGTACCCATTCCCACCATCAGTCAAGGCAGGATGTCCCTCGAGGGCGGTAACGTTGCCCTCTGTTCCAGTTTCCTCTGGGCATTGTAAGGTGCTGTATACCTTACGGCCACATACAAGTAATCACTAATAACAGTCATAAACCGCTCAGCTTTCATTGGCTGCCAAGCACAGCTCATTCAGACATGTCTCCCTAGGTAGACAAGCCCATGGCTGCACAGATATGGGAAGTCACTTTCTTAATGGGCATTTTCTTTGGAAGAACTAAGTTAGCCTCACTTTCAACAGGCTGCATTCCTGAAGCCTCTAAGCATGAAGATTCCAAATGGAAGGATTATGCCCTGGGCTCAAGTGGGGATCTGGGTTCAAGGGAAAGAAGACTGTCAGTTACAAGAAGCAGACGTTTGTCTGGGTGCATACATCAGGTGAGGAAACTGAGACCCAGTGCTGGAAAAAACAAAACAACAATAATAGCCATCCTAGCTACTGTTTACCTAGTTAGAGGTGATGGTAGAGACAGTTCCAGAACAAAGTCTCCTCCAACAGGAGGCAATCAGCCACTAGCTAGAACAATCTAAATGAGCATCAACATTTTCAAGATGGTTATGCAAAATTTTCAGTCTTTTTTAGAAAGGAATGTCGTGTATGTGTCAAAAGACTTTAAAAAGTCCATGCTCTTTCGCAGGGTCGCTGGCTTGAGCGTGGGATCATAGACATGACCCCATGGTCGCTGGCTTGAGCCCAAGGTCTCTGGCTCAGAGCCCAAAGTCACTGGCTCAGAGCCCAAGGTCACTGGCTCAAATCCCAAGGTCTCTGGCTTGAGCAAAGGGTCATTCACTCTGCTGTAGCCTCTCGGTCAAGGCACATATGAGAAAGCAATTAATGAGCAACTAAGGTGCTGCAATGAAAAATTGATGCTTCTCATCTTCCTCTTTCCTGTCTGTCTCTACCTATTTGTCCCTCTCTCTGTCTCTTTCTGTCCCTGTCACACACAAAAAAGTCCATGCTCTTTGATATAGTCATTTCCCCCCTCAGAATCTAACATTAATAATTAACATTAATAATTAATGTAGACAAAGTAAATGCATGAAAGGGGTCTCTGCAGCATTACTTATATAGTATGTCTCAATTTTTACAAAAGATTTTATTTATTGATTTTACAGAGAGAGGGGGAGAAACAAGAAGTATCGACTAATAGTTGCTTCACTTTAGTTGCTCATTGATTGCTTCTCATATGTGCCTTGACGGGGCAAGCCCAGGGTTTCAAACTGGTGATCTCAGCATTCCAGGTAGATGCTTTAACTATTGTACCACCACAGGCCAGACAATATCCCAATTTGGGAAAAAAGCACCAACTATGTGACACTCAGTGTACGGCATTATCCTGAGAGATAGGTTAGACTTCATTCTAATGACACAGGGTCATTCAGTCCCATCCTTCTTCAAGGAGATAATATGGCAGAATAGAGAAAGCCTGTGAGGATTGGAAAGACCTGGATTTTATATTTTCTTTTTCCCTCCCTCTTCCTCTCTCTTCTTTTCCCCTCCCTCCTTCTCCCTCCTTCGCCCTCCCTTTTCTTTTCTATCTTCCTTCCTTCCTTCCTTCCTTCCTTCCTTCCTTCCTTCCTTCCTTCCTTCCTTCCTTCCTTCCTTCCTTCCTCTTACTTGTTTATTCAGCCTGCCTGGGCTGCCCTCTGTGAACTGAATCCTCATTTCTAAAAACGGGGCCAGAATACCTATCTTGAAGTTCAGCCACAGCTTGGGAAAAGTTCCCAAGCTCCACCAGCTTGTGAGGACAGTGTATTGGTAGCCAAACTCTTTCTTGATTCAAGAAATCCAGGCTTCTGCAGTTCCACGTAGGTCTGGGTTCCCAGAGGGGCTTATACTTGTCCATGTCACAGAGCTGGGCATTGCTTACTGTCTCACCTAGAGAGGCTAGGACCCAACAAGGCTTCACATCTGTACAGAGGGACACTTCTGATGCTTCTGGGCCTGCCTACAGCTCAAGCCATTATCTAGGGGCCAAGCAGCTATAAAGCTGGAAGCCCCCCATCACCCTTGTGAAGTGAGGTGAACACTCCCCTTGTGTATTCAGTTGGTGAAGTGGGTCCCTACAGCAAGGCTGTTTGTACCCTGAGTCATAGAATTCAGTGAGGCATTAGGCTCTTTGAATTTGAGGATGTAGCTCTTTGCTCCCAGGGTCACACAACAAGATGAGTTTTATTAATGCCTTATCTTCCCTTCCTTGTGAAGTCCCACTTATTATGCCCAACAACTTGATGCTAAATTCTTTCAGGTTCCCCGGCCTTATCCTGCAAAGTAGCTCTCGCAGGGTCTCCACCACCCTGACTCTATCCTGTCTGGGTATGTCCAAACCTCTGTTGGGGTTTGATGTGTATGGCATATCCTCCATTTACCTCCCCCCGAGATCCCTCCACTCTCTGCCACTCTGGTCTGTGCCCCAGGAGGCTATGCACTACAGACCACACCTGCCCGCCTCCTTGCCCTCTGGCTTCTGGCTGGGTTCAGCCAATGGAGAACACCAGCAGACTGAGGAGCAGGTGGAGGGACGGATGCAGCACTGTGTTTTGGCAGAGGCTGCCTCTTCTCTCTATGGCCACAGCTCCTGTTGGCGGCTCGTTCACCAAATCCCAGTGACCTCCCCCTCTCCTTGCCTTTTCCCACCAAGGATAGTCATGGCTCCCTGCTGTTGCTAATTCTGGGATGCTTCACCATCCCTTATCTCTGCCCATCCTTTGGACAGAGTCCCTTCACTGAACTCTTTTTCAATATCTGAATGTGTCCTCTCTCCCCATCCTGGACCCTCAGCTCCTTTGCCGTCGGTTAACGTAAGCAAACAATATGATCACCTCAAGTCCCGTCCTGAGCCTAGACAAGCAGCCTTGTTACTGGTAGAAATGAAGAGTGAGCTCGTTCAGATCCAGGTTAGAGATGAAGAAAGGCTAAAGAGAAGCCCTGGGAAAGCCATTTGGGGAAGAGCTCCTTTCAAAGTAAACAGCTCTGACATAATGGCAAGTTTTGTTATGACTGGGGAAAGCAGGGATGGGCTTCAGCTAACGGGCATCTCTGCCTGGCTTCTCAGTCCTGCGTTTCCAACATACACACACATTCTGGGATGAGCAGGAGAAGGATTGCTGCTAAAATTCTGGATCTGATTGGGGGAGAAGATGACAGGATGCGAGCGTGTTGGAAAGACCCAAGTTAATAGTTTGACCCCTCTCGGCTTTTCACAGACAAAACGAAGCAAAGGTGAGATGTTTATTTTCAAAGCAAGCAACATATTTCTTATGTTCTTAGATTTCTTATGACAATATCTCCACTTAATGGCCCTATCATGTCTAATAACTTTGGAGATAAAATACGTTTCTTTGATCTGAGCTAGTCAAGAAGAGTGACAGCTGGCATTCTGCACAAAAATTTAGTGCCTTGTCTAATTGTGTTGACTTCTCATTATTGGAAAGTCTCACAACCAGTAGAGAATTTTTTTTTTTTTTAGTTTATCAAACTGTTAACCATTTCCTGGCTCCAGTCCTCCTCCCTCCACACACCCACTTGAAACTGTCAGCGATTTAAGAGTTGAGCCAAAGTTGAGCATGACTCGGCTCTGGGCTACAATTTGCATAAGGGGCTTTTGGGAGCTCTACTGATCATGAAGAGGGCCCCCCATCCCTCTTCCAATCTGGGTGCTTATATCCACTTGAACCTGAGTAGAGCATTTGCCTGGGCTAAATTCTAATGGAGGAAAAGGATTGTTATCCAGCCATCAGAGAACACATAGCACTTGTATAAAAGGCTCCCTTGTATATAAAAGCGAAAAAATAGAAATGCATCCATCTTGGTCTCTACCGGGAGGTCTCACTGTCTAGTGAGAAGGACAGGCATTTCCTCCCTAGGTGGTCTTAGGGATGTCATTTTCTATTTCTGAGCCTCAGTTTCCCCAAAGGCAAAAGAGTTTCCACATAGGGCAGTGGCTTATAAAGTTTAGATTACATCAGAATCACCTGGAGATCTTTGGGAAACACAGGTTGCAGAGCCCCAGAGGGCTCTGATTCAGTAGGTCTGAAGGAGGTAGGGGGGAGGCCTGAGAATTTGCATTTCCAGCAAGCTCTATACCCTGATGCTGATAGAGGGATCTCACCTTGAGAGCCACACTCATGGCCTGCTGAGGCAGATCACGTGAGCTAAGGTGTGTGGAAAGCCCCTGCGGTGGCTGTCTGGGCTCTGCTCAGTCATTCTCTGTATAAACCGTATAAACCATGGACCACACAGCACTGTGCGAGCCCATGGGGCTGGGCGAAGAGGAGGGAAGTCTTCCCTCCAACAGAGGCCAGAAGAAAGAAGTGGACAGCAAAGCCTATTTGGGGGCACGCCAGCCCTCTCCTCTACTAAGAATGACCATTTAGCATTTTCCTCTTGAGGTGATGGCTTTCAAACGTGGCCTCTGGAAGAAGTTTATTTTACGTCATGACCCTGAAAACACGTGCTTCTGTGTTACAGCAGAAACAGGAAGTAGGACTTCACCTGCTCTGTGCGAGGCACTCCGAGATTTCTCTGTTGATTGGCCTTAAAGGTATTAATGGTACAACGAATTGATGTTACCTTACATAGATCCAGTAATAGATCACACATGGGGTGCATCTAAGCCAGATTTAGTGGGGCATTTAAACCAGCATTTGGGACTGAAAGAGAGAGGAGGCAGGGAAGTTTTCTTCTAACAGCTAAACCCAGGAGGGGCTTATGATGGGTCAGGCTCAGATATAAAATTGAGCTAAGTTCCAAACAAACAGATTAAAACCATATATACACACACACAAACCCAGGCATTTGTGCATGTGTGTGTGTGACTCAATCCTCAAACCAACTCTCTGAAGTAGATAACGTTATCACCATCTTCAGCCCTCATTTTACAGATGAGGTTAGGTGACCTGCCAAGGTCAGACAGTCGGGAAGTGGCAGAGCTGTGACTCAGACCTAAGAGCCCGGGACCCAGATTCTTGTATTTACAGCCACTGTGACACACCGCATCTCTGTGCAAAGGTGTTGCAACCCATACCCTGGAACTCTCCCTCCCTGGACACCCTAAACATGGTCCATTTATTCAATCAACAAACATTTAAAGTGTTCCCAAGTGCCACTCAAGTCCTGCGTGTTAGCACAGATCTAAATAAATTAATTTCCTTTTTTTCATGAGCCCCTACTAGGTGCCGTGCTTTATACCAGGTACTAGAGTCCCTGCAAATTAGCTAATTCACTTGCTCACACACTCAACATGTAGCCACTGACCCTTGCTCTTTGCTGAACCCTGTGCTGGAGTAGCCACGCCTGGGCATGATACCCAGGGTTTGGGGGGTCCAGGAAGGATTGGGAGCCCTCCCTTGGTTTTGTATGCACCTTATGGATCCCCTTTTCCTCCCTAAAGAAACAGAAGACCAGGACTTTCTTCTTGTTTCTCCCTCCCTGGAGGAGCCACACATAAAATGCCAGGCAAGCAAAGATGTTTTATGGTAGGCATTAATAAAGCCAAATTTGTGGCAACTGTGTGGTCTGGACACCAGGAGCTGCCCTGTACCACCTGTTAAGTGAATCCTGTGGTCCTGTGGTTGGTCCCATTCTCCTGACTCCCTGCCTCTTTCAGGATGCTCTGCAGTGGGTTTTGTTGGCAGGGAGTGGGCAGTCTGGCCCTCTGGGGGACCCCCTTTGCTAGTGGCTAAGCCAGAGCTCAGTGTGATTCCTTCACATGACTCCCAGGGTGCACGCTCATCGGCCGAGTCTCCTCCTCACTGGACAGATTACCTGGACTTTGGCTGTGGCCCCAGTAGATCAGTCTGAGTTTGTATTCTAAAGCTACAAAGCCAGTTCTCTGTGCTTTTAGTCTTTCCCCTCTCTGACCTTCTGCTTTTCTGTGTGCTGATCTGCTTCGGGACATTTGGGTTTTTTTTTTCTGATAATTTCTTCACGGATGGTAAAGACATGGTCTTCGAATCAGACAGACTTGGGGTTGAATTCTACCTCTACCACTTTACCAGTTCTATGACCTTGGCCAGTGACTTGATCACGCAAGCCTCTGTTTCCCCAACAGAAAATGAGGATGAAGGATACACGTAAAAGCCAGCAAGAGACTAAGGAGACATGACTAAATGCAATGCTGTATCCTGAATTCAATCGCAGAGAGAAGAAGGGCATTAGTGGGAAAAATGATGAAATCTGAATAAAGTCTAGCTTAGTTAGTCATGTCATACCAATATTAATTTCTCAGTTTTGACCAATGCACTTGGATTATATAAGATGTTAACATTAGAAGTCAGCTGGGTGAAAGTATCACAGGAGCACTTTGGACTATCTCTGCAATGTTTCTGTAGATCTAAAATAATTCCCAAAGAGAAAGTAAAAAAGAAATGCATATGAAACCCTGAGCACACTGTCTGGACCCAGTAAGTTCTTGAAAAATGTTAATTATCATCATCATTTATCATCCTACTCTGATTTATTCCCCAGAAGAACCCTAGGAGGTAGGTACAATTATCAGCCCATGGTGTAGATCTGGAAACTGACACCCAGAGAAGTGAAATATTGTACTTACCCAGGTTCACACAGCTAGGAAGCGGCAGAGCCAAAATTCAACCCAGCTCTAACATCCACACTCTTACGCCCTACGCCTCCCGTTCCACAGTGCTATCATCACTGTGACAAATGATGTTAAAGACTAAGGAGTCGGGCAAAGGGGCGTAAAGCCAGCACAGATTTCAGACCAGAAAGATTTGGATTCAAGAGCTGCCTCTGCTGTGGACCCCGGGCAAGTTGTTGAACCTGTCTGAGCCTCAGATCCTTTCACACTGACATGGAAATGAACTCTTAAGTGTGGCAGAGAAGGTAGTAAAAGGAACTAATATGTAGGAAAAGATTAGTTCATTCTAGTTCTCCAGCCAGCAACGTATTTGACCCCCTCGTTTGGATAACTGCCTCCCTCTAGGAGCACTCTCAGGGGAAAGCAGCAGGGGTTCTTACCTGGCTGTCAACTCTAACTCCGCTACTTAATCACTGAGCAGCCTTGAACCAGCTACTTCACATCTCTGAGTGTCGGGTTATTCAAGTATTAAGCGAAGATAAAAGTCCCTGCTTCAGTGGATTGTTGAGGGAATTAAAGGATCTATCAGAAAACCCCTCAGCACAATGCCTGGCACGTGATAAGTGCTCAGTGAATGGTAGATGCCATTTGACAAATATTTCTGATTCTCTCCACTTTTAGGCACACAGTAGAGTTGCAGCTCTTGGCCCCCTGGTGATTAGGTAGAGCCATGGGACATGCTCTGGCCAATGAATGGTGAGCAAAAAAGTGACACTGTCACTTCCAGGCTGGAAAATTTCATTAGCCCTGGGAGACCCTTCAAATCCCCTTTTCCCCTTGGACATGTGATAATAAACAGAACGGTGGCTGCTGTCTGATCCCGAGTCCCTTTGTGACCATAGGAAGAGCATCCCTGTGTTGATCCATGATGGACATGCGTGATGAACAAATGCATTAAGTCACTGAAGTGAGATGCTTAGTACTATAGCAAAACTGAGCTTATTGTGACCTGTATAGCAGTTCCATTAAAAACTATTATAATTTTTATTTCCTACAATACTAAAAAGGAAGTAACAAAGTAACATGTTCATGGCAATTTACAAAGTATGTTTATCATCCCAACAAGCTGTGATTTATCTCTATTTTACAGATGTGGACATGGAGGTCAAAGACACTTGTCCAAGGTCATGCAGATGGAAAGTAACTGAGTCTGGACTAGAATCTGGCTTCAAATCTTCAAATCTGCCTATTTATAGCGTGCTTCCCAGCCACAAACCATACCATTCAAGATAAATTTGGGTCGAAACTTGGATCTTCGAGAGGTTCCTGGGAGGTGGTGACAGGCGAAACTTTACTTTGTTCTCTTTCCATCTCTGCCTCTCACATCTTGCTTTGCTCTTTCATAATTTTAATATCTGAAACCTCACACCGACCATGTAAGTAATGTGACTGTTTTCAGAAAACATGTGCTGGGCATATGATTTCGGCTGAAGCTCTAGTGTTTTGTAATGCCCATATTTCTCAGTCAGACAGATACTTCTCTGCTCTGCAGCTCCATCGGATGTTGTGTCTTCACTGTGAGTTTATTTTCTAGTCTTACCCGAGCTCCAGCCTCTTACTCCTTCCGTGGCCCTGAAGATGTTACTTACCCTGTAATCTGCATCTATGCAGTGGGATCATGAACCCCACCTTCCCTGTCTTTGCAGACTCTGTAGAGCACCGTATATGTATTAGTGACTATCCAGCCCTTATTTATTCAACAGCAAACATTTATTGAGCACCTTCTGTATACAGCGCTGGGTGGAGGGGGTGATGATAAGAAATGAATGAGAGGCTGTGCATGACCTCTAGGAGGCAGTAGGTTGTCATGGTCAAGAGCACAAACTGTGGAGTCAAAAAAAATTCAGGTTCCGTTCTTTATTCTGACACTCGTTTGTGCTCTGGGTCTGATTTTTTTCAACTTCAAAATGGTGAGGATACTAACCTAATATCCACCTCAAAGCACTGTTGCAAGGTTTAAATGAGATAATATCTAGAAAGCTCAGTGCCCAACATGTGGGAAACACCAAAGAGGTCATTGTGATTAGTCAGTGTTCAGGGACATAGTAGGAGCTCTATAAATGTCTGTTGATGTTAAAAATGATGAGCAGAGTATAGACATGAAAGAATATGAGCAAAGGTTCTGGCTTCCAGCAGGAGGGGTATGACTAAACTGACCTCCACCTAAGGTAAGATGAGGCCCCTGGGCCTAGACCTAGGAAAAGGCTCAGCAGCCTCCAGACCCTCCACTGAAAAAGCAACCCTCCGGCGTCAGGAGCCACCAGGACGTTCCTGGCCTCACTGTGGTGTATAAGAAACATGCTTCTAGCCCTGGCCAATAGCTCAGTCGGTTAGAGCATTGTTCTGATATACCGCAGTTGCGGTTGAATCCTGGGTCAGGGTACATAGAAAAATCTACCAATGAATGCATGAAGGGGTAGAACAGCAGACCGATGTTCCCTTCTCTTTATCTCTTGCTCTCTTCATCTCTCTCTCTCTCTTTCTCTCTCTCTCAAATCAATAAATAAATTAAAAAAAAATTTTTAAGTGCTTGTAGCCAGCACTCCTAACTTGGGCAGGCAAGTGTTAACATGAGAAGTGAGAACTGAGAAGCGAACATATGGAATGCCAATATAATGTAGAAAGGTGGGATTAAACAACTCAGTGGCACGGGAGCGTCACCCTCCAGGCTCTAATGCTCCGCTGGGCTCCTTCTTTCTCTCTCTGCTTGGGTTGGCATTGACTGCAGGTTCCAGTTTTAGAAAACAAGCCTCCATCCAGAGGTGAGGCCACACGTGAGTGACCAGGACTCTGGGGTCAGGCAGATCCAGGTTTGACTCCTGGCATTCTGTGTTTGCTCTGCAAGATCTTGTCAATCACAGCACCGCTCAGAGCTCAGGCTCCTAATTTGTCTGGTGGGGGAGGTGCCACCTTTCTTAACAGGTTTGGTTGTGTTAATAATAATGGCTGACAATTATTAAGTGTACTTTATGTGCATTTCCACTCCATTAATACCGACAATAACCTGAATATGGGTTATTATTATACCCATTTGACAGATTAGGAAACCGAAGTTCAAAAAGGTTACATAACCTGCTCATCGCAGGTGAGGGGGTGAGCTGGGATCTGAACTTGGGTCCGCCTGACACAAATGCCCACGCTTTCTCCACTTTGCCATTGGAAGACATTTGGCTCGCATTTCCTCCACTTCAAATATTTCTAAATCTGGGAAGACATGGGGGAAGAAACCCAATTTTTTTAAACCAATTTGAATAATTAAATTTGGCAGCAAAAAGCCCAGTATCGGAAATACATTTCACCACCCCATCGCTGAATCTGTTTAATGTATTTTGAACCAGCTTAGCTCAGTTAGATAGGAAATGGAGCAGGAATTTAAATTTTAAAACTAAACTAGCAGTGAGGGGTCACATCTATAAGTTGTTCCGGGAAGCCTGCACTCAACCTTGGCTTCCCACAGGAGTCGCGGGGAGGTCACCCTAACCTCTGAACTCCTCTGGGGCTCTTGAAAGGCAAGAACAGCAACAGAGACGGCACGAAGGCACGAAGAAAGCCTTGCGTCTCGAGCCAGTTACTTCCATAACAAGCACGTTTCATCTTCAAAGCCCTTCACAAGCCATAATTAATCTTCACAACACCTTAGTGAGGTGGGTGTGTGGCATTTCCAGGATTTTATAGGCCAAGATGGCCCAGGGGTGGCCTTTGGATGGTGAGTGACCCAGGACATCAACCTCAAGAGGGACCATCAGCCTCAAGAGGGACCCTGCCGCTGCCTGGCCGAGCACCCTGGCTTGGGAAATCCAGGCACACTTAAATAATCTTTAGAAGATATTTCCTGAGGTGAGGGGAAGTGGGTAGAAGGAAGAGGCAGAAGAACTTGGGACACAGGCAGAGTGTAAGCCCTGGTGTTATTGTCATCTAAGTAAGTTGCGTGTTACTGGACTTATACATAGATTGTAAAGTTCATTTAAATAACTATTAATAATAATAACTCATATCTGCATACATATATTTAGCATTTCCAAGGCCCTTTTGTATGAAGTACAGCTAGTACTTGACTTACGACCACGATTGGTTCTGACAGACTGGTCGTAACACAATATGGTCGTAAGTTGAGTAGGCTATATGTACAGTACTATGAAGTGATGTTATAAAATCTTTAAGTCATATTTTATCATAATTTTCTTTCATTATTATATATCATAATTTTCTTTGTTCATCTTATGCCATTTGTATCATCTCTACACCATTTTGTTTCTTATTTTTACATTCATCAGGTTTAAGTAAAACACTGCATTACCAGTACAACTGGTTTAATATTTGCAAAGACAATTTCCTCTTGGTAGACATCTTGGCAGGGGTTTGATGAAAAATATCCAAGACACCAAACACAAATTGCTGTACCAAGTCTGGGATAACAATTGAAGTGGTGCATGCGGAGATGGTAGTGCTGCTGGAAGCTGGTCCGCACTGTCCTACACCCAGCTGGGCAACACTTGCGCTGCCAGACGCGGAGCAGTCGTGGCTAGCGATTGTGGTCGTAAAGTCAAATGGCCGTAAGTTGCATAGGTTGTAAGTCGATCAATATTTGTATATCAGGTGAGCCTTACAACAGTCATTTTGTTCAGTGCGTGTTTATTGAACACCTACTTTGGGCCAGGGTCTCAGAGGCCTGGGGTTGGAGCAGCGGCGAAGACAGGTAAGAGCTGGACTCATAGAGCATGTAATCTAGTGTGAGGTGCCCTGTGAGGAAAGGGTAACTATTATTCTCTCTCCCCACCTTGTTTTAAACAAATGATGGAACTGAGGCTTAAGGCCACACAAAGAATGAGTGTGGAAGTTGAACTTATTCCTAGGTTTGGCTGATTGTGAAGCTTCTGTTTTAGCCAAGTGCAAAGATGTTTATGGCAGCGATGTTTAAACTGATAAAGCATTGGAAGCAACCTGCATGTCCATTGGTAAAAAAATGGACAAGGAAAATGTGGAAATACACGAGATGAAATGTTACACCAGTCAAATGGAATAGCTTATATCTACTTATAGATAGCGTCAAAAGAAAAAGGTGAGAAGCAGAATTAAATGTTGTGGCATGATCTCACTCCCATAAAATGTTAAAAGCACACTTAAAGCAATGCTATACATTTACAAATATGTGAATAAAGATACAGAAGATGGATTGAAAGGCCACACATGAGATACACAAAAATAAATGCTGCCTTGGCCGGATAGCTTGGTTGGTTAGAGCATCGTCCCAAAGTGCAGTTTGCCAGTTCAATCCCCAGTCAGGGCACATACAGAATCAGATCTATAGTTCCCCCCCCCCTCTTTCTTTCTTTCTTTCTTTCTTTCTTTCTTTCTTTCTTTCTTTCTTTCTTTCTTTCTTCCTTCCTTTCTTTCTTTCTCCCTCTTTCTCTAAAATAAAAAAATTATAATAAGCCCTGGCTGGTTGGCTCAGCGGTAGAGCATTGGCCTGGCATGTGGAAGTCCTGGGTTTGATTCCTGGTCAGGGCACACAGGAGAAGCAACCATCTGCTTCTCCACCCCGCCCCCATCTCTCTCTTCCTCTCTTGCAGCAATAGCTTAATTGGAGCGAGTTGGCCCCAGGCTCTGAGGATGGCTACATGGCCTCTGCTTCAGGCACTAAGAAGAGCTTGGTTGCTGAGCAATGGAGCAACATTCCAGATGGGCAAAGCATCACCCCCTAGTGGGCTTGCCAGGTGGACCCCAGTCAGGGCTCATGCAAGAGCCAAAGAGTAAATGCCTTGGGAGTATGGGCAGGGTTATGAATTAAGGGTGGGAACCAAACAACAGTGTGTGTGTGTGTGGGGGGGGGGCTGTCACGCTAGATGAAGACAGAAACCAAGGGACCTGGCTGATAGACTCAATTTGTGTACATGCCCTTCCAGGGCCCCTTGTAGTAACATCACAAGACACACACTTCGTCTGCTCTTTTACAGGCTATTTTCTCTCCCCTTAATCTGAATGTCGAAATTGCCTATCAAACTTGAACCAGCCAAAAATCTAAATGAAAAACAGAAACTAAAAGAGCAAAATTTAAAAGCCAACTTGAGAAGTGAACAGTGTCTGTTTGGGTTGCACATGGGTGCTGCCGAGCATGTGTGACAGCCATCGTGGAGCAGAGACCAGGAGCAGCTGAGCCATGAGCCCTCCTGTGGCTGGGCCTGTCCTGTGGGCCAGGTCAGCCACGACGCCATAGAAATGGTGAGGCAGCCGGGGAGATCAGGGTTGGAGATTGTCCACAGAACCTCGCTAACTGACTTCTCAAAGCCGCACTTGCCGGCTTCCTTGTTGGTTTCCTGCCACAGCGTGATCGATTCTTAAAAATAAGTTTTCTAGACATTGCGTTGTGCCAGGCAAACCATGCCAAATCAGCCTCATTTCCATGTGTGGTCCGGGTAGATGGGGGGAGGCTGTAGGCAGAGTGATTCTGGATTTCAGCAAGGCACTTGGGAGAGTATCTCACCCACCTGAATGTCCCTAAAACACGAATCTGACCTGGCCCCTCCCCTGATAAAACCTGTAGGATAAAGTAGGAGCTCCTTATCTGTGCATGTGAGACCTTCAATGATCTGGCCTCTGCCAAACTTCCCAGCCTCCAATTCTGGCATCTCCCCTCCCGTCCCCGCCGATTCTAAGGTGTGGCCCCCAATTTCATCTGTCAAAGATCTTGCCTAGGCTGCCGATGCCAACCAGAATGCCCATCCCTGCTTCGTTCCCATGGGTAATCTGCACCAAGCCTCTGACTCAGCTCCACTGTCCTCTCCCCACAAAACTTTCTGGGCATTTCCCCTTCTGCTCTGCCTGGTCAGGAAGAATTGACACAACTAAATCAGTGGCTTTGTGTGAAATGCTCAGGACAGTTAGCATGGGGGCTAGATGTTTACTGAAATTCAGAATTTTTCAGATATTATAAAATATATAAAGTTCATGTACCATATTTTATAAAAGAAACTCGAGCAGAATATGGAGCAGGTCCCTATAATAAAACTCATTCATGTTTCTGCAGGAACCGCGTGAATATTCACACGCTAACTGAAGACTATAAATAGTTTCATGTCAGGTTAGGTAAGGTTTTGCCATTAAACTTGTGAAAGAAAATGTGGGTGTTGTTGTGTTTTTTTTTTCAGGGCATTTAGGATTTTAGAATTGTGGGCCTGTATATTAATGTTGTTGTCATTCCATCCTTTGTTCCACCAATGTAATAATAACAATCCTTACGACTAATGCAAGCACTTGCTTGTCACTAAGAATTATGCAAAACAATTGACATAAATAATCCCATCCTTATGTCACCATGAGGTACAAAGAAGTTCAGTAACTTGCCCAAGTAAGTGTCAGACCTGGGACTTGAACTCACAGCTTTTTTCTAATGCCAAAGCCCACACTCTTAGCCACTACCTTACACTGCAGTTCTTGGCTGTACTTTACACATCGTGGTACTTACTGCCTTTTGCTGCAATTCACTCTTTATGAGTTTCTCTCTCCAACTTGGCTCATTAACTGGTACCAGAGCTGCTCCAGCTCTCTCTATGAGTGAATGAATGAAATTCATAGGCAGGTGATAGTGCAGTGCCGTGAGCTCGATGGGATTATCTTGGCTGGCTGTGTCATGTGTTAGTGAGTGCACTGACACCACCCATGTGTTCCTGCACTAACAATGACTGCACACCTGTCTACTCAGGGCCCTAGAGTTGCGCAAAGACATCAAGCCGAATTCCCTGCCCTCGAGGGGTTCACAGTCTAGGAGAGAAAGGCTGGATCTCCACGCCACTGTAACATGAGGTTAAGGTAAGAGATATGTCCACATAGTGATTGGGAATTTGAGGGTGGGGAGCCCATCTTGCCTAGAATCATAGGGTGCCTTATGGATATATCCATTAACTATTTTTATGAAACAAACCATATCAAAACTTAGTGGCTTAAAACAACTTCTTTAGTTCATGAGTCTTTGGGTCAGCTGAGCTTACCAGGTCAGCCTTGGCTGAACTTTCCTAGGCATGCCAGAATACAGGAGGTCAGCTTGTAGTGGGTTGGGGGCTGGCTGGTCTTGGAGGGCCTGGGCTGGGGGACTCAGCAGTCTTCCATGTGTGGTCTCTCCTCCTCCAACAGGCTAGACAAGCTTATTCACATGGCAGAAAGGGGAGGCCAGTAGAGACTGAGAAAGTATGTAGAGTGCCTTGGGGCCTAAACTTTTATCTCACAGTTTGGCTGGGAGGGCTAACTCAGCTGATGCAGGCAGGGAAGGTGTGATGGTTAATTTTATGTGGCAACTTGACTGGGCCACAGGATTCCCAAGTACTGTATTTGGTCAAACATTATTCTGTGTATATCTGTGAGGGTGTTTCCAGATGAGATTAAATTTGAATTGGTGAACTGAGTAAAGCAGATTGCCCTCCTTAATGTGGGTGGGCCTCATCACATCAGTTGAAGACCTGAGTACAACAAAAAGGAACTCTTTCTGCCTGAATGCCTTTAAGCTGGGACATCAGTCTTTTCCTGCCTTCAGTCTGGAGATAAAAACCCGGCTTTTCTGGGGTCTTGAACCTACCAGCTTTCAGATAGGAACTACATCATTGATGCTCCTGGGCCTCCCACTGGCCCACTGCAGATCTGGGAACTTAGCCTCTGTAATCATGTGAGCTCATTCCTCACGATAAGTACATATCTCCTACTAGTTCTGTTTCTCTTAAACCCTGACTAATACATAAGGTATCAGGCACAGGAATCAATTCTCAGTGTCTTAAGAATCATTATGTCCCCTTCTCTCCTAGGCAATGAGGTTAAGGTTTTTTTCTTCTCTTTTTTAACTACATTTTTTTTTTACTGATGTATAACATAAATACAGAAAAAAAGCACAAGTCACAAATTAAAAGCTTGATGAATTTTCTCAAAGGAAACACACCTGTGTAATCATCCCCACATCAAGATAATCGAGTATCACCTGCACACCAAACGCCCTCCCCTGCCCCACCCTCCTCCTCCAGAACAACCACCTTTCTGACCTCTAGCACTGTCGACTCATCTTGCTTGTTTTGTAACTTCGTATATAGATGAAATCAAATAGCATTGTGTCTGGCCTCTTTCACTCACCTTGTGTTTGTCAAACTTACTCATGTTGTTGCGTGAAGGGAAGATTTATTCCTTCTTGTTGCTATATAGTAGTCCATTATATGAATGTCTCACAATTCACTTATCCATTCTACTCTTAAAGGATATTTGGATCATTTTCAATTGGGTAAAGGTGAGAAAAGTTGTTGTGAACACTCTTTTTCTTTTATTGTAGTAAAAACGTATGCTACATTTACCACTTCTATCACTTCTCAGTGCCCAGGTCAGGGCCATCAAGGACGTTCGCATTGTTGTGCAACCATCACCGCTCTTCATCTCCAGCATTTTTTAATCTTTCCAAACTGAAACTCATTAAATAATAACTGCCTAGTCTCACCCTCCACCCCCTGGTAACCACTGTTCTACTTCCTGTCTCTAGGAATCTATGAACATTCTTTTTTTTTTTTTTATCTATTGATTTTAGAGAGAGAAGAGAAAGAGAGAGAGAGAAAGGGGGAGAGAGGAGCAGGAAGCATCAACGTGAAGTTGCTTCTCATATGTGCCTTGACCAGGCAAGCCTGGGGTTTCGAACCGGCGACCTCAGCGTTTCAGGTCAGTGCTCTATCCACTGTGCCACCACAGGTCAGACTCTATGAACATTCCTGTACATATATTTTGGCGCACATGTGCCCACATTTCTATTACTAAATGTTTAATAATGGCTATGTTTTCTCTCTCTCCTCCCCCTCCTCTGGATTTAACTTGCTCTGCCTTTTCTTTCATTTCCCATTGCTCTCTCTCTTTCTCCCCCTTTCTTTTCCTCCTCGTGTCTCTATTGCTTCCCCTCTTTTTGCCTCTCCCTCCCCCCCACACTAGATGCACACACGCACACACACTTAGAGCCCTGCGGTCCCCGGAGCCCTCTCAGCGCAGCCCTTCTCCCGGGCAGGTGGGCAGGCACACAGACCATATGTGGTGCCAGGAACAAGCAGGAGCCTGGCGGATGTGGTGTGGCAGCCTGGTAAGCATTTGTTTTCACCTGGTCCTCATGCTGCTAACACGCTGGAGCATCTCCATGCTTTAACCCTCTTGCTGCCAGTTTCACAGTCTTGAAGGAAGGGAAAGAAGGGAGAAGAAAATGGGAGAGCTTTTGGGGCACCTTTATTCATTTATCCATTCACTCAGCAGCCACTGCCAGAGCCCTCACCGGCCCCCCACAGAGCTTGGCTGAGCTCAGGGGAAGCAGAGGTGAGGCAGGCCTGGTCCAGCCTGAGCTGAGGGGCTCATGGTCTAATGAGGGAGACACACAGCACAGCGGTCCAAATGCAGCCTGATCCACACAAGGACGGAGGGGAGGGAGCACCAGAACTGCAGGGAGGAGGTCTGAGCCAGCACGCAGTCGTGGTGAGGCTTGCTGGAGAAGGTCTTGCCAGAACTGAGTTGTGAGGGTCAACATAAAGGTCAAGTAGATGCTAGTTGGGGACTGAAGGGGGCTAGAACGTTCTAAGCGAAGGAACAGCAGATAGAAAGGCATAGAAACTTTAAAAGAGCCTGGTATATCCAGGGAACTGTTCAGAATGGCTGTGTGTGTGCGCGCGCATGCGCCCACCCGTGTGTGCGGAGTGGAAGTGAAGGATGGATAGGAAATGAGGCTAGAGAGAAAGGCAAAGGTCATACTCAGAGGACCTCGAATGCCAGGCTAAACAGCCAGGTCTTTATGCTGAAGGCCATACCTGAGCGTGGTGGTAGAATCAGATCTGCATTTTTTAAAGATCCCTGTGGCTTTGAGGTAGAAGAGAAATGGGAAGGGGAGAGTTGGGAGGTAGAGAAAGCAGAGAGGAGTCCCTGCCTCTCTCGGGTGCCTTTGTCACCTCAAATGGGGACCATGGGCCCCCTGCCATCAGCCTCTGCCTCCACCTTGGGCTCGGTGTGACAGGGACCAGCTTAGGACTGGGTAGCTGCATTCCCTTAGCCATGAAGACCCTCAGGGCTGGCCAGGACAGGCAGCACCGAGCTGGGCTTTCCTGGCCCCAGCTGTAACCTCAGCTTGCTGGGCTCCTGACCAGGGTGAGGTGGGGTGGAGGGGCATATTAGCCTCACCCCTCAGGCATGTGGGGCCCAGGAGCGGTCCGGCCATCACCCATCTGGTACGCATGTGTCAGGGAAAGCTCTGAGCCCCAGGTGCCCTCTAGGCTCAGCTTTTACCCAGCACCTGCAGGCTGAGTCAGCTTGGTATGAAAGCCTCAACATCTGGATTCAGACTGTCAGAAGGGACCTGGTCTCCAGCCCTGCACTGTCGTCACCTTTGGCTGTGTGTGCTGGTGTAAGCCACTGCATCTCTGGGCCACTTCCTTCACCTGTAGGATGAGATTCTGCATTCGGTAAATAGTAACTCCCTGGAGAAGTAGGATATTTGCATGAATTGACTTAAGTAATTATTTTGCACAGTGTCAGACCCTGGACAATCAGTGAATGGGGCTGTAATTTTCATCCTGGTATCCTCTGATGGCCCTGTTTGAGTCTTTACTAGTTGAGTGTCCTTGGGCAAGTTACTCTCAGTGAAAACTCAGTTTCCTCACCTGTAAAATAGGAATAATGTCAGTATGTATTGCAGGGGATTGTGAGCTCATCTAAGTAGAGGGCTTACAACAGTACCTGGTATGTCATAAACACACAATAGTGTCTTCTTACTTAAGTTTTTCACAAGAACTTTACTTTTTCTCTGATTTGGAGATTGCCACTGAAGCCAAAACTCTTTGAATAGTGCCCTGAGACCCAGCATAGGTCCATACAATACAACAGATTATTCAATGTGGAGGTGTACCTGCTGGGATTATGCTTAAGTTGTTTCACGGTCAAGAAGACTATATGGAGAGTAAGTTGTGGGTTTTGCTCAGTGAATTCTTCAGCTGAGTTTCACACTGGGTGACAGCCGTAAGTAACTTCTAAGTTGGAGTCGGTCGTTCGTTTATTCAGTCAACAAACGCTGATACCTTCTCTGTGCCAGAAGGGGAATGCCGAGGGAAGCACGTTGAAATCACTGCTTCTGATCAATGTGTAGGCATGTTACTGATTTTCATAGGTGGATGATGTAAGCAAGCTTCACTTCCCTGCAAGGAGAGCCAAGAGCAGAATTGTTTCTCCTCTTCCAACAATTCCATATGATGCTTCCAGGTCTGGCAAAAGCATCCCCTCTGTTTAGAACCACTGAGTAGTTCTTTCCAAGAAAATTCTAATGCCGCATTTTATTTAATCTGCAAACAACTCTGTGAGGGAGAGGTTACTATATTCTTCCTACAGGAGTGGAAATGGAGCCCCAGTGACCTCCCTGATCACCAGCTGGAGGCCGGCAGAGTCAGGACTAGAACCCAGTTCTCCCCAACTTTGAAGATCACATCCAGTTCACTGCCCCAAGCTGACCTTTCAGGATCCCTCCGCTCCCTGATTACTGTCACCCTTTTCTCTTTCGAGATTCTAGCCTCAGGTGGAAGGAAATTTGTCTTCTGGAAGGAAGATGCCACTCTCCAAATGGCTCGATGCTGGATGGCTGGGGAATCTCAAGAATGATGAGCATCAGTTTTTTCCCCTGTTGTTTTTTTTTTTTCTCCTCTCTTTACCAAGGCAATGCATGCCTATTTTTAGCAATTCAAACATTATTGAAAAGTTTAAAAACTGAAAGTCACAGGTGTTCCCCTCCCCCCAAAATAACAGCTGTTAACAATATGGAACATAATCTTCCAGTCTTTCCCCATGCAAATATTAATAACACACACAAATATCATAATTGTTAGTGTTACAGAAATTAGGCAGAAAATACACCTTGAAAAAATGTAACACTGTGTTGAAGACATCTTTCACAGTCAGTTCATTTAACATGTCTCATTCTTTTTGATTAGTTGTACGCTGAATGTTTGTGTCTCCCCCAAGCTTATATGTTGAAACCTAATCCCCATGGTGAAGGTGTTTGGAGGCGGATCTTTAGGAAGTGATTAGGTCATCAGGATGGAACCCCCATGAATAGCATTAGTGCCCTTATTATTATAAGAGACCCCATCGTGGCCTAACCCCTTCTCCATGTGAGGGGAAAATGAGAAGACGGCCATCTGTGAACCCAGAAATGGGGCCCCATCCTGCCAGTGTCTTTTTCTGGGCTTCTCAGCTTCCAGAACTGTGAGAAAATAAATTTCTGTTGTTTATCGTCACCCAATCTGTGGTACTTTTGTTACAGCGGCTCAAATGAACAAAGACATAGGTGCACGGGACCAAAGGTGGGATGGACTGCAGCCTTCCTCTCTCTACCCTGTGGACGGACATTTGGGCTGCTGCCTCTTTTCACTTACAAAAAACAAAGCTGGAACTTTGACCCACCAGGCCCTGTGCTCCTCGCTTTAAATACTAAGGATAATCCATCTCATTTAAGGAATTCTGTGAATGGCTGTTCAACATCTCTCTCACCCACTAAGCCCTGAGATTTTTTAAGGGAACCAAAAGGATCAGGTCGTGTGTTCATGAGAGTATCTCAGTGCCTGCTGCAGTGCCTAGCACACAGTAGGACCTCAGTAGTTCCTTTTGTACGATTAACTAAAGGAACAGATTACTGAATGGATCCATGCATGCCTGTGTCGGCTTCTGCCGGCCGAATGCCGAAGGAGAAATGCCAGGTCCCAGGGTGTGCGTTTCCAAAGCATGTTAACAGGCTGTGGAGCTGCCCTCTGAAAAAAGTGAACCAGTGCGAGGAAATGAGGGATCCGGTCTCCTCACACTGCAGGGAAGACACTTTGGAGGGACACGAGCATATAGTCGTATTCCATTTAGTCCCGTTCAGAGTGCGGGGAACCCAGGGATGAATCTTTCCCTCGCTGGCCTTAAGGAGCTCTTACCTGCTTCCGAGAGAAGAAAGGAAATGCAGGCCTCCTTTCCCCAGCAGAGGAGACGGCCCCCTCCCCAACCTCATCTGGGCGCTGCCTGCTCCAGGTCAGCCCCACCTGTCTCCATTCTCTTTGCCTCCCAGCTGCCTGGCAACCAGCAGTTAAAGTTGCCGACTTTGAAGTCTCTGCCTGCCCTTAAAGCTGTGGTATGGCTGCCCCATGCCCTCTCCACAAAGGCAGAACAGGAGCAACATCCAACTCTTGTTTAAAAACGGGATTATGCCACAGCTGCGTGGGGCTGGGAGCTCGGGCAGCCAGCAGCACTGCAGGCCTCAGCCAGGAGTGAAGTGAGCAAGGAGACAGCCCGCAGGACCTCTCTGCCCGAGCCAAGGGGTGGCTCGTGCTAAGGGCTAGCTCCATGGGGTTTCATGTGCATGCATGCATTGAAAATGTCAGTGTCCTGGACGCACACGCATCCTGTGACCTGCCCTGCCGGCACCCACCGCACTGGTACCCAACCCTTAAGGAACCAATGGGAAAACCAAGAGGGCCAAGGCCGATGGCTTGGTTGGTGGGCAGGAAACAGATGAGTTCCTCCTTCATTTAGACCAGAGGTCTCAAACTCGCAGCCCGCGGGCCACATG
Organism: Saccopteryx bilineata; assembly: GCF_036850765.1. NCBI lineage: Eukaryota > Metazoa > Chordata > Mammalia > Chiroptera > Emballonuridae > Saccopteryx > Saccopteryx bilineata. The sequence goes on along the minus strand of NC_089491.1, from coordinate 11,254,026 downwards.
CGGCCCGCCCACCAATTTTGTGCGGCCTGAAGACTGGCCCGCAGATTAATCCACGAAGTTTGATTCATCTGCGGGCCGCACAAAATTGGTGGGCGGGCCGCATGGCAACGAGTTTGAGATCCCTGATTTAGACTATATCCCTCTAAAATAATGTGACACGTTTTACCTTTCACTTGTTTGTTCAACAGGTATGAATTGAGCACCTGCTGTGTGTCAGGCGCTGCTAAGAGCTCCAGCGACAGCACTGTGAACAGGCCAGATGAGGTCTCTGCTCTTATGAACTTCATATTTTAAAAAGAGGGAGCTAATAAGAGGAACACACACAAATAAAGGAGCTAAATAACTTCAGGTGGAAAGTGCTTTGAACAGAATAAAATGGGCATTGCTCTAAAGAGAGCAGTGAGGAGTCCCTTTAGACTGGGTGGTCAGGGAAGGCCTCCTCAAGGAAGTAGTATTTGAACTGGGCCTGGAATGAGGAGAGGGAGCCAGCCCTGTGAAGAAGGAAACACAGCGTTCTAGGAGGAGGGCATGACAAGTGCAAAGGCTCTGAGGCCACAATGAACTTGCTGTATTGACAATCTGAGGGATGAACAGAACTAGAACACGGTGGGCCAAGGACCAATGAGGCAGGCCCTTGCAGTCTGTGGGAAATTCTTTGGATTTCAGTTTAAATGCAGTGGGAAATCATTTCCTTCCTGGTATGCAAATTATTGTTGAACAACCATTCACCCATTCACTCATTCATTCCATCAGTCAGCTGGCCGTTAGTTAACGATCCTTTTCTGTACAGAAGCGCAGGGACTGGGAATATAGACATCAATGAGAGACAGTCCTCACCCTTGCAAAGCTCGTAAGCCTAATGGGCAGAAATAGTGTGGACACAGATACTTACCGCTCACAGGGACAAGCAGAGGAATGGTCAAAGCGCTGGGAACTCAGAGCAGGGAGCATTTGTTTCTTAAGCTGGAGAATCAGGGGAAAGCTCTAAGGACTCGTGACATATTTGAGCTGAATCTTGAAATACCAAGCACCATGCTGGCACGTCAAGGTACTCAGTATGTATTTATTAAATGAAAGAGAGAAGGGAAGGAGGGAGAGAAGGAAGAAGGACGGATGGGGATTTGCCAGGTGCTGAAGGGGAAAAGAACATTTGAAGCAGAAATGGAGAGAAAGGGCACTGGAAGCTTTTGTGCAGAGTCCGGGCGACAGGAAAGCAAGTGGAAAAGGGGTAATTGAGCCTGGCTAGAAGTCTTGGGAGGCGTCCCAGAGGAAACATGTGAGCAGGACACATGCACCTGCTGTTCTGAAACTCCTACGACATATGCCACAGTACACGGTGGTGGGTGTGTGGTGTTTAATGCTAGTTGCTAAATATTTCAGTTTCTTGCTTTGGAGGCTTGTACTAGGATTGCATTTCTCTACAGGTAAAGTTAGGTATGGTTGTGTGACATCTTGGCCAGTGACATATGAGCAGAAGTGACGTGAAACACCTCTGAACAGAAGCTTTACGGCTGCTGGTTGATCTGGAGTGTCCCTTGTCCCGGCCCCAGCAATCCTTAGAAGCACGGGGACTCAGCGGGGACCCCTGGACAATATAGAGTAGAGGTCTCCAGCCACCCTGCAGTGTGCACACAGAATGGGCCACTGAGGTTCCAGACTGGTCGCCCCCGCAGCAGAATCCACCTTATCCTGACTTGTGGAATGAGTGCACTGAACCGAGGGGCCCCCGCAGCAGAATCCACCTTATCCTGACTTGTGGAATGAGTGCACTGAACCGAGGGGGCGTTTCTGCGTTGAGGCTGGGGCATGAGGCCCCTTCAGAAGTGATGTGTGTGGTCAAGGAATGAATCATCCTGAAGCCCATTAAGAATATTTCTTTAAAAAGAATGTTTGGAACTCGCTCTTAATGTAAACCAGTCGAAGGGAACTGGAGTATTGCTCTAGCCACTCTGGCCTCTCCCACAAGCTTTTACTTCTTTTCTTTCCCAGGGACAGCATTTGGAGCCTCCTATAATCTTACCTGTACTGTATGTAGCCTTTGTCCATTCCATTGGGTCATTTGTTCATTCCTGACCATTTCTTGTGACCCAGTCTCTGCTGGACCTTGTGCTCAGGGAAGAGAGATGGAGAGGGAGGGGAGGGGAAGGAAAGAGGCAGGGAGAGAGAGAGAGAGAGAGAGAGAGAGAGAGAGAGAGAAGAGGTGTCCCAAGTAGGGGAGACTGAGTTGGCTTCTGTGATGTTTGAGCTAGGTGCTGAAGATTGGGCCAGAGTTCACCGAATGGGAAAGGCGGAAAGGGTCTCTCCAGCAGCAGGACTGGCATGTGCAATGGCATAGGCTTATGAAAGAGGAGCGAGGCTCTCAGGTGGGCTGAGGGGCAGGGTCGGGGCTGCAGAGCTAGGTACGGCGAGCTTGTGACGGGCTGTGCATGCCAGACTGAGAGATCTGGACTTTGTCTTGACATCAGTAGGGAGCCAGCAATGGTCTTCGGGCAGAGGAGGGACTGGGTGGGTCTGGAAGTTCTGGGTGTGAGAAGCATATGGCAGGGGTCCTCCAGCCACTTCTTTTCAACTTGGTCTCTGTCAGAGCAGCCCCCAATAAACCAGCCCCTGCTCTGTTTCCAGGCTCCGTCATGTTGCTTAGAGACCTCCTACAGATCCTGCTACCTGACTCCCAGATCAAAGCAAAGCCCAGCCTTTGCCCAGCTGAGAGCATCTTTGCCTCCTTCACTTACCTAGACAGAGACATCTTAAATGAACAGAATAGTGCAGCTGTTTTGAGTGAAGGATCTAGAGCCCACAAACCTGGATTCAAATCCCAGCCCCCCAGTTTCCAGCTGGATGACATTGGCAGGTGATGTTACTTCTGTGAACCTATTTCTTTGTCTGTAAGTGGGACTGACCATTGTATTCACCTGACAATGTCACAAAGCAAAAGAAGCCAAGGAAAGAACTTAGTAAGGTACCTAGCACATGGGAAGGTTCAGCAAATAGTAGATGTGATTATTATTAACAAAAATGTGACATCATCAGGGACAAGAGTGCTGTGTAATATGTGTACAGTGCTGGGAGGGAGAGAATGTTACACTTTCCCAGCTACATTGTCAACTCTTTGGACACTTAGAGCTTGCACCCAGTGTGACTTGAATCTCCTCAAAGGCCCTCGTCTCCTGTGTCCTGGAGGGTGGACTAGCCAGGTGGATGGAAGGTTTGCATCAGGGAGGTCTCCCTGAACACAGGGTCTTGGGTCTGCACCACTCTGGCTACAAACCCTGGAACCAAAAATGGGTCACTTTAATGTGCAGCTGCAAAGGTCTACCCGCTTCAGCCTGGGATGACCAGTCTGCCCAAGGGACAACACCCCACCCATCTCAGAGGGTGTCTTTAATAAGGGGTGTTGGAGGTGTCCAGTGTGCTCTGGGAAGTTCCAGAGGCTGCTTCTACGATAAGCCTGGTTAATGTGGGCTCAGATGAACTGGGAGCTTTGGCTGCACCCAAGTCCTTTGGGTAATTGGGGTAAATTTCTCCTTAGGCCTGAAGAGGAAGGAGCTAGCCTTTCACGTCGTGTGCCTACTGTGTGCGTGGCACTGGCACACCCAGAATCTCACTGAATCCTCCCAACCCCCTGACGAGTCAGTCTTCTTGACCCTGACTTACAGATGAGGACTGGAGGCTAGCCACTCATCATACAGCTCCCAGGAGAGGAGCCAGAGAGGAAGCAAGGTCTCCCTGACCCCCAAACCCAGTGATTTTTATTTCTATGAGCTTAACGGGAACATGTTTTGATGGCCTCCGAGGGGATCTCTTCTTCCAGGCTGAGCCCTGTTCACATTCTCTTTCCAGAGAATAAATCTGATGATGTCACCTTCAATGCTCACCCTCAATCTGCTTGAAACCTTGCCAAGGCCTCCCTTGGCCTGCAGATCAAAGCTTTCTTAGAATGGAGGCTCCCTACGCCAGTCATGACTGGCCCCGCCCTCCCCTCTGCCTCTCCAGCCCCATCAGGCACCTGGTCCTCATAGATTCACTCACTATCCCCCTCCCCCACCCCACCCCCCGCCCCTCCCAATATCTCCAGGCCTTTATCCGAATTCTTCCCTCAGCCTGCAGGACTTCCCTCCACCTAAATCTCTGCCTGGGGAATTCTTACTTTTATCCTTCCTCCAGCCTCACCTCGCCTAGAAAGCCCTCCTTGGGGCTCCCAGAGAACCCCCTCCATCACATAGACCCTTCATGTTCTCTGTCCCTTCCCCTCCACTGGACCATAAAGCCCTTGAAGGTCAAGGTGCTTATCTGCTTCAAACTTCTAATCCAGTAGCTCACAGATTTCTTAAGCAGATATTACTTTCTGCACATGTTACTGTTCTCAACAGGGGAGGTGTGCGGGCTCTGGTGAGGGCACATTCTTCCAGGCATAGTGGGACCCGACATTCACCATGGCCATGCCATGACTTGGGTCATGGCCGAGCACTTTACATAGACTCTCTCATGACTCTACACACCTTGTGAGGAAGGCTGTTTTTAAATACCTGTTTTAACCACAAGAAAACTGAGTCCTGGAGAGCAGAAGCATCTTGTCCAAGGCCTCTCCAGCTGCCAGGTGTCAAGTCTGGGATTGTTAACTGAATCTGAATCTATCTTTTTTATGTATTTATTCAATCTATCAAAATTTATTGAGGGCCTGCTCTCTGCCAGGTGGTGTTTTAGGTGCTGGAGGCACAGCCATGAACACCACCAGATAAGGTGTGTGTGTGTGTGTGTGTGTGTGTGTGTGTGGTAGAAGGTGCAGATATTAAGCTGGGTAAGATCAGGGAAGGCTTCCTGGAAGTGATGCTAAGCTGAGACCTGAGAATGAGTAGTGGTGAGGTCACCAGCATTAGGGGTGGGTGAGCCTCTAGGAAGGGGAGCAGCATAGGTGAAGGCCTGGAGGGAGGAAGAAGAGAGTGGCTTAAGAAATTTTGGGGAGCAGAAGCTGTTGGGAGATGAGCCTGGAGCAGGAGGCAGGGGTCCCTTCATGGAAGGCTTTCCCAAGAAAAGTCACCGTCATGAATTTTTAGTGATTTAGCAATGCAGTGCCCTTCCAGGCAGGAAAGAGGATTTCTGGGATTCAGTGCTGTAGGGATTTCCTGTGCCCACAACCTGCTGAGTGTTCCTCTGTTAGAAAGTCAGAGAAGGACCCAGAGGCTGGGAGGGAGGCAGCCCCAGCTCCTAGACAGCTCCAGAGTGAAGTGAGGTATCAGATGGGTCCTGGGCCACAAGCCAGGCACCCTGGCTTTGGACCTTGGGGGCTGACCTGCTGTGTAGACCTAGGCAAGCTGCATTACCTCTAAACCAGGCATCCCCAAACTACAGGCCCGCGGGCCGCATGTGGCCCCTTGAGGCCATTTATCCGGCCCCCACCACACTTCCAGAAGGGGCACCTCTTTCATTGGTGGTCCGTGAGAGGAGCACTATATGTGGCGGCCCTCCAATGGTCTGAGGGACAGTGAACTGGCCCCCTGTGTAAAAAGTTTGGGGAGCCCTGCTCTAAACCAAAGGTTTTTTTGTGTGAGATAGAGAACATCCCCTTGCAGGTATCTAAGAAAGGCTTGCCTCTTCATTTCCTCTTGAGAAAGGAGCTTATCTGGCCCAAAAGTGCCAGCTCAGGATGGGATAGAACATTTATGAAATGTGCTCTGGTTCTCTGCAACTCCCATCAGGCAGTAAAACACAAGGCAGAGAAGCTGTCCACGGGATTTTCTAAGGAAGGGTGCTCTCCACACGGATAGGCTCCTCGCTGGCCGCAAGGACCCTCTGCCAGCTTCTGGACTGCCTGTCCCTTCTGCCCACAGGTCAAGCAGGCCTAAGCCTTCTGGATTTTCCCAATTTTTCACTCTGCTTCTGCACCAAGGACAGTTTGGTGAGCTGGGAGCTGCCACTTTCTGACTGTGTGTTCTGGACAAGGCTCTTTCCCCATCTGAGCATAGCAATTAAGGACATAGGTTTAAATACTTCCTAGCTGTAAGGTCTGGGATGAGGCTCTGTGAGACTCAGTTTCCTTGTGTGGAAAATGGAGAAATATTACCACTGATTGTTGCAAGGCACCAAATAGGTAAGTAATGGAATGCATTTAGCAGAGCACCTGGCACACAGTGAGCACTCAATGAACGTTATACAGCATGTTTTTTTGTTTTTGGTTTTTGTCCTTGACTTTCAGTCTAGAAAGAGTTTTTATTAGAAATCTATCCACTTTGTGGGGTTTTTATTGTGGTAAAATACACATAACATAAAATTTACCATTTTAATCATTTTTTAAAACTTTTATTTATTGATTTGAGAGAGCGAGAAGAAGGGAGGGAGGGAGAGAAATATTGATTTGTTGCTCCACTTATTTATGGCATCATTGGTGATTCTTGTATGTGCCCTGACTGGGGATCAAACCCACATTCTTGGTGTATGGGGACAATGCTCTAACTAACTGAGCTACCTGGCCAGGGCCATTTTAACCATTTCTTTTCTTTTTTTGAAATTAAATTTAATAGGGTGACATTGATTAATAAGAATACATAGGTTTCAGGTGAACATCTCTATACTATTTGAATTGTTAATTGCATTTTGAGCTTATCACCCAAAGTCAAGTCATTTTCTGTCACCATATATTTGTTCCCTTTACCTTTCAACCATTTCTAAGTGTACAGTTCAGTGACATTAAGTGTGTCCACATTTTGTGCAGCCATCACCACCCTTCCTCACCATTTTTTTGTCTTCCCAGACTGAAACTCATTAAAAAATAACGCCCCAGCTCCCCTCCCCCCAGCACCTGGCAGCCGCCATTCCGTCGTCTGTCTCCAGGAATCTGCCCATTCTAGGGACCTCCTATAGGTAGGATAACACAGTGCTTGTCCTTTTATAATTGGCTTAGTACACTTAGCCTAATGTTTTGCAGGTTTATCATGTTGTAATATGTCAGAGTTTCCTTTCTTTTTAAGGCTGAATAATATTCCACCATAGGTATCTACCCCATTTTGTTTATCTATTCATCCATCAGTGAACATCTGGGTTGCTTTCACATCTTGGCTACTGCGAATAATGCTGCTCCGAACGTGGGCGTACAGCTATCTGTTTGGGGCTCTGCTCTGGATTCTCTCGGCTCTATACCTAAGAGTGAAGTTGCCGGGCCATATGGTAATTCTACGATTAATTTTTATATAGTGTGTTTTAAGACCTTCATTTCCTCAGCTTAAGCAGGAACATCCTGGCCAGTATCGGCTCCTCCGCCACCCCTCCTCCCTTGCCCAGCACAGGGTCGACACAGACTCTGCCCACCAGGCTTTGGCACCCCACCCAAGTCTCCTCTGGGCTACACTGACCTCCCCTGTGGTGGCTGTAGTTTGTGTTTTCCTGGCCCTCCCCTGCCATGTGGCACCCAGCCATCCCTTGTGAGGCAGCTCCTGCCTCTGGCTCCCACCTCCAAGAGGAATTCAGGGGCCACCTCCTGTCTCATGAAGCTCCCTAGGTGCAGCTGAAGTGCGCCATGTGGGGATCCACCGTCTGGGAGGGCGACCTATCCTGCTGCCCACCCGGGGGACTGAGTCCCACTGGCCCTCCAGAGTCTGCACCCAAGCAGGTGAGTGTCCTGGTTACAAGCATCGGCTTTGGGATCAGACAGACCTGGGCTTGAGAACCTGACACTGGCAGCTGCCGGCTGTGTGACTTCAAGAAAGCCACTTCTCCCATCTGAGATTCAGTTTTCCCATCTATAAAAGGGGATAGTAATAGACTCTGTTAATAGGGAAATTGAACTAATGCATGCAAATCCCTGAGCCTTCTACCTTACACAGAGCAAGTGGTCAGTCAAGGGAGCTGTCATGACCTGGTCAGCATGAGACTGAGGGAACTTTTAGAGGTGGGGGAGTTGGAATGGTGAGGCACTTCTGAGCAGAATCCTCAGGGTCCTAACGGCGGACGCCTGGAAGGAGATTCCAGGTTGGCCAAGCCATTCTCCTCTCCTCCCATGGGTATCTTTATTTAAATTCCCTTTCTTCATTATGAGTTGAAAGTGGGAATAGAAGCACATGTTTATGGAATATCATTGGCGGGCCTTATTGTAACTCATGGAAAAAGTGTCAGTTCTTACCACTTAATTTATCTTTCTTTAATTAAATAGAAAAAATTTTATGAGAAAAAAATGGTCCTGTTTTTCACCACTAATATTTACTAAAAGGGCACATACAGAAGACTTCAATATGGAGGTTGATTTCTTAGCTTTCTTTAAATCCCTGCACCTGAACTGGGCTTCAGTCTTCACATAATTCTCTCACATGGAGTGTTGATCATCTTGACCTACTTTACAGACGGTGAAACTGAGGCTCGGAGAGGTGAAATGGGGTGCCGTAGAGAACTGGAGATGGAAAGGGCTCTTTCTGTTCCAGGCAGTCCTCACTAAGCACACATTACATGCCAGGCACTGAGCTGGGCACAGGGCCTGGCGGATGGTGATGCTATGGTGTGAACTTCTTCCTCCCTCCCATGTTTGTAGGATTTCTCTGTCCTTGGCCTGGGAGCAGACAAGTTTTTGAAAAAAGTCAGCCACCCTGCATCTCCAGCCCTTCTTGCCACCACATGCTGCTCTGAAGTGGTTCCCAGGGCTGCTAAGTCAAAGTTAGCTGCATCCCAGCCTGGGGTGGGGGGGTGGGGACACGCGTGACCTCCCTCAGAGCTACCCCTGCTCCGGCAATTGGTCTTCCAGTTCCCACGGTGATAAACAGGATGATTCCAAAACTTTCCATTCTTGTCTCCAATTGTCCTTAGAGTCTTCACCATTCCTCACCCCGCTCTTCCAAACTCTCTCCTTTGCTACTTTACATATGCTGAAAGGCTCCACATGAAGTCAGAGAGCAGGTCTGCCCTCCAAGCTTGGCAGGGCCATATTTTTCCCTGCCTCCTTTCATCTTATAAACCCCATCCTGTTGAGATCATTGTGGATGCTTATTACACTGAGTGTAATAAGATTCCTCCACTGAACACTAATCTCTATGAAGGCAGATACCCTGAGGTCTATTAGCCAATGTAGTCTCTGGTTCTTCCTTCCTCAAACCATCTGCCAATGGCACAAGTGGGCTGTCCGATGTTTAGCATTATCACATGTGACTCGGATGAACAGAACAGGATCTAGTATAGAGGCTCCAGCGTATTCCACTAGAGGTCTTTCTCCAGGACACAGAGATCTCTTAATACCCTTTCATTATGGGTAGTCAACTTCCTAGTCGCCTCATATATTTATTTTCTGTTAGGTTTACAGGAAGACCGTGGAGGGCCAGGCTCTCTCTGTCCATCACACCCTTCCTGATCTACCCATCTGGTGACCTTGGCAAAGAAAGAAATGAGGCTGGTCTGGCATGATGTGTTCTTAGGAAATCAGTGTGGGGTCCTGAGAGTCACTGCTTTGTCTCCTAGAGGCTCTCACAAGCCCCACGTTTTCTGGACTGTTGCTCAGAGTGATGTTATGCACACAATCCCATGCATTTGCAGAATCTCTTGGCTTCCAGATTTTGAAAATGCCAACCACCCTTGTCCATTTCTTAGGGTCTTGGCTCTAAATCCAATGACAAGTGTCCTTATACAGACAGAAAACGAGAAGATACAGACAACGAGGAAGTGGAGGCCACGCGAAGACCGATGCAGAGATGAAAGTTATGCAGCCACAAACCCAGGAATGCCTAGAACCGGCAGAAGCTGGGAGAGGCAAGGAAGAATTCTCCCTACGGCCTTCAGAGGGAGCCTGGCCCTGCTGACACCTTGATTTCAGACCTCCAGCCTCCAGCACTGTGAAAGAAAAACTTTCTGCTGTTTTAAGCCGCCCAGTTTGTGTTGATTTGTTATGGCAGCAGTAAGAACTAATGAACCCGTGGCGAACAAAGCCCCTAGCTCTGCCTGCTCTTTATTGCATGCCCCTAGCATCTTTGGGATGACCACACCAGCCTCTCTCTGGCCTCCTTACCTCCAAGCTCGTTCCCTTCAATCCCTCTGCGACAGTGACTGCCAGAGAGATGTTATTAAAATACACCATGGTGTTGCATTTCTGTTTGAAGCCCATCAGCTAGAACTTTCTGTTTCAAGTGATAGAAACCCCAACTTATACCAGCTTACATGTAAAGAAATTTATTGGCTCAAGAAACAAAAAACAAAAACAAAAACAAACAAACAAACAAAAAACCCAGGGGCTTGGGCTAAGCTTTTCCTCAGCTGGATTTGGGGCTCAAATGACATCACTGGAACTCGTTTTGCTCTGTCCTGCAGCCTTCTGCTCTGTTGGCTTTGGTTTCAAGCTTTGCAAGGCGATGAGATGGTGGCAGTAGCCTTGGCCCCTATATCCTGTCAGATTAGACACCAACAGAAAGTTTCAAGAGCTCTCCCAGGTCCTCAAGCCAAAGCCCTGGGTTGGCTCCTATTGGGCCTCTCTACCCATCCCTCAACCAATTGCTGTGGCCACAGGGATGGAATGTGCTGATTGGTTGAGCTCTAGGTCCCAGGTTTCTTCCCTGAAGTCATGATGAAATTGTATCTACCACATGGAATGAGAGGGAAGAAGTGGAAGGAGGGGGGAGATACAGTCTGAAAAGAAAAGTCCTACTCCAAGTATAGCAAATGAATATTGAGCAAGAAAAAAAAATCAGTAAGTGTTCACCCAAATGCTCTTCAGTGGTTCCTGCCAAGAAGCACCAGGATCTGAGCTCCTGGTCTCCAGCCTCATTGAATGCCATGTTGCTTGACATCCCTAGGCATATCCTGCCATTTCTTGCCCCCATGCTTTTATTCACATAGTCCCCTTTACCCAGAATATTCTTTTTTTTTTCTTTTTACAGAGACAGATAGAGAGAGTCAGAAAGAGGGATAGATAGGGACAGACAGACAGGAACGGAGAGAAATGAGAAGCATCAATTATCAGTTTTTCGTTGCAACACCTTAGTTGTTCATTGATTGCTTTCTCATATGTGCCTTGACAGGGGGCCTTCAGCAGACCGAGTAACCCTTGCTCAAGCCAGCAACCTTGGGTCCAAGCTGGTGAGCTTTGCCCAAACCAAATGAGCCTGCGCTCAAGCTGGCGACCTCGGGGTCTTGAACCTGGGTCCTCCACATCCCAGTCTGACGCTCTATCCACTGTGCCACCACCTGGTCAGGCTACCCAGAATATTCTTTCTTCCTTCGCCCCACCCTGCATCTGTCTAATTCCCACTCCAGACTGCTCACCTGGAGACTCTGTCTCCAGTCTGTATGGAGCCGTAAAGCATCCTGAAGCGCATGTATAATGGCCTTTGCCCCTTTGGACTGAACTTGTCTGCTAATGGATCTGTCTCCTCTAGTGAACTGAACTCCACTAGGGCAGGGATTTGTTTTATTTTTATTTTTATGTATCTTTATTTAACAAACACATAAAGCCCTTCCCAAGGACCAACTACCATTCTCAGCTCATTACCAAGAGTAACTCATTTAATCCCCATAATAAACACATGAAACAGGTTCCATTATTAACCCTAAAAATGGGGAAACTGAGATGGGTCACACCTCATTTATGTCTGTATTTCTCAGGTTCAGCCTAGAACTAAGCTCACAGTAGGTGCTCAGAAAACACCGCGTCCTTCAGGTTGTCTCTCTGGATTGTCCAGTCTTACCCAGATGGCTATGTCCTCAGATTTTGCACTTTCCCAAAGTTGCCCACATTCTGGGTCCTCCTATCCTGGAAAAGGGATATTGTGAGGCCGCCTCAGCCAGCAGCCTGAGCTGGCATCTCTCTGGCTCTGCATCTGATGTCCTGGCCAACAATCCAAAAGCCAGCTCTGAATCCTGTGACACAGGGAAAGGACCCCAATCTGGACCCTTTAGGCCCATAAAATCCCTACAATTGGAAGATGAGCCCAAGAGACCCTCAAGAGCCCTCCGCATCCTCTCCCCACCTCGATGCCCTCCTGCCCTCCATGTTTCCAGAGCCCAGCCCAGGAGTCCCATCCTGATAGTCACATACTTGAACAGACTCCTGCAGCCTGCTTTGTTCCCAGAATCCTACCCTGAAACCCCCTGAGCTGCAACTGGCTTGGAATTTGAATGTGTATGTCTTGTCCTCCCAGGGGAGATTGTTTCATTAAGACCAACCAGCCTCCAGCTCTGCGGACCCACCTGGTCCTGTCTCTGTGGTTTCCTCCTCACTCGGGTGGTCCCCATCCAGCCTCCATCACACTGTCTGACCTCCTATCTCTGCAGGCTCTTTACTCCGCTGTCCTGTCTGACCATCCATCCCTGGCCTTCCTCTGCATCCTTATTCTGTTGTCTCCCATCTTGGTCTCTTACTGCCTGCCTATCTCTCTTTCTCCTTGTCTCTTTCTGTTGGACTCTCCTCTACTGCATCACCTGGTGTGTGTCTGGCTGTCTGTGTCCTCTGGATATCCTTTTATCTGTTTCTCTCCAGGTCTCTCTCTCTCTCCCCATCCTTAATTACTTATGATGTCCAGAAATGGGCCTGGGACCTCTCACCTTCTCGTCAGAGTGAAAGAACCCCTCTGTAGCACGAGCAGCCTCAGAGGACCCACCCGGGACCCTCTCTCATTCTATGAGCCTCCTCCCTGTTCTCTGTCCTCCTCAGGGTCCCTCTGCCCAGCCCAGGGGGCAGGAACCCTCAGAGATACACGGGGAAAGTGGCCGTCTGCTGCCCTGAAGACCCAGGCCATGACGGCTTCCCTTAATGAGCACGCCTTCAGTGACACATTCATTATTCCTGTTCGGTCTCTTTGAGTCAAAACTGATTAGTTACACTTACCGCCACAAAGATGTAATGATTTTATTGTTTATCTTCAATTTATTTTGATTAACATCTCCGTTCTTTTCATTGCAAGTGCAATTAGGTGCAATCTAACAGCGACTACTTTAATTTTGTTGAAATTAAGATGAATAAGTGACGGCTTATGGTGCTTTGTTTAACAAATAAATCATAGTTAAGAGGAGTGTATTAGTAATAAATGAAAAAAGACAGCTTAATTAAAATGCACAGAGCCAGCGTCTTGATGTACATCCAAAATCCAAATCTGAAATCCAAAAGTCAGAGGGAACTGAGAGTTTGAGAGACCCTCACTGCTTCTTGCCATGGTGGTCAGAAAATGACACAGTGTGGTTTGGCTCTGAGGCTGCCGTGCACGGAAGAGCAAGGAGCACATTGTGACCCTTGTGAGATGGTCACATCTTGTCAACAAATGCCACTGGGAACCCAGGTAGAAAGCAGACTTGGGAGGAAACAGGAAGAGAGACTTCATCCGGCCCCCCACCCCCAGGAGTGATCAGTTACCAAGCCCACACCCTGAATTCTCCCTGAGAACCCACTGAGGGCAGGGAGCAGGTTCGCCACCCCCCCCCCACACACACACAATTGTCTTGGGAGGTGGGGAGCCCTGTGACAAGCCCAGAACCCCAGGAAAGCCTCTCCGTGAAATCTCCTCCCTGCTAGGCTGAGAGGGACTTCCCATCTCTTGATTTGGAAACAAAGTGCAAAAAGTCAGCCCTGGAAAGTTTCCCGTGTGAAGTCTGAAAGCGCCTGTGCTGAAGAGGCCAGCTTTGAAGCAGCTCGCTGGGCCCCTTGGCTGGCTCCTGCGAGTCAGAGGGCCGGCCTTGCCTCAGATCCACCAGCCAGCCTCTGCAGGGCTGGGAAATGGGAATTGTTTTTAAGCTGAAAAATTACTCATGGAGCTCACTCCTTTGCCACCGCACTCCCTTTGTTCTCAGTCATCTCCTTCGTCTGCCCTCTCCTCCTCTTTTGCTTCTTCCTTTTAGGAAAGAGGAGCAGGCAGACCTGGGTTCAAATCTAGGTGCTGGCTTTTACTAGTTGTATGACCTCAGGCTGGTGATTTAACCTCTCTGGACTCCAGCACTTCTTCAGAAAAGGGAGGACAGTGGTGCCCACAAGGCAGGGTTGCTGTGAAGGTTGGCCAAGACCACCGCACAGAGGTACCCAGCACCTGCCTGGCTGCAGGGGGAGCTCATTAAGCACTAGCTCCCTCCCTCCCTCCAGACTCTCCTGGCTCCTCCTGTCTGTGTATTACAGCTAGATCTTCACAGGCAGTCTCCTCACCCTTTCCTTCGGCTCACTTTAACTCTTACTTATCCTTCATTCTTCTGCGTTTAAACTTCACTTTTCTTTTTCAACCTCTCAACACACGTTACTGAGTACCCGCCTTGTGCCAGGCACTGTGCCATACTCTGAAGACTATACTAAGTGAACAAACCCAGGAGAAGCCTGCCCTCAAAGAGCTTCCAGTCCTACACCCCATGTCTCCTGTGTCATCATGGCTCTGTGTGTGCAGAAGTGTTTCCCCCATTAAACGAGTGCTTTGTGAACGCAGAGGCAATGCCAACCAATTGTCTGGCACACAGCTGACACAATGGCTACTGACTCTTTGATCAAACAAGAAATGCCAGCTGCGGACACCTCTTGTGGGGCTGACTGTAAGGGCACAGAGGGAAGCTGAGCCTGGGTGTGTGCTGTTGGGGAGGCCACACTCAGTTGGGGGCACAGTGGCCAAGGAAGGCAATGACACTGGGGTGAACAGTGCTGGGACAGAGCCGAGGAGGGGACAAGGGATGACAACCCTCAAGAAGGATAGAAGGCAAAGCACACGTATGGGAACTGAATGTGGCTTCCTCCTTCCAGCTGAGAAATGAAGGAAACAGGACTCATGTGGTTCCCAGGTGCAGAGGCTAGCAGCTCTGCCCCTTCCACACCTGGCTCCGCCCACCTCTCCGGCCTCATTCCCGGTCCTCCTACTACACTGGCCTTCCCACTAGCCATACTCCCTGCGGCTTCCCAGCTGAGACACAGGCTCATCACTTTGCCAGGAACACTCTCCCATTGCCAGCCTCTTCCTGACTCCTGCCAACTGCAACCCTGGCCCCCACACCTGACTTCAGGTCTCTTTTTGAGAAAGCCCTTCCTGAGCTCCGAGCCTAGGTCAAACTTTCTGGATATTTGGTCTCAGTGCACTCTCTACTTCTCCATGGCACTTGTATAACTGTCATGAAATAATTGTAGAATAGCTGTTCATATTCTCTCTCCCAAGCTAGGCTGCAACTTGCTTGTAGGCAGAGACCACATCTGCCTTGTGAATTGCTGTATACTCAGAGCCCAACAAAAAGCATGGACAACAAATATTTAAGTACTTGTTGAATAAAATCTGGACAGAATGAATAACCTGCTATAGGCATGGGCTCCTCATGCAAGTCATGGGTGAGCTGCCCCACGAGATAAAAAGGAAGGTGGTTACTCTTCTCAATATGCAGATGAGGAAACTGAGGCTTTGAGTGGTGTGACTTGCCCAAAACAAGTAATGGTCTTGAACACACATCTGTCTGATTCTGAATTCTGAAGCCACACTTTATTCAGGAGGCACCTTTAAAGTTTTTATTCCACTTGTGGGGTGTGTGTGTGTGTGTGTGTGTGTGTGTGTAAGGACAAGGGAGAGCAATTGCCTCTTTGATTGGTGTCAGTGAGGGAAGAAGTAGAAGATGACAAGGTCTGAGGTGTCAGACCCAGCCCTGCTATCTGCCCTGGGTTGGGGGTTGAGGAGGCACCGCAGATGCCTTTTAGGAGGGACTGTAGGGACCCCAAAGGAAAACACCCTTGACCTTCTTTGCTGAATGGCCTTCTGGTATCTCTCCTGGCCCTTGAGGTTGGTGACATCGGTTTTATGAGGCATACAGGGCATCCTGTGAACCCTGGTCACCAGGCAGCTGTCACATGGCTGCTGCATTTGAATGAGCATGACGACCAAGAAGGGGAACCTGAGCCATGGACACCCTGGTGCCCCTCCTCCCAGCTCTCTTCCCAACCACACTACCAAGAGCCAGTTATTAACTCTTTATTATTATTATTATTATATTGATTTTTAGAGAGAGAGAGAGAGAAAGACATTGATTTGTTCTTCCACTTATTCATGCCGTCATTGGTTGATTTTTGTATGCACCCTGACTGGGATCCACCTGCAACTTCGGCATGTCAGGAAGACACTCTAACCAACTGAACTACCCGGCCAGGGCCTTCTTTACTCTTTCTGGAGATAAGGACACTGCAGGTGGGAGGAAGTGACTCTGAGGTCTCAGAGCAGGGAAATGGCTTAGGTTGGATTCTGGGGCTGCTGTTGCAAGAAGGGAGAAAGGGAGAGACTGCGAGCACTCTTGAGAAAGGGGTGGAGAGTACAGGGAGGTAGATAGGAAAAAAAGACAGAAAGGGAGAAAATGGTGAAGGCTACGAGGAGAGAGGGGTAAGCGAGTCGGCACCACGGATCCAAAGAGAGAAAAAGAGCGCAGTGAGCAAGGGAGCTGTGGACTCGGGGAGAGACCAAGAGGGGACGAGAGAGAGAGAAACGCTACGGAGCCGGGGAGATGCAGAGTGACAGAGGGAGGCAGGCTGAGGAGGACAGACGGAAGGCCAGGGCAGCGACAGTGACAGGCGCGGGCGGCGGGGAGCGCGCGGAGCGGGCGCGGGACGGCAGCGGGCGGGGGAGGCCCGGGCTGCGGGCGCGGGCGGCCTCCTCGGGGCGCCGCCCGCCCCGCCACCCCCGCCCCGGCCGCACGCACCCGCAGCTGAGGACCGCAGCCCAGCCTGCGACGCGCGGACCGCACGGACTCGGGGTGGCCGTCAGCTGGCAACGCGGGGCCAGCCGGAGCCGCGGCGACAGTGGCAGCCCCCCGGCTCGGAGGGCCCCGAGTGATTTGTCAGCTGAGGCGACAGAACAGCCCCTCTGGTCCGCGCGCCCCGTCGCGGCTTCCCGGGCGCGGGGCCTCCCTCGGCCCTGAAGGCTGGAGCGCCCCGCCGCCGGCCCGAGGAGGCCGCCCCCCGCCCCCCGGCCCGGGCCGCGGCGCCCTCCCGCGGCGCCCCGCAGCGCGCGCCTCCTCCGGCTCGGCCGGCCCGGGCCCCGGGCCCTGGGGCTGCCGGCGCCCCCCTCGCCCCCTCCGGGCACCGCGCCGGCGCCCCCGGTCCTCGCCCTGCCGCGCCTCCCCGGCCCCGCACCGCCGCCCCCCGCCCCCCGGCCCGGGCCCGGGGCCGCCCGCAGAGCCGGCCACATCCGCTGCGGAGGACGCGGAAAGGTAAGAGGCGCCTGGGCTGGCGCTGCGCGGGGCGGGGAGCGCCCGGAGGGCAGGGTGGGCACCGCGGACCCGGACTCGGGGCCGCCGCTGCCACCGCGCCGGGCGCACGCGAGGGCTCCACCCGGCCCAGGAGGGCTCCGGGCGAGTCACCACCATACAGGGAGGACCTGGGGGAATCGGGGAGGTGGTCAGCCACCCGTCTTTCTGTCCCGGGACTGCGGGGGTCTCGCTCTCAGGAACAGAGATCTCCGTCCTTATCTTTTACAGTAATTCTCCTCACTCTTCTTCATCTCTGAGTCTCTAAAAATTATGGGACCCTTTGCCTGTGTCTCCTTGAGGAATCACTTCTTTGCCACTCTCTTTTGCAGACAAGAGTCTTCTCACCCCTCTCCCTAATTAAGCATATTCTGTCCCTGCCCCAGATTAGAAGGATTTTCTTCTTCGTTCCCACTGCCCAATTTAGAAGAAAATTCTCCTCACAATTACAATCATCTTCTTTCTCATTCTCCCATTTGGAAGGCTAGAGCCCCTTCTCCATCACCCCTTTTCTCCACTTAATTGCAGACAAACGCAATATGAGTTTTCAACTCTGGGGAGTGTGTTTTTCTGGTGCAGGGGCCAGTTATTGGGTTTCTCCACCCAAAGCAGGGGACCAGCTATCCGTGTGCGTCTCCAAGAGAAGGGCAGCTGCCCAGGTGGATGGGGCATTTGTTTCCAGGGCCAAGGAGGGAAGGCTTTACCCCGAAACAAAGAATTGAGGCCAACAGAGACTGTCCAGCCTCTTCGGAGGTTGAAGAATCCCAGCTCCTGGGCTGAGGGGCCACATTGAGCCTCCCTCCCCCACCCCTTTAACTTTAAAATAGTTTAATGAACACAGAGAGAGAAATATTTTTTTTTTCTGCGTGTTGAGCAGTCTACAAAGAGAAAGGGGGAAGGAGGGAGAGAGCTTTAACTCTGATCCCCGCAATTAGTTCCCTGGGATTGGGGGGGAGGCGACCCGGCATCCTTAGTTCTTCAGATACAAAAGCATTTAGATCGCTTTAGACCCGTTAATCCTGAGTCTGGCTCGGGTCTCTTTTGTTTCCCAACTCCATTGTGGGTTTTGTGCAGTTTCTCTCTGTTCGCGTGATTGACTAGCCAATGGCTGGTAATTATCCAAATGTCCCCTCTGTCCTTTGACTGACTTCTCCGTATTATGGGCAACTGTCATGCTTTCTGTCATTCCATATCATATTACATGTATTCTCATATGAAGTCTCCCCCCCCCCAATATAAAGGAGAGTGCCTCAGCCCAGATGCTGCTGCCTTTAGGAGGAAGGGCCCCGAGAAATTTGTCCTGGGCACGGGTTCCGAATACAGAGCAGGGGACTCCCGAAATGGGAGGTTGTGCAGGTAATTTGTTTTGCTGACTGGGGGAGGTCTCTGGGGTTGGGGTTAAAAAGATTGCGTTGGGGGCTTAGAGCAGGTTTGCCAGCTGTTATTATTTTTCTGGCTGGACTTTGGAGCAGTTTGGACAGATCTGGTATGCCTTATGGAGAAACTTAGAACCAGCCTTTTGACCACAGACTATCAGAAAAGTCTGCAGGGCTGGGTTCTTTTGGGGTACCACGTGCTCAGGACACCAGCCTTGAGACAGAAAAATATACCTCTCTACCTGTGGCCCTTCACAGGACAAGCCCTTGGGACTCTTGTCCCCCTTTGCTGCCAAGCATGCTGGAGATGGAGGAGCCAGCTGTGTCTATTTCAGACCCCCACTAGCTGATGCTGAAGCTCTGAGAATGCACAAGCTTTTCCAATGAGGCCTTTGCACAGATAAACTTAGTGCCCCTTGGTGCAATTGTGCGTGCCATCACTTAAGAGGGAGGCAGGATTTATAACAAGGAGGCTTTGCAGACAGAGACTCTGGGGTCCTCTGAATCTGCGGGCAGGGCTAGCCTTCCTCCTGCTAAAATGGGGAAAAAGTGTTTTATTATTGCAATGAATATGAAGTACCGACCAGATGTACAGCCTCACAGTTAATTACCTTGTTCTTCATCAAATATATGAGCAATAAATTCTCCAGGAAGGGAGTGGTGTGTGTGTGTGCACGCGTGGAGATAAATAAGTGGATAGAGAGATGAACACAGAAGACAGGAAATTCACACTCTTTTCAAGACCACAGAAAAAGACAGACTATTTTGTGGGAAGCTTGATAGACTGCTGCAAGATGCTTTGAATTTTTTGATAATCAAATATACATGATCAAGCTGTGCATGTTAGGGTTTGAGGTGTACTGACAGTCAATGGCTATTGATCAGGCTGTTAAGTATTTCTGCTTAGTTTTATAAATATAGATGGATCCCAGATGATTTAAAGAATTGGGTAGTTAAGAAACTGGCATTCTATATTTGTTTGGGGAAAGGGAAATGTCTGGTCAATTAAAAAAGACACACACACACACAACCTAAGCCATTGTTTATTCCTCCTACCACATCTCCCTCTCCCCCCCCAAAGAAAAACCTTGGAAAAAGTGAACTTTATTTGGGGGAGGTTTCAAGAATAGAGTAAAAATATTCCAAATGTTTTGTTTGAGGTCTGCCAAAAACAGTGAATTTAAGTAAGCCTTATTCACAGGCTGGGAGTTAACTTCTCTCTCTCTCTCTCTCTCTCTCTCATATACACTGAAAATCACAATTTTGACCCAGATTGATGTGCTGCTGAATAGATAAGGAGAGTGTCATTTCTGGGGGTGGGGTCTAAGGTCCTTAAAAACCTTCTGGTTAGAAACAGGGTGAACTGGCCACATGGCCTTCCCCAATTAACTAATTTCTCAGTAATCTAAAGATCTATTTAGAAAGGTGTGAAAGGGTGGGGTATGGAAATTTAAAGATAACCTCTAATTGGTCTGGAAAAATTCAGTTGACACCTCCGAAAACCTCTCTATTTCTTTCATTCTTCCCTTACTCCTCTCTCCCCTCTCCTACACTCTTTCTTGTCTCTCTCTCTTATTTTTATTCCTAGAAATTAAAAGTGGACTTAGAAGGGAAGAATCAATGACAAACAGTTGGGAAGGGGGAGAAGAGAAAGTAAACTTTTAATTTCTTTATTGTATTGCATGGCAATCTTATTTGTAATCATCTGATTAGCTATTCTTTAGAAAGATCTTGTTCAGGAAAATCAACCTTTATCCTGAAAGGTGAAACTTAAGCACAGAGACAATTTATGGTTATGTTTTGGTTTCATATCTTAAAAAGACAAAGTATAGATTTTGGATTTTTCTATCTGCAGAAAGGTCTTTTCCAGCTAAAAGTCCCTCACTGGGGGAGCTCAGGCATTCCTACTGAAAAGTCCTCCTTGGAAATGGAACTGAAATTGGCATCCCTCAAAAAAAGTTGATCCACCTAAAAATGGATGAATCGGACCTGATTGGGTGGACATGCCCTTTCACCTTATTGTCTCTGACCTATCACTTAATTAATCTCTCCCAGATGCAGAGCTGTTGACAATGCCCAAGATAAGCAGTATTTTGAACAAAGCAGGAAGCTTATTAAAGAACAAGGCACAGTGAGGTTTGAGGCTCTTTAAAAATGTATGTAGATGGAGTTTGTTGTAACACAATTGGAGCTCAGAGATGGTCCCATCTTTGCTAGAAATTTTGCTTTTCTTTAACCATTGATTTCTATCTGCATTCATTTTCTGCCTCTCCCCTCTCTGTCTCTGATTCCCCTCCTTCTTCCAACTCCCTCTCCCTGGATTCAGACTATCCACGGCTTGTTTCCTAAAAATTATCCTCTGCTTCCCAGACTTGTTTCTGGCTCTTCAGACACTTCTGTATAGCATTAGGACTATTGAGGCGGTCAGCTTCGAAGGCTTTGGGTGACAAAATATTGACTGCATTTGCTAGTACCTTCTGAAGGAGGACATTTGTGCTGGAGGCACCTTGGTGACATACAGGCAATAGTTCATTAATTAAAAGACTTGCTAATTGCTGCTTGAATTACTGTACAGAGCAAATGAAATGAGTTTGTAAAAGATGACAATTGGAGAAATAAATGGTTGGGTTTTTTTTTTCTTAAAACATTTTTATAAACAGGTCCTAGGAAATGTGTTGCTTTTACTCATGCCTCTATCGTCAACTATTCAATTGAGCTTCAATTAATGATAATATATGGCGTGGGATCCTTAGCTGGGCTGACTGATGGAAGAGCTTTGTTGAATTTGGTGCAGGTGGCACTGTTTAATAAGCACAGGAAAGAGTGAATAATGTAGTGCTTGCAAAGAGAAGTAAATGCAAAATAGATCGCTCTAATTATGGCAGCCCCCAGAAATGGAGATGCAGCTGAAATGGCCAGATAGCTGGGAAATTCCAAATAGAGCTGATTGTCCCTTGCCTTTCTTACTTTCGAGGACTGACACCGTAGCTTAAAAGTACATTTGGACGAGCTCATCTGATTTGACACAAGCTCAAATTCCAAGCCTGGGTCTGGTAACCTATCAATGTTTGTCTTAACTGTCTAGAATCCTTTACCAGACAGTACAATTCAGCTCTAAAACGGGGGCATCTGAACATTTCTTCCTGCAAGGGATCATACTAGCTCATTACCACTGGTCTCTGCGCTTTATTGCAAAGTGTCGGGAGATTTTGGGTTTTGTTTTTGTGTTGTTTTGTTTGAATTTCTTTATGCCTGAGAAAAGGAGTCTATAGAAAATCAAAGTGTGAAGACTTAAGCAAACAGCATTTCCCATATACCTGCAAGGGCCCATAATGATTCTCATTCATGCAAAGATAATCGATGGGACATTGGTTGTTTTAATTAATGGAAGAATAAAATGGGGGGAGGGGCAAGGGGCTGGGCTTCAGTTGAGGCATATGTGGGAAATGACTGTTCTTCACCTAAAGAGACAATGCCGCCTTCCCAAATAGCAGTAGAGATTTGCTAATCGGGCCATTGGAAAGTTGGGCTGGGGTAGAGAAAGGTCCTGCTGAAGATAAAGGGTGAGAGATGGTGGCCACTCATTTTTCCTTCCCCTGTAATCTCACTGTTCCCTTTGGAAATGTACACGTCCTACAGCATCTCATAGGAGAGGAGCCTTCTTACTTCCAAGAAAGGTGCAATTTGTGCTAGGAACCTAGTATCTTTTGTGATGGTAAAATAGTGCCAGCAGGAAACCAAAAATCAACAGTCTTTAGCCCAGATTAAGGAAAAGTTGGGGCTAAATACATGTGGGCTTCCAGAACAGGGCTGAGAGTCATAATGGGTATGCTAGCTATGGGGTGACCTGTACACCAATGCATTCAGTGAGTGTGCAGTGCCTCTTGTCCTCTGATTGGGGACCCAGGGAGGGGCCAAGTCCAGCATCTTTAGCCAGAACTCCTCTTTTTGTTCTGTAAAAATGTTTACCAAACCCACCTCCAGTCTAGTCAGCGCTGGCTGGGCACTCGTGTCAATTAGTGTATGTGAAGCTCATAAAAAGTTTATGAGAAACCTTTCCTTAGAAATAGAGTTTAGGGGTGTCCTGCTGTCAGAGAGGGATGGCAGAGATGCCATCAAATAAAGGGCTGTGGTAGGAAGATTTTCCAGTCTCAAGTGCATGTAGAATTGTCAACTAAGAGTTCAGCTGATTCCTCGCCAGCCCCACTTCTTTCCATTCAAAATTTTTCTGATTATCCTTTCAGCAAAACATGGTTCCCTGTGCGAGGAAATGTCTTGCTGTTATTTGTGCTTCAACCTAAAAGGCAACCAGATTAGCAAAATAGCAAAATGGCTCTTGTAGGGCTGGGTAGTTTCTGGGTTAGATTAAAAAGAAATTACCTTCAAGGAACAGCTGTAGTTATACCAGCTGAAAAAAATTGACATATTTTTGCAATATTTACTCTTGTTTTTGGCTTCCAGGGCAGTTTATATTTTTGCATGGAAATTAGTAGGTGGGGAGTTGCAATTAGCTATTGTGTATTTTGTTACAATTCTTTAAGAATAATCTGATCTGACAGATTTACATTGTTGACAATGTGATTTAAGCAAGACCCAGATACAAACTTTCTCCACCCTAATCAATAATGGTAAATCCTTTTGCTGAGGTGAACAATCTCTGACCTAGTATTCATATTTCTTTTACCAATTCCCTGTAATAAAATTGAACATTTTGTCACCACTTTGAGAAACACTGCCAAACACCTTAAAACACATGTCACACGCCAGCAGCCCCTCATTTCCCTCCTCCGGGAGTTTCTACATCTGGAATCATAATCACAGATAAAAACCTTGACAAAATTGCATCTGAGCACATTTCTCTCTGCAGCCCTTACTTTCTCATAACATTTAATACAATATTAATACCTGCTACCGAAAGGCAGGGAGGGAGGAAAGGGCTGCCAACCTCCACGTTTCCTGATGCATCATGTTCAAACCTGAAATTCACACTTCGTGTTTCATTTTAAGTTCAGTGCATTTAACAGGGCCCTAGAGAGAGGGCCCTGGTTAGTTCCCCAACCTGCTCAGCTGACGCCCAGGGAAGCAGTTTCAGAATTGTTCAGATCGCTGCAGGGAGAAGAGGAGGAGGAATTGGGCTCCTCTCTGCCTGAGACGGGCCAAGCCACTTAGGTATCCACAGATACGGGATTCTTTTTTGAAACAACTAGGGCCCCACTGCCTATAGTGGTAACCAGCAGATTTTCTGTAAGGTGTGGCCAAGGCAATGAGCTGATTTCATAAAGAGGTAGCCATGCCCAAGCTGATTTGCTGCTGACTGGCAGCCTCTCACATCAATATAAAAACACTCCCCCCTTTGCTGAACGAAGCACACAGGCCTGGAAAGCAAGGGTCCTTGTAGAGGATGCAGGGCTTTCCTGCCACCCCTGTGACTCAGCTTCACCCCATCTTTTCTTGGAGATGTCCACAACCCTACATTCCTGCTCAGGGGCAAGGGATCACCACCCTTCTGCCACACAAACAAGTGACAGAGGTTAGCGAGAAGGGACAGTACAGGAAGGGTATCCCACTGAGGGCGTTCCTTGGGGCACATGTGATACCCCAGAAGTGGACTTTCAGGTGGTGGCGGCTTTGTTCAGTCCCGGCCATTCTCTACTAGAATTAGGGTCAAGACAGACCATAGCAATGCCCGCGAGTCCAACCAGCAGTGCTCCCTCCCTTTCAAAAATTTAAATGTCCAGGCTTCTGGACTGAGTGACCATCACCTCTAGTAGCAGCCTCCCTGTAGAGGAACACACACACACACACACACACACACACACACACACTTCCCTAAGCAAGCCCCACTTCAGTGAGCAAGGAGTATCATTTGCTGAATGGTGCAACACGGAGGACAGGAAACATTACACTCAAAGAACGGAGACAGGCAACTGGCCTGTGACTGCAGCCAACAGCTTAAAGAACACAGTCCTTTCCGCTGTGAGGCAGAGAAGAAACGTTGTTTTTGCCTCTTTCTTCTCTGCAGTTTCTATTCGAGAGGTTTTCCCTGACCCCTGTCCCCAGCACCATCCTCAGAGTTTCAGGTCATCTAATGCCAGTGCCCAAAAGCTAGCAGGTCTGGGGCCACGGAGGGCGGTTCTCCCTGTGCGGAATCCTTCCCTGGTGGCTCCCAAATCTGTCGGTTTTTCTGCCTGCTTTTCCCTCGGGGGAGACTCCGGAGAGGCTGAAGAAATCTGGGCGCCCGCTCGCTCGCTTGTCAAGAAGCAAACTGTCTTCACATTCTCCAAGAGCAACATCCCTGCCTAGGAAAGAGGAAGGAAGAGGCAAAATAAATAAAACCAGTTAATGTTGTAGTTAACTTGCAAATCAAGTAAATCTGTTGGTGCCGTATTTGAGAAATAAACCATCAGAGCGTCACAGCAAACACACACACTTCTGAACGTCTTCATTTTGATTTAATGGTATATCAGCGTCAACTATCGCTTCCTCTGCTGGTACACACGGCCTGATGCCGCGGGAGGAGGATGCCCATGTTTATCACCGAGTGAGATGACTAATTACACCTTGTCAATCACCGGCTATGAAGACATAAAACCACCGCGCACAATGAAGTAGTTGCCTGCAGCGTCAATTAGTTGGCGATTCGGAGGTTATTGCGTGGCCCTGCTTTGGCCGCCTCTAATAACGGGACGGAGCTCCGGGAACGGCGCGCTGATCAATCACCCTCCGTCCGCCGCCCGGGCTCCCGCCCCCCGCCGCCCTCGCTCGGCCCGGCCTCACTCGCTCTGGGCCGGCGTGGGCTTCTCTCCCTCCGCGGCCCCGGCTCGGTGGCGCCGGCAGCCCCGGGAAGTTTGCTCGCCGCAGCTCCGCAGCCGGCAGCCGGGAGCCCCGCAGCCTTCGGGGAGCGCCGGAGCTGGTGGCCCTTTTGTTGGGAGAGGCGTGGAGGGAGCGCTTTTGTTCTGAGTTAGTCACGGTGGCCGGCTGGAGGCTGCTGCCTCATTATGCGCCGGGTCTGCTCGTCTGCGAGGAAGCAGATGGTGGGGAGGTAGGCAGCGGCGGGAGTAGCCAGACCTGAATTCCAGTCACCTGTCACCTCCCACAGAAAGGGCCGGTTCCAGCGACTTCGGGATCCTCTCCCCCGGGTCTCGGGGAGGGGCCGCTGATTCCGGCGCCTGGGACAGATCCCCGTACCTGCGGCTGCCTGCTCCCCCCACCCCTGCCTTCCCCTAGGCCGCGGCTCCTCGGACGGTGTAAATGTCACTCACGTGTCAGGATGTGTGTTTACAGCCTGTTCCTCTCCTTGTTTAGTCTCCGCGGACAGGGCTTAACGGTTGTGCCACATACCCCGCCGCTGGGGAAGATTAGAAAAGTTACCGGCCTCTGAACCCCGGGCCAGGCGTTCAGATCCCGCCCCGCGGCGGGAGGTGCGTGTGAGCCTCTCTTGCCGACCACAGTGCGTCCCAGCCTGACACCAAGAGATAAACAGGCGGGTACACCCGGCGGGAATCCTGACTGCCGGGGAACTTGCGGTGGGGCAGCACTGGGTGTTGGCTGCTTGGTCAGATAGGTGGCGACGAAATCGTGTGCTTGCACGTCTAGGGGGAGTGAAGAGCCGCAGGCAGGGTGTGTTTCCACGTTTCTTGGGAAGCCCGCGGCAAGAGTTACCAAGTGCTCGCCCTGGTCACCCCTGCCCCCGCCCGAGCTCCTGAGGCAACCCCTGGAGTTCTCGAAAACCTACCGCATCCCTTCAGCCTGGGCTCAGAGCTGCGCTGAGGACATATGCTCCTACGTTGTCACCATTTTTACTACCCCTTGGGCGACCTCCAGATGAACCCCGGTAACTCCCAGATTAGATTTTCATTCCCTAATTTCTTTGAAAGAAAGCGTCTCAGACGCATCAGTGAAACATGCCTGTGTAGCCGTCCCCTGCCCCTATGCAGGCCATGTGTTGGCGCCAAAGCACATGTCTGTGTGAGCATACGCGCAGGCGCGTCTTTGGGATTATGGGCCTTCCCTCGCGTTGGGGTATCTGTGCATGTGCAGCATGTACACACATACTTGTAGCTTCAAGAGTTTTCGCAAATATGCAAAACACACGGCCGTCTACAAAGTGCACCAAGGGATTTAGGTCGAATCACCTTGGCAGGCCAATTGTACTATAACCACTTTACAGATGCCTGCCCCAGCCTGGCACTGGACACTTACACTTGATGTGCACATGTAAACCCTAGCTTTACCTTCCTGCTTGCCGTGTTTTTGCCAACAAAGATGAGCATGTGAATTTGCACACACGAACATGCGTGCATGTTCTTGGGCAGTACAAGCACACACAGATGTGTCTAAAAGTTATGTACGGTATGTGGGAAGTATGATCCTGTGCTGCTTCAACTTTGTGCCTTTACGTAAGATAAACTACATAGATTCTCGCTAGCCCCTTCTTTCCGGCAAGCAAGTGACTTCAGCCTGGCCCACCTTCAAAGAAGACCCAGGAGATGGAACTCTGTAATTGATTTGTTCATTAGGTTTTTCTCTACAATCAGTTTTTATTTTCTAAATCCAACTTCACCATACACCTGGGTATTGCCCTTGAATCTCAAAATTCAACTCTAGGTTGAGCCTGAAGTCTGGAGGCTGGAGGGGACAGTTGGGATTACCCCGCCGACCAGGTTGTCAGTCTTTGGAAAAGTGGTATAGTCAGGCAGCCGGATGGACGCAGGTCAATAGCTGAATCTATGACACGATGCACCCAGCAGTTTAGAGAATGGGCCTGCGGTCTTGAAGAACCGTGTGGATCTGGGACAGTTTTTAATAGGAGATGGAGATGGAAAAGAGGGAATAATTTATTTAGTGTTTGCCATGTTCCAGACATTTTACATCCATGATCTTTTTCATGGATTACATCCATGTGAAGGGGATGTCCCCCATTGGAAAGATCAGCTAAGGGAAGTTAAGTTACTTGCGTAAGGTTAGGCTTGTGCATAAATTGCAGAACTTAGATTCAAACCCATGCCTTTCTTAGTTTCTAAAGGCTGGAGAGAGGTTAGAAAGAGCAAGAAGAAACCAGGCCCTAGTTCTCTTGGAGCAAGGATATGCTGGTTGGCCCTCCGCCCCCAGTAGTCACAGCTCCCGCGGTCTCTGGCCTCTCTAAGCTCACCCGGATTCCCAGGAGGCCTGCTCGTTCTCCCGCAGTCCGCTGCAGCGTGGAGCCTAGCCCTAAGGCCGAACTGCGCGGGAATCAGCCCAAGGCTCTGGGAGCTCGACCCCAGTGCGGCCTTCCCAGGCTTCTCCATTCAGTGCCTGAGGCAGCATGTCTGGGCCGGGGGGATACCGGAGTGAGACCTCTTCAAGCATCCTCTGGCTGCGCTTTCTCAGGATAGAGACGGCAGGGAGAGAGGGTTTAATTTTCCTTCCCAAAGAAATCACAGGAAACTGTTCGTAGCTTAAAAACTCCAACACCCTCCCCCTTGCTCTTCCTCCTCCCTCCCTCCTACTCCTCCCCTCCAACCTCGCCCACCAGCTCCCACCATCTCGTGGCTCTTCTCCTCCTCTTGCTTCTCCCCTCCCTCTTGGGTCTCCCGCCTTCCCGGAGCACGCGCTGCCACGGCCCCGGGTGCGGGGCGGCCAATGGCGCGGCGGCAGGACGTGATGTCAGGCGCGGCTGTAGAAAAGGCGCGGACGCTTGGCTGGCGCGGACTGCAGAGCAGGGGCTGGGCTCGGCGCGCTCTTGGAGAGCTTTGCGCGCGGCTGGGCCCGCGGCCGGCGACTCCTCCTCCCACTCTGCTCCTCCTCCTTTTTCTCCTCCTCCTTCTCCTCCTCCTCCTCCTCCTCCCCCTCCTCCTTCTCCTCCTCCTCCTCCTCCTCCACCACCACCTCCTCCTCCACCTCCTCCTCCTCCTCCTCCTCTCTTCCTCCTCCTCTTCAATTCTCCTAGTGGCTCGGCTCAGCTCGCTGGCTTAGGAGAACCCCCTACTCCAGTCGCCCACCCAGCGGCTAAGCGGGACGCCTTGGGCTGGGGACGCACCCCAGGGAGCAGAGAGGTTCAGGCAGCTGGGCCGCCGCGGGCACCTAGCTGCTCCCGGGTGAGACCCGACCGCAGCCGTCGCCGCCTCGGGCAGACTTGGCGCTACTGCTTTGCGCCCGGGGCGCCGAAGCCCGGCCGGCAATGCCCGCGGCGTGAAAGCGCCCGCGGCGGGCGCCGACCTCTGCCCTTGTTTCCCTCCCCCTTCCCCCCAGACCCGTGCCCTTGTGACCCTGGCTTTGGCGCCGCCGCCCAGGCGCCCCGCGATGTAGCTGCCCCTGCGCCTCGGCGGGAGGCGTCCTGGCCCGCGGGCGCCCGGCCTGGGGGCGCAGCCGAGCTCGGGCGGGGCCGGGGCCGTGGTGGCGATGCACCGGGCCCGGGCCCGTTAGCGCCAGGCAGCTGAGGCGGGGGGTAAGCCCTCCTGCGGAGGAGCCGCGCCCCCGGCCCCCGCCGGTCCCGCCGAGATGCTGTTCCACAGTTTGTCGGGCCCCGAGGTGCATGGGGTCATCGACGAGATGGACCGCAGGGCCAAGAGCGAGGCTCCCGCCATCAGCTCCGCCATCGACCGTGGCGACACAGAGACGGTAGGCGCACGGCTGCGGGTCGGGCCGAAAGCTGGGACGGGGCCGAGTCAGTCTGCGCCTCTGCTCCTCAAAGTTTGGGGGCACTTTGGTGAGCGTCCTTCGTGCCGCACGGGACTGGGCGCTGGTGATCCGCAGACAGGATGCAAGGCCCGTAGCTCCCGGCTCGGGGAAAACCGAGCTGCTGGGGAGAAGCAGGGAAAGAAGGTTGAAACCGAAATTTTAGACCCAGAGGGTGGAAGAGAGCACTTCTCTCGAAGTGGGAGCGAAGTCCTACCCGCGGGGATGGCTCTCTTCTCACTTGGCGGGGCCCTCTGGTCACCAGCCCCGCGCTCTCTTCCACGACTTGGCCCTGGCTGCTGGCGGTGCCAGGAAGGGCGAACCAGCCGGGAACACCCGGGCTCCAACCGGCTTGGGCTGCTCCCGCTTCCTGGCAATCGGGGATCCGTCCCCAGCTCAGTTTCAGGGGGCAGAGTCTTCTCGGCCACTGCTTTTTGTTGATCGCGACCTGGGCCTTCTGGCCCCTTGGACTTCACCAGGCCAGGGCTTGCAGTTCAGGCTCCGGCCTGGCTCTCGCAGAAGCAGAGTCCATTTGAATCTCCACACCTGGCTCTATCGGCCAATCCCCAAATAGTCACTTCCTTGCCTCAGACCTCCCTAGGGGCCAGATGAGCAGACCGTTGCCCAAACCAGGCCCAGAAGTGACCTTTAGAGGCAGAGGAGGTGGGGAGCAGGGCAAGTTTCTTTGCTCAGGAATCAAGAGCAGAAGCTCCAGTGCCACTAGCTTCTGAGCCCTTTTTCCTGGGTTCAACAATGTCAGCCTGTCAGTTTGGTTAGCCGACCATTTGGATTGGGCCTGTCTACCCAGAGACTTTGAGGGTGCCTCTGCACCCCACTAACCATCTCCCAGGATCCTGAGACCTATGACTTGCCCTGACTTTTAACTCTTTGGTTTAAGAATTCAAAGATCACTGGGGCTGGGGGCCAGGAACTCTGTGTCTCTGAAGAGGAGTCTGTGTGGAGGGTGACTTTTAATGGTCATTTTACCCCCTTTCCTGGGGGCCCCAGCAGAGTGGCTTGTGTAAGAAATAGTTTGTGGGGAGCTTTTGGAGGTTTTAACTGGGGAACCATCACTACCTCAGTTCCCAAACACAGCCCGAGACTTTCTGGGAAAAGGGCAGAGGGGACCGGAAGAGGGTGAAGTCTGGGGAGATCTATCCAGGCCAGCAACTGGGCCTGGGCCTGTGGCCTGCTTGGGCTCTGTGGGCGGGTCTGGGTTCTGAACGTTCTGGATATGGGCTTCTGATGTGGAGGAAGCGCACTGCACATCCTTGGCGGCTTGCTTCGAGTTTAGGGCTAGCCAGTTACTAGGGGAGCTTTGCGTCGGGTTTCCCGGTGGCAGCAGCGGCGGCTGCGGCGGCGGGTCGCAGGCTGACGCAGACGCCGCCGTCTCCCGCCTCCCTCCTTCCGCAGACCATGCCGTCCATCAGCAGTGACCGCGCTGCGCTGTGCGCCGGCTGCGGGGGCAAGATCTCGGACCGCTACTATTTGCTTGCGGTGGACAAGCAGTGGCACATGCGCTGCCTCAAGTGCTGCGAGTGCAAGCTCAACCTGGAGTCAGAGCTCACCTGTTTCAGCAAGGATGGAAGCATCTACTGCAAGGAAGACTACTACAGGTAGCCCCCCACCTCGGGACCCCACTGCCCCTCAGGACTCCCCATCTCAGACGCAATCGAGCTTCTTTCCTTTCCTTCCAATCCCCGAGGGAGGTTTCTCTTCTTCAAGCCAGAACGAATTGAGTGACAACCTTATTAAACAGCAATTTGGGGGGGCAATCTTGGAAAGGTTTATGAAGTGTAGGGACCCAGAGAAAAGCAGAAGCTGCCTTCTTCTGAGCTCAGAGCATAACTAAACTTGGGTTGGGGGGGCCCTTGCACCCTCTCCCTTCGAAGTTTCTTGGTTTAACCAGAAAGAATATAAACAAGTACCCTTTACCCAACCCGGGCAGCCTGGGCTAGTGTGGAACAAAGTTGGAAGGAGAGCTGGGGGATTGGATGGGGGCGTTTCCGGGTCTCGCCTGGAGATGGGAGTGAAAGCTGGCCAGGATTAAAGAACTGGAATCGTCACGAACAGGCTCCAGGTTCCTTGTTTCACCTCTCTGGGTTTAGGGTTAGAATCTGTTTGTATGCTCTGTCCTCCTTCTTTCCCTGTCTCTGAGTTTCTTCCAAATTACCCAGGTCTGTAGGATTCCCAGGCACGGGGGGGGGGGGGGGGGGGCAGAGTGTGAGAAAGGGTAAGTGGGGAGTTTCTCCCCATTCCCAAGCAAAGGCTTTCCTGGGGCTTGCTCACGCTCTGGGTAAGTGGAAGCCTTTGTAGTCAAGAACACGGTAAAGGGGCACTGTATTTCAGGGTAGGGTCAGACGCGGGTCAAAATCCAGTCCCTCTTCCCCCCTCCTCCAAGTTAAGACCCAGGTTGCTCATCTTGAGGAGATGATTTCCCCCAGTGGCAGCAGCGGCACCTGGAGGAAGAATATGGGGGTACCCAACCGTGTGTCCCCACAGTCCTCCCCTCGATGGTCCCTACAGGCGGTTCTCTGTGCAGCGCTGCGCCCGCTGCCACCTGGGCATCTCAGCCTCGGAGATGGTGATGAGGGCTCGGGACTTGGTTTATCACCTCAACTGCTTCACGTGCACCACATGTAACAAGATGCTGACCACGGGGGACCACTTCGGCATGAAGGACAGCCTGGTCTACTGCCGCTTGCACTTCGAGGCACTGCTGCAGGGCGAGTACCCCGCGCACTTCAACCACGCCGACGTGGCAGCAGCGGCAGCTGCAGCAGCTGCGGCCAAGAGTGCGGGGCTAGGTGCAGCCGGGGCCAACCCGCTGGGTCTTCCCTACTACAATGGCGTGGGCACGGTGCAGAAGGGGCGGCCAAGGAAGCGCAAGAGCCCCGGCCCTGGGGCGGATCTGGCGGCCTACAATGCTGGTGAGTGCGAGGCGCACTGAGCAACCCCGGTGGGTTGGGGGAAACTGGGTGGCGTCCACCCCCCCTCCAGCCGGGATCTTGGTGTGCTTTGTAGATCTACGTATTACAGCACCCTGCGTACTCTATCCCCTAACTTCCCCAGTCCCTAAGCACCATATGACTTATCTGGAGGGACCTTAACCTCCTAGGCTCCAAGTCATGTGGCTGGAGCAGGACCAGAGGGTGCTTTAGTGTCTTGCTGCCCCTGCACAGGGCTAGCTCGCTGAGAAAATTTTTAGAGGAGGCTATTTGATTTGGGCTTTCCCCTCACTTTGCTGTGCAGAAAGTAAGTATACTGAGAGAAAGCAAGGTGGAGCCCATACCAACCGGGCCCTGGGTTTGCGCGACTGAGGACGGGAGCTGAGGCAATGGATGAGCCAGGCAGGACAGGAGGGACCCGAGAGAAAGGACTGGCAGTGGCTGGGGGGGCACTGAGATTGGCTTGGCTTGGCGTGGGGCCGGTCCTGTAAAATGTCCTGAGGGAGGCAGGCTCGGGAAACTTGGGCCCAGGAGCCCTTTGAGCAAGGGCGGGTTGTTGTAATTGGCTCGATCCTTCTGCTTTGCCAGGTCTTGGTTTTCCCCGGGGTCCTTCCTCCGAGTTCCGGGCGCCAGTGGGGCTCTAGGATGAGAGAGAGCCTGGACCCTCGGAAGCGGGCGCCCTGGGGTGAGACCGGAGTAGGCCTGGCCCTGCGCCGGAGTAGGATGGAGGGCTTCTTTCGCTTTTCTGGCGTCTTTGAACCCCGGGCTGTTCCGGGAGAGACTCTGCCCCCTTCCCGCGCCCCTCCCTGCTCCGGACAGCTGCAGAGGTTCTGGGGCCCCGCAAATTGAATTGTCAACATCTGCCCGAAGTCTGCACGACCGGGAAAGGTTTATGACTCTTGGGCTTCTGAACTAGATAGAGTTTATTTGCAATTATTTTCTTTCTTTCGTTTGCGACAGAATCGGGTTTAGAGATTTTGTTTTCTTCCTCCTTTTCCCCTTAGTCTAATACACAAGTGGAAACAAAACAAAGCAAAACAAACCCAGGACCATGCGCAGAGGGCAGTGGTGGGGAAGAAGTCAGGGTTATTTTGATCTTTAAAAATCTGAACTGGCTGGAGAGAAAAATAAGGGACGGGAGGGGTTCCCCTGTTCGCTCTAGCGAAATCGCTTGTTGGAAGATAGTGGGGCGTGTGTGTCTCAGTGCAGCTCCCAGTCTGGTAGATGGTGAAGTGGCCACAGGCAGGTCTACACTGGCAGATTATAGGTTTGTTGAAGGCCCTACCAAAGATACCGCTCTCCAAAACTTCCATCCCTCATCTTCCACCACCCTGAACATAGACGAGACCAAGTCCAGACCTGGTTCCCCACACAAAGCCTTGCCTATAGAGTGGGGTTAGCCTCTGTAAGAAGCAGCAGGCGAGTGCTGAGCGGGGGTTGTGTTTTCTCTAGAACGCAGGTTTGTAACTGGGGTTGCAATTGAAAGGTAGAAGGTTCAGTGATTTATTTATGCTTTTTGCTGTTTGGCTACCTTCCCTGGTGAGGCCATGCCACACCAAGTGAGGAAATGTGACTGGAGGCCGAGTTTCAGGGGAGCCGGCATCTCTACAAGACCACCCTTTCCCTCTCCTTTTCTCTTTGGCCCCTCTTTCCTTTTTTCCTTTCAGCTCTCTTGGGCGCCTTTCCTGTCACTCTCTCTGCCTGTGTCTCCCTGTTTCGCTGATCCCCTCTTCTCTCCAATGGGCACGTCTCTGGCCTACCTTCCTGTAGAAAGCGGGTGCATCTCCGGTGGCTGTGTGGCTTGCTTATCCGCGCTCTCGGGGCTGGGTTGGGAAAGAGGGCGCCTCCCGGCCGCAGTGCCTGGTTAGGCCACCCCGGGTCTGGCTGTTGTCCTCCACCCTCCCCGCTCGGCACCTCCAGGAGACAAATGGCAGCAGTGTGGGCCGTGGGGCGACAGGGACTGGGAAAGGGGGGACCGTGGAGAGTGCGACTGCGGGCGTTGTGTGCGGAGCAAGTGTGTGTGTGTGTGTCCCAGCTGTGAGGAGATGAGCTTGTTTGTGCGAGTGAGTGTCCCGCACCCAGAGGCCCAGCTACAGAGCCGCCCCCCTCCCTCCCCCCCCCGGCAAAGCCCTTCGCTCCGGGGACGGCGAGGCGGAGGCGCGGTGAGCTCGGGCAGCGTGGGGTGGGCGCCGTCGGGGCGCCGGGCCGCGGCCAGGGCCGGGCAGCCCGAGCGCGGGGCTGCAGGTCGGCAAGTCTTTCCGGGGCGGTGGCGCGGCGGCCTCCTCTGGCTGTCCCTGTGGCCCGAGAGCGCAGCCCGGGTCGGGCGGCGGGACGGGAACCTGCCCCCGGGCCGCGAGCGGGGCTGCCCGGGCCGGGGAAGCGGGCCCGGTGGCCGGAGCCCGGAGCGGCCGGCCGGACACTTGGCACGGGGGCCGGAGCGCCGCGGCCGCGGGAGCCCCGCACGGACCTGCCGGACGCCCGGCCTCCCCCAGCCCCAGCTTTCTGTGTGTGTGTGCCTGGCGGCGTAATTACTGATTTGATTCCAATCCATTATTTAGACAATTGAACCTACAATCTTGTCTTTAGTAAAATGAGGCGAAGTCAGATTTGATTACAGGTTCAGTCCCAGCGACAAGAGCTCGAAACCCGATGGGTTAATAACAGATCACGAGTAAATTATTCATGATTTTACGAGCTCTTTAGCTCCATTGAATCGGCCTAATTGAGAGGAAAAAAAAATAAAAAAGAAGAGAGAAAGCCCGGGCCTCCCCCTCCCCTCGGCCCCTCGCTCCTCCCGGCTCCGTTCCTGGGGAATCTCGACCAGCCCGGGGCACTGGGGACGGGAGGAGAGGGCCTGAGGCTCCGGCCCAGTCTGGGCCCGACTGCCACTTGGCCAGCGCCGTGCGCCCCCACACGGCCCCTGCCCCGCTGTGGGCCGGCCTCAGCCTCCTCCTCCTTACCTTGGGCCGGCTCCGGCTCCCCCTTCCCTCCTTTTCCTCTTTCGCACTCCCGGCCAGGAACGGGCTTCCCCACAGGCCTCCCCACGGGGACCTGGCCTGTGGGAGACCCGGGACTCAGCTCAGCAACCTGGACCCTCCACCGCACATCCCCCCGTTTCCGATCTCTCTGTCCCCCCAGGCTCTGGCTGTGTGTCTCCTGATTTCTTTCTCATTTTGTGGCTGTCTCTCTCCGGTTCTCCCCATTTCCACTGCTTTCTTTTCCACTGTCTCATCTCTTTCTTTCCTGGTTCTGTCTGTATTCTCTTCCTGCTCCCTCTCCTTTGATCTTTTTTTCATTCTCTCAGTCTTTCTATCTCCATCTCTTTCTCTCCTTTCTCTGCCTTGCCTCCCTCCCCCAAGTCACCCCCCCCTGCTCCTGGGGCACATCCCTTGGGTGTACAGGGCATCGGGGTCCCCATGGAGCTCATTAACAGCAGCAAGGCCCAGGTGGGGGGTGAGGGGTGGGCAGAGGGATGGGCCCAGAGATCCCCAGTGGGGAGGCCTGTCCCACTCCCATGGAGCTGGGGACTGGGGGTGAGAAGAGGGCTAGTCCCCTGAAGAAGAGGGGGCAGGGCAGTTTCCATGGATCCCGTTTGGAGTCATTTTCTGATCCCCTTTAAATTGCTGGACCCTGTTCTTCACTCTGGGCTCTGTCAAGGGGCATACAGTCTGGTGGGGGCTGGGTGCCTGGGTCCCCATAGGAAGGCACCCTTAGGAAATGTAGCCTCTTGCCCACAGCTTTAAGGGTGGGATAAGCCCTGAATCTTGCAAATTCTTTCTGCAAGAGGCTACTCCCACCTGGGCAGAGGGAAGAGTAGTTCACCAGGACAGCAGGACTACTTCTGAGGTAGTGTTGCCAGATAAAATGCAGGACACCCTGTTAAATTTGAATTTTGAGTAAAAACAAAGAAATTTTTAGTGTAAGTGTATCCCATGTAATGTTTGAATTTTAAATAAACAACGAATACTTTCTTTTAGTGTAAGTATATACCGTGTAGTATTTGAATTTTAGGTAGGTAAACAACAAATAAAATTTTAGTGTAGATAGGTCCCGTGCAATACTTGAGACATACTAAAAAAATTGTTTATCTGAAATTCATATTTAACTGGGCAAAATATTTGCTAAATCTGGCAGCTCAATTGTGGGCATGTGATGGGGCACAAAATGCACTCCCCGTTGCCCACTTTCGGGGAACTGAATTAATCTATGAAGCTTTCCCCAAAGTAAGACCTTATGTGTGTAAAGGCTCCGGATGTGACGAGGGGATCTTGGAGAGGGATACTGCGTGTCCCAATCAGCCGCCAGTTTCTGAGGTCTAAGGTTTCTACCCTTGTCCCCAGTGCCTTCCGGGCACTGGCAGCCAGGGCCCAGCTGGGTGGGGATGGGTTCCCCAAAGAGTCATGCTCCATCTCTGCCTGCCTTTGTGGTGTAGTGGGAAGAAAAGGCCAGGACTTCAGTGAGTCTAGGCTCAGCAGTGACCAGTGGTGCACATGGTTTCATTCCCCTTAGCGTTAGTCTCCTCGGCTATAAAACGGGATAGCCACCCATTGAGCAATAGTGAAGGCCCACGATGTATGTAAAGCCAAAGGCATAGGTCTCAAATACCTGTTAATTTCTTCCTCCAACTTCCTTCCCCTTCCAGTTGGAACTCTGCCACTCTGAGATTTTCAAAGATCACCTAACTTCCCTGCCTCATTCACTCCATTTGTAAAACTGGGCGACAATGGCCTCACAGAGCAGTCCTGAGGATTAACTACAAAATACCACATCCGACGACCCCCCAGCCCAGTGTCCACTGCCCAGGAGTCTGTACAGTACTTTTGGGTGTGGGAACTGATAAGGGCCAAATTAAAGCAAGTGGAGAGATGTCAGTTAGCAACTCCCAGGTGCCTGCCCCAGACACTGTGGGGGGAGACCCGTGACAGCCCCCTCCTTAGGAAGTGCAGGGGGAAGTTCAGGGGTGGGGGACAGGAAGATTCTGGGCTTCGGAAGTCCTTGCAGTGCTGGGTCCTCAGTCAAGTGACTTCCCTTTCTGAACCTCAGTTTCAACGTCAATAAAAAAAGGTGAAAATACTGCCTGGCTCATAGGTTGTTTTGAGGATTCAATGAAAATGTGCCTGTGGAGCCTTTTAGCATATTCTCTGGAGTCGAATAAGCTAACAGTTGTAATAGTAATTGTCCTTATGTTTTACAATATTATTCTCCAGCATCTCCTAGCTGAGTGACTCTGGGCAGGTCACTGTCCCCAGCTTCAAATTCCCCTTATTAATCTATAACATGGGGATAATATATCTCACTGTGATCCCAAGGCTGAAAATATTTGGTGGCGGGTATGGAGTAGACAGTGCGCATTGGGAACGAGTCGGGAGGTACACCTGCCGCCTCTGCGTCCCCTCTTTAGCGCTGAGCTGCAACGAGAACGACACGGAGCACCTGGACCGCGACCAGCCCTACCCGAGCAGCCAGAAGACGAAGCGCATGCGCACTTCCTTCAAGCACCACCAGCTTCGGACCATGAAGTCTTACTTTGCCATTAACCACAACCCCGATGCCAAGGACTTGAAGCAGCTCGCGCAAAAGACGGGCCTCACCAAGCGGGTCCTTCAGGTCAGCTGGGGCCCGGGCTGGGGGGTGGGGGCACCTGCTGCTGCCAGAACCTGGGCCAGAACCTGGGCCAGAACCACACAACGGGTTGTGAGCCTTGAGAGGAACTTCCTCCATGTGTCTGCCTTTCTTTGTTTACTTTCCCATTCTCTTTCTCCATCTCTTCAGTCTGTCTCTATCCATATTTCAATCCTCCCCCACTCCTCACTTTACATCTTCTCTCTTCTTTGTTTTTCTGTCTCTCAGTATTTCTGTTGTGTGTGTACCCTCTGCGCTCTTTGTCTCCACACTCAGTCTCTTTTCTTCTTTGTAAACAACTCGTATTTGCTGTGTGTGTCACTCAGAAGACACTCATGTATGTTCATATTGTACAAGGTTCCAACATTTCGGATTGATCCGGAGCCTCGCCCCACCCTTGGCCCCTCTCCCCGGGAGGCCCACCCAAGGCAACTGCTATTAGCTGTTCGTTCCTTCTGCTTCTCACTCCTCACTTGCTCTCTCTAGTTTCTCTCTTTCTCTCAGTCTCTCTCTTTGGATTTTTCTTCTGCCCTTTGTTGTTTCTAACTCTCCCAGAAGCGAGGTTTGGTGAGGGTGGTGGGTGTGGGCAGATCCCTTGGCCGGGCCAGAGGGCCTCTCCGCCGTCTGCCCGCAGGGAGCTGTTGGAAGTACGTGGGCACTTGCCTCTGAGGGTGCGTTCTTTTCTTCTATATTGAAAGTATTGGGGCGACATTGGTTAATAAAATTATGTAGGTTTCAGGTGTATAATTCTAGAATATGAAGGTGCCTTATTGATAGGCCCCTAACTTTCACCAGATTTCCAAAGGGTCCGTCTATTATCCCAAAGATGTTAAAAACTTCAGTTTGGGGAGTTCCAGGCTCCTGCATGACTCAAACTGATGGCAGAGCTTTGGGTCACCACTCCTCAAATCTTCAGCTCCTCCTGTACTCACCGGGCAAGTCACTGAAATCCCCTGAACCTTAGTTTCCTCATATATGAAATGCACACAAAAAATTACCTACACTGCAGGTGTGTTGGAAGAGCTGTTGAGATGATGTTAAGTGTCTGCGCAGTGACTGACACCTAACTTGCCCAGTGGATGGCAGCTAAGAATAACATGAACTGGATTAATCAATGAACTATATTAACTAGTATGAAAGATTAGCCTGGATGCTGCAGTTCAGTGTCCCCATTCACACAATAAGGTGGGAGAATATTTCCCTTTATAGCAAGTCTGACTGATTCATACCTCAGAATGTGTGGTTGTAAGGATAGCAGTGCACGTTTCTGGGTATGACAATTTACAGATGAAGTACTCCTGTCGCACAGTGGGAGGGGAGGTGCTGAGATTGGAGTCTCGGCCAGTCTGAGCCACCCTCTGGCCCCAGGTTGTCAGGGATTGAAGAGTGAGGCAAGGGGAGGTGACACCAAGGGATGAAGGTGACAGTGATGGAGGAAGAGGGCTGTGTGGCTGCTCTTAAGTTTTCTTGTGAAGTTGTCAGGAAAAAGAAAGCATTTGGGGGGTGATGGCAGGGGTGTTGGGACAGGCTTGCGATGCAGGTGCGGGTCTGGGGCAGCTCTGTCTGGGGCTCTGTGAAGTAGCGAGGGAAGTGAGGGTTAGCCATCGGGGTGTGATGTGGCTCTCTGGGCCTGCCCCTCCTGCTTGGGTCCGTTTCGACTGAAGGTCCCTCTGGCCTGGGCTCCAGACAAGCAGGAGGTTGCTACACCTGTTGGGGTCTTGGACCCCCCTTGTCTTGGACCGCCCCTTGGAGTTGACCTTCTCGGGGTTAAGTTGGTGACCTTCCTCAGCACCTCCTCCGTTCCTCGGCCGTGAGTGCATTGAAACCGAGGCTCCATGGCTTCTGCCTTTTCTCTGGTTACTAGGATACTTTATCCCTTCCCCTATCTAGATGCCCCTCTGGCAGGTTGGTGGGGCAGTCTCACAAGTTAACCCATGGGAGCAGG
Source organism: Saccopteryx bilineata (assembly GCF_036850765.1). NCBI lineage: Eukaryota > Metazoa > Chordata > Mammalia > Chiroptera > Emballonuridae > Saccopteryx > Saccopteryx bilineata. The sequence goes on along the minus strand of NC_089491.1, from coordinate 11,214,343 downwards.
CTAGGACAGGAGCAGGGACTTGGAGTTGGACAGAACTGGGTTCCGTTCTGCTTCTCTACTCACTGGCCATGCGTCTTGGACAAATTAGCTATCTTCTCTGAGCCATAGCTTTCTCATCTGTAAAATGGGCATCCTTAGGGCACATACCTCTCCCAGTTACCTAGATTAGATGAAATAGAGTATGTAACCATAATTGAGTCTGAATCCGGAACCAGCAGGAACCAGTCTCTGCTGGTCTTAGTGAGGCAGGAGGCTTGGTTATGTCGTTTAGGAGCAAATCGGATTTTCAGCATCGTTATCTCTCATTCTTTCATCTGACCAAATGTCAGCCCCTGGGGATACAGAGGTGAATGAGCCACAGCCCTGGTCCTGAAGAAAATCACCTATTAGGTGAAGAGACAGACCCACATTCATAGTGTGATCAGTTCTGTGGGCGGCCAGAGGAGGGACCGACTCCCCTATGTGTGAGGAGTTTGTTTTTCTGTCTCTCAGTATTTTCTGTCTCTCAGCTTCACCTGAGGGACCTGGGTAAATGGGTGCCCGTCTCCTCCTCTCCTAGAATCCTGAGGCAGGGCCCTCTCACCTGCATGCCCCCTCTACCAGAAAAGCCAGGGGCACAGAACTAGTTATGGGAAAAAAACGGACAGTTATTGTGTAGCTACTAATCAGTACCTGTTTATGTGCTCTGTTATGGATCAGGCACATTGAAAGGTCTGTGAAATACATTTGCCCATTGAGTCCATTGTCAGGTTTTATGATCCCTCCTCTCCCATTGTCCAGATGAGAGCATTGAGGCCTAAATGATTGTCACTTACCCCAAATGACACTTTGCTGTAAGAAGCAGAGCTGGATCCAAATCCAGGCCTATCTGATCAGTGGGCATTGCTTTCTCCTCTAAGCTGACCCAGCATGACTACCTCTGAATATGAGTTTCATTTAGGGTTGGGGTGGTCATACCTGTAAGGCATACCACACCACTCTCTCCCTCCTCCCAAACCTCCAAATCTGCGCAAATAATGACTATTCCCTAACAGTACAACTGCACATGATTATGCAGTATTTTGCAAAGCCTCTTTCCAGCCACTCATCTACCTGACCTTAATATAGTCCTGCCCATTTTACAGATGAGAAGCTTAAGACCCAGTGAGAGGAAGTGATTTGCTTGAGGTTACAGGAGCCAGGCTTTGGCAGGGTGGGGTTCTCCCCCAGGTGGCCTGACTGTGGTGACCTAGTTGGGGGAGACGAGATGGGGGCAGATTTGGGCGAGGCAGCAGGTGGTGTGGCTTCGGAAGGTTAACAGACTGGTTCAGATCCTTTCTGACTTACCAGCAGTGTGATTTGGGCAGTTCAGCTTCTCCTCTCAAAGCCTTATCTGTGAAAGGGAGGTGATAATAGCTTGCACCTCCAGGCTTCCTGAGGATCCAGACAATGAATGGGAAGGCTCGGGCATGGTGCCTGCTGGGACAAAGTAGGCGCCTGTGAAATGGCTCCTCCTCACTGTCTACACCAGCTGAATGGCACTGGGCCTTGGCTGCCCCCTGCAGGTGGAGGTCCATCTCAGTCTTACAGAGAGTACATGGCAGAGGCAGGGTTGAGATTGAGGCTGTGTTCCCAGAGGTGGGTGATATTGCGGGGAGGGGTGGGGTGTGCGCGTGCGCGTGCGTGTGCGTGTGTGTGCGTGTGTGTGTGTGTGTGTGTGTGTTTCTAGCCTGTTATTGAAGCAGCACCAGCATAGTAGTGCTGGGGTGTGCAGTTCCCGCTGAAACTTGGAGTCAGCTAGTGTGAGTTCCAGACTCAGCTCTCCCATTCACTCTCTGAGTGATCCTGAGCAAGTGGCTTAACCTGTCTGAGCCTCGGCTGCCTCAGCTATAGAATGGAAGGAATGATAATACTTCACTAGGTGGTTGCAAGGAGTAAATGAGATAAAGTGTAGTTTATAAGGTATCTATTAAGTACTCAATGCACGTTAATTTCACACAGATTGACACAGCAGGGTTCATTCTATCAACCTCTTTGCCTACATTTCAAAAAAAATTAATTACCTGCATTTTGCAGATGAGGAAAATGAAGTTCAGAGAGGCTAGGACCCTTGCCCTGAGTCTCACAGGTAGTGAGCGAGGAAGCCAGGGTCTGATTCCGTAGCTGTTTCTAGTGCAGCACAGGCCACAGATTGTGGTCTCCGCCACCTTGGCTCCAGCTGCAGAAATACCTACCGCAGGACACATGAGGGAGAGGGGAGAAGTGGGTCACAGGCGCCATGTCTTGGTTGTAAAGCCGTAAATGCACAAAAAGTGCTCAAATTTGTCATCTTCGGCAGTATGACAACCGTAATACTGACTTTCCATCAATGGGCAATGTGACGGGGAGACAGAATGGCCCCTTGGACAGAGGTCCATTAAGACGTTAAGCTTTAAAAATGTTTGGAGACCGTTTCTCAGCGTATTGGTGCCCCTCTGAGTGGCCTCTCTTCCTTCGTGGGGAGGGCCACACAGGCAGAGTGTTAAGATTCTGCCGGGGCTTGGGGAGGAGGGTGGTGAGCTGATTGATTTGGATGGGCGAAGGTCTCCTTAGGGGTTCCTGGTGTGCCTTTGAAAGAAAATACATTTTAACCACCAACGGTTTAAAAACGTCCTTCGGATGGCGAGTTAGTCATCATTAATCTGTGTGAGAACTCAGGAGGTGAGAACACTAGCTTTCCTCTGTTCCCTTGCTTATTCAGAGAAGACACTGGCCTTCTGCCATGTTCTGGGCGGGGCGGCAAGCACTGCGGATTCAGCGGGGGCCGGGGAGGGAACAGGCCCCGCTGGAATGGACGCTCCAGAGGGGAGACAGGTGCACCAAGGTGCTGTAGAAATAATTAACATGGTGATAAGACTAATCGCTATATTTTTCTCGATATGTGAAATATCTCATAATAAAAATATTTTTAAAAGGACTCCGGGACTAAGTAAGTTTGGGAAATGCTAAAGGTTAACGATGTCTTTGTCTTGGAGACTAGAACACGTTAGCCCTAACACAGGCACTGGGAAATCTTGAAGAGACTCAGCTTGGTCTGATCTAACACTTTCCAAATTTATGCGGCCATAAACAGAACGCTTGTCTAACTCTTGACAAAAATAAAATAGAAGAAGTGCTAGGAAGCAAACACGTGGGGCTGCCTTGAAAGCATAGAACCCAGGGGCCTGACTGGGTAGAAGAAGTCAGGAATGGCTTCCCAGAGGAGGGCAGGTTTAAACTAGGGCCCGTCACTTCTGTTCTTTGAGCCTCCCCGTCCCCACCTGTAAAATGGGGAAAGTGAGTGTTGTTTTGCCTGTCATTTGTGCAGGGCTATGGGGAGGGTCCAATCAAGTCATGGATGCTTGAAATTGTATGGAATTGCATAGGTAATTTGGCTCTAATCTCTCCTAAAAAGAAAAAAGAAACCTAGTTATTGAGTGATTTTTAGAGAGAGAGGAAGGAAGAGAGAGAGACAGACAGAAACATCTGTCTGTTCCTGCATGTGCCCTGACCAGGGATTGAACTGGCAACCTCTGCATATCGGGACGAGGCTCTAACCAACAGAGCTATCTGGCCAAGGCTCAGTCTCTTGTTTTAGGAGAGAGGAAACCAAAGCTCAGGGGCAGGGGAGGGACTTGTCCAAGGCCCCACCACAAAGTAGCTGTAGGCCATTCATGACATCCAGTCCAGTGCTTATTATTTTTGGTTCTTTAAAGGCTCTTAAAAATTTTATAAAATAATAGAACTACCATACAGACAGGTTAGAGAAACAGGAAAATATTTACCCATATAAGAGCACAGGAAACTAATCCAGGTGTCCAGAGGTTAAGTGGTGGGTAAGGGCATTAATCAGAGGTTAAGTGGTGGGTAAGGGCATTAATCCAGCCTGCCCAAATTCACATCCCAGCTCTACCTCTCTGGTTGGGCTCTGTGCCTCAGTTTCCTTACCTGGCAATAATAGTGCCTATTTTGTAAGGCACTATTATGAGCTACTATGTGTAAAATGCTTAGAATTTCACTTAGAAAAATTAGACACTTAGTGACTACTATTTATCATTATTATGTTATGAAGTGTCGATACATAATTCTTTAATTCTTTTTTTTTCTCACATAACATTTGTCATAAGACATTTCCTCTTCCACTGGGTGGAGTGTCTGTATCATGACTCCCACTTGCCCCATCCGGTGGGACAGTTTGGATGCAGCCATTATTTTGATTTTAGAAAACAAACAAGTGAAAAAAAGCCACAGTGGACATCTCTGGGCCTGAAGATTTTACCTTTTATCTGGTTTTCTCAGAGACCCAGGAGGGGATTTGTGTGGGGCAGAGTTGGTTTCTCACTGGCTCTCGTGGACCCTTGACTAAAGAAGCCAAGAGAAAGGGATTTATGAGGATGTAACCTGTAGGGCCAGTTGGTACCTGAGGAGGGGGCACAGAGCAACGTGGCCTTCCTCATCCACCCGGGGTTCACGGGGGATGCCCTGGGCACCAGGCTACAAAGAAGAGAGAGGGCTGTCAGTTTCAGAAGATGGGTGGGTAACGCAGTCATCTCCTTCCTTGTTGCAACTGCCCTAGAATCCCAGCCTGTTAGAACCCCAAGAGGCCATAGCAATCATGTGGTATGTATGGTCCAACTCTCTTGTTGTATAGGTGGGGAAGCGGAGGTAGGCTAGAGGTAAGGGACTCACCTAAGGTCACTTGGCTGGTCAGTAGCAGGACCAGAACTGGAAACTACTGATTCTTTGCCCCTGCCATGTCCCCAGGGACCTGAAGATGACTCAGACAGGGTCCCTGTTCCAAACTCCCTTTGAGGGTGGGGCTTTTTGAAATACCTGAGAGACAATTATGATGAAGTTCTGCTTAAGGTGAAAAACAAATCCAACACAAACCCCCACAGCACACACCTTATAGTTGAGCGTTGACAATCACCTGCCAGATTCCCAGGCACCTCACATCCAGAAAAGCAGAGAAGGCACTTGTGGAAAAGTCATTTACAAACTTGTTAGGGGCAACAAAGGAGAAATAGCAAACAGCCAACAGCTAACCAACCGGTTCCAGCCTTTGCCGAGAGCTTGGAACCCTGAACCCATGAGCCACTTGCCACCTCCGGGGCTCCTCGTGCCCACTGCTGCCTGGACAGACAGACACTCAGGCCAGAACAGTGGCAAAGTTAGCACTGAGGCTCCAGCCTTCCATGTCTGACCTGCAGTGAGATGGGGGAAGTCACCTCTTCTCCCTGAGGACCTCTGGGGCTTTCTCCTGTTTTCTCCATCAGCCGTTCACTAGACCAGCTAGGAAAAGAGTCTCACCCCTGCAGATTTTTTAAAAATATTTTTAAAAATTATTTTTTATTTTTTAGTATGAGGAAGGGAAGCAGAGACAGACTTCTGCATGAGCCTACCACAAGATCCACCTGGCAAGCCCACTAAGGGGCGACGCTCTACCCATCTGGGGCCCTTGCTCTGTTGCAACTGAGCCATTTTTTTAGTGCCTGAGGCAGAGTCCATGGAGCCATCTTCAGTGCCTGGGGCCAACTCACTCCAATCGAAACCATGGTTGCAGGAGAGGAGGAGAAGAGAGAGAAAGAGAGAAGCGAAAGAGGGAGTGGTGGAGAAGCAGATGGGTGCTTCTGTGTGCCCTGACTGGGAACTCAGGACATCTACGTGCTAGGCCAGTGCCCTACCACTGAGCCAACCGGCCAGGGCCACCCTGCAGATTTCTGGAGGCCGGGAAAGGAAGGACTGCCCCATCCCGAGAAGAGCATGTGGAGCATGGTTTAGAAGTACTGGACTTATTTGCAAGCCTCCAAGAGGTGATGGGCCTGCTCTGGGTGGAAGCCAGGGAAAATGTGCTTTCTTCCTGGGAAGATCCAGTGTGCTGCTGAGAGAGCTTTGTTTCCCGACTTCACAGGGTCCGTGTCTCCCTGCTCACTTGAGGGTTCTGGTGGTTGTGCTTTTAATTGAGCCCAAATTGTATTAAGCCACCAAAAAGGCGAGTGTGAAGCCACAGGCCTTTTTAGCTGGGGTGGTCCCCAGGGGAGGGTGGGGCCAGGCATCAGCCCTTCCCACCCGTCTGAGACACTGGGAAGACAGGCAGATGCAAACACATCTGGAAACTCGCAACTGGACACCCGAGAATCTGGAGAATCCTGCGAGGCCCCGTGTTTTATGGGGAGGCTTCTGGCGGGTGTTTTCCTCACACAAAAGGAAGTGAGGGGGCCCTGCCTTTTGGGCTCCTTTCTCTGGGAGACACAGAATCCTAACTCCATCCCCACCCCCACAGTGGCCTGGATTCCTAGACTTTGGAGGACCTCTGGGCACAGCCAGATCTCTGAGCAAATAGACCGGTGGGCATATTTGGGGGGGGGGGGGTGAGGGCTACATATAGATGAGTTTCTATGCTTGTCTTCATGAGTGTGTCCAGGCTCCTGTGCAAAGGTGTGTATGTGTATGTGTGGATGGGAATGTGTGTGTGTACTGCAGGGAAAAATGAAAGGAAACCCTTATTCTGTCCCTTTGGGTTTTTTTCACACCAAGCTCAGTTCCAACTGTGCATCCTGCCCCGCCTCCTTCATAAACGGGACAGGGATGGGGCAGGGGGGACGGGAATGTGCAGGTCACAGTGCCCTGGGCCTTCTCCCCTCTGGTAGCAGTTCCCATTCCACCCACCCTGCCCTGAGACCTGAAACCCAGGCGTCCAGGGCCCCGGTGGCTTCTGCAGCTAGTGGTGGTGGGCAGTGGGACCAGTGTCTTTTTCTTCCTCTTAGTAATTCTCTGTTGACTGATTTCCTGTGTTCTCTACGCCATTCCGGTATTTCCCAGACTTACTGACCCTGAAACATGTTAAAAATTGTACCAACAAGAATTCATGGGATCTATTGTGTGCTTAAAGGCAACTGCTGAAAAAAACAAAAACAAAAACAAAAATGAATCTCTGAACCGTTGTGAAAACAATCAAGATTTGGTTTGAACGAATCTTCCAGAACAGCGCTGTCTAGATGAAATGCAGCATGATCTCTTACATAATTTTACATTTAAAAATGTCTAGTAGCCACATTTAAAAAAGCAAAAGGGAACTGGTAAAATTAGTTTTAAGAATATACTTTGTTTATATCCAAAAGATGATCATTTTAACATGTAACCAGCATAAAAATTATTATTGAGATATTCTTTCATTTTTTCCAATTAAATCTTCAAATGGCTAGTGTATTTTCACCTACAGACTAGCCACATTTAGACCAGACAGATGTCAAGAAGTGCTCAGTAGCCATAGCTGGCTAGTGGCTACAATATTGGAGAGTGTGGCTTGGCTCTGGAACCTTCTACCAGAGAGAGAAACCCAGTAATAGCCAATGAGAGAAAAGGATATTTTTTATTTTATTAAGAACAAAATATTGCCAGCCTGGCTTGTTATTCTCCCCTCCCAAAACACCACTTCAGCATCTCTGAGTTAAACAGTACGGCGCATAGACTTCGCCGCTTCACTCAGCTCCGCTCCCAACCGCCTGCCCCTAACTAGCCCTTCCCTCTCGCCCCACACAGGTCTGGTTTCAGAACGCCCGGGCCAAGTTCAGGCGCAACCTTTTACGGCAGGAAAACACGGGCGTGGACAAGTCGACAGAGGCAGCGCTGCAGACGGGGACGCCGTCAGGGCCGGCCTCGGAGCTCTCCAACGCCTCGCTCAGCCCCTCCAGCACGCCCACCACCCTCACAGACTTGACGAGCCCTGCCCTGCCAACTGTGACATCAGTCTTAACTTCTGTGCCTGGCAACCTGGAGGGCCACGAGCCTCACAGCCCCTCACAAACGACTCTTACCAACCTTTTCTAATGACTAGCGCCTCCCGCCGCCCCCCACCTTTGCCCCACAATTTCTTTAAAAAAGAAATTATCTTTAGTTGAATTCCAAGTGTATTTTAAAATAGAGGCTTTGAGCAACTAACTAACCACATTTTAGGATCTCGCCCGGAAACAGAGGAAGACAATAATTGCGCGCCCGGCTAACGCAGTGGTGTGGACCAAGGAATTACTTGGAAGATCTATCTGCAACACAACATTTGTGTCATTGTACAGTTTTGTGGACTGAGCGAGGAAGAACAACAGATAATTTAAGTTGGCTAGAGCTTCTGTATTTTCAAAGACTGCCACGTGCCTTAGGAATACTGTTTTATCTCCATACTTTGGACGACTTGTTCATTTTTCTCTCCCTTTTTTCTCTCTGTATATTTATGACCAGAGCAAAAATGTAAAAAAAAACCAAACCACACAAAAAAACAACAAAAAAAAGTTTGTTACTTTGAATAGTCCTAAAAAGAAAAAAAAAAAAAAGGAAAAACTCAAATCCCCTCCAACGGTTGCTTTGTTGTTTTAGAATTTTAAGGTGGAAGTCTGTTCGAATATCAGAATTTGTAAAATCTAACCAGTAATAAAACCACTTATTGAAACTAGTTGGTGCTGCTATTTATTTATTTATTTTCGCTGCTATTGCGTTTGGTGTGACATTCTTACAACTTAAGAGTCCTATCGAAGCCTCAAGATAAATTCCAGGGTCTTCCCTTGTTCATGCTATTTATAATACTTTATAAATATTTATTGACGATATTCATGGGGCCCCTCTTCTGCGCCAGGCTTTGGGTCGGAATCCAGAGATGAAGTTGATACAGTCCCTACCCTCAAGGCAGAGACAGATGAGACCATCTTAACACAGCGTAATACGGTCTAAGAGAAGAGTATGTAAACAGAAATACTGTTACTTCACTCTTTCAAATATTAAATGAGAATGCTCCGTTGGATACTTGCCCTCCGGAGGTCACAGGTCATCACACCTGCCTTTTCTGCCCTTCCCTGGGCTGGACGAGGGTGTCAGGCAGCGAGGGAGGCCTCCCGAGAGTGAACACTGCACCAAAGGGCACCGTAAACCCCAGTTTTCTTACAAATGATCAAATTAAAAAAAAAAAATCTCCCAGAGGGCTAAAGCAAATGAATTTGGTTCGTTTACTAAAACTTTAGTCAGACTCAGAAACCCAGAAGAAATGCATATTTGGAGAGGATGGAGGGTTAGAGGCAGGCAGAATGCGGTTGTGGTTTTTACTGCTGAGCAGTGTGAGTTGAGAGGAGTCCTTTCACCCCTCTCGGCCTCAACTTCCCCAGCTGGAAGATGAAGATATTCACCCTTACGTGACAGTTGTAGCAAAGGCAAAGTCAGGTGTGTTGAAGGGCCCAGCCGGGGCGGGTGACGTGATAAAATGTGGAGGTGGAGAGCAGGAATGTGTGTATCCTGTCATTGCTGAGTCTGTCAAGCAGGGGTGTGTCTGTCCACCTCTCATTTCTCACCCTAAACCCTGCTGCACAGTACCGTTACCGGCTTCATTGAATGCCAGCAGTTACCTAGCAAAATGTCCCCCTGTGGCCCATGAAGTTGAAAATCCAGAGGAAACATCGGAGCTGCCTTGAGGAAACAGCCAGGAGTGACTGGGACAATGTAGCCCAGGGTCTCTCTCCCTTCCGCTGCCATAGTGGTTGGACAGGGTGGGAGGGGGGAGCAGGACAAGGATGGACTGACCCCCCTCTCTGAAGTGTCACCACACACACTTACACACTCGCACGCAAATTGCTCTTGTTATTGCTATGTGGTGCCTGGCAAATAGTAGTTCGATAAGTTTTATGTAAACTTTGATATTGCTGTATAATGTGCAGAGAGTATACACCTGAAATGAACAGTGTGAATGTTTTCCAAATGAACACACCCATGGGACCCCTCCCAAATCAAGATACCACATTACAGCACCCAGAGGGCTCGCTTGGGCCCCCCTCCTGGGAACCCCTCCAAGGGTAGTACCTAATCTCACTTCTAGCACCATGGATTAATTTTATCTCTCTTTGATCAATATATTTTTGCTGAATAAGTTCAGAATTGTCCTAGATGAGACAACCCACCTGGCGTCAGGCAGGATTTGAACCATGTCTTTCTGCTTGCAAACTCCAACCTCAAGCAGAACACATTCATAGTCACACAGCTAAGCGTGGGGGTCAAGAGCCTCAACTTTTCTACCTGTCAAGTAGGGTGACAGAATCTGTACGTCCGTGATGACTGTGAGAGAGAGTGCGAGCCGAGGGACAGGCCTGCGAACAGCATGCAGAGGCACCACAGCTGCGGGCACTGCCCTGGGCCCACGTGTGTGCCCACAGACACGCACACATGCACACTTGGAGGCATGCGTGGGTGATGGGGAGACCCACAGGCTGAGAGGCGCACACCCAGACAGCCCCACACAAATACACACACAAATGCTTGCAGACAGACATAAACAGGCCCAGACGCTCACAAATATATCTAGACAGACACCCAGACCACCCCACCCAGGGAGACCTGCACACAAACCCAGACGTGTGCACATGCAAACATTCGCAGGCACCCGGACGCCCCCGCATAGCCTGGCTTTGCCCCTTGCTCAGGCCCGGACAGAGCCGGGTCCGATCCCTATCTCGTCTGTCAGCACTGCCACCCAGATGGAGCGGGCCCTGGAATGATGCCCGGGGGTCTCCCGCCGCCTACGTGGGAGCAAGCTTAGAAGCAGGGCCTGCTATTGGGCCAAGGAGGGGGGCACTGAGGAGGGCGCTCTCCGCAGAGCCAGAGATCGAGAGATGCACACAGAGTGAGACTCAGGGAGTGACAGAGACAGGGAGAGAGGCAGGCAGCCAGTGGCAGAGTCTGGGAGACAGACACAAATGGACAGTGACAGAGATACCCACAGAGGCAGAGACAGAGAGAACAACAGCAGTGACAAAGACGAAGAGGGCAGAGAGAGGTGGAGAGATAGACCGTAGACAGAAGCAGAGGCAAGAACCGTGACAGAGGAGGGAAGAGGCAGAGGGACAGAGATAAGGACCAAGATTAAGTAAGAGACAGTGTCAAGAACACAGCGGGAGAGATGATGAGACAGAGAGAAAGACAGATTGACGTCAAGAAGGGAAGAGTCAGAAGTAAAAGGACACTCTGGGACAGACTCGGGGCGGAGAGACCAAGACAGAGAGACGGAGAGGGTCGCTTTGAGGCTGGTAAAGAGTCCCTCAGAGGGGGAAGGTGAAACCAAATGACAGAAACAGGAGACTGAGGAAGGGACAGGCAGGGGAAGGTGGGTTGGTGGGGAGGGGGCTGAGGCTGCCAGCTCACCCCTGTCCACTGGTGATGGGAGTGAGGAAGAAGGTGCTGCCCGTGGCTCTGGAGCACTGTCCCCACCTGCCCGTGGCTCTGGAGCACTGTCCCCACCTGCCGGCACACTGCCTTCAGAGGGGACCAGAGGGCCATCTCAGAGACCCTTTGTGTGCCAGCATGCTATGGAGATGTGACACCTCCTGGTTCTTGGGACCCACACCCAGGCCTGGCCTTAGGTAGTCTGCAGGGACTGCGGTCTTGAATGTGACTTCCCCCTGTCCTGTTCTACCGGACCAAGTCTCCTTTTTCCCACAGTGGGCAGGTCTGGGGCAGATGGAAGACACATTCCTCAGTCTTCTCTGAGTTTTGACAAGACACTTGGTCACTCTGAACCTCAGTATCTGAATCTGTAAAAGGGCGCCACCAAAGCCACTTTACAGGGGCATTGTTAGAATTCCCGGAGGGAGCCTGACCAGGAGGTGGCGCAGTGGATAGAGCATCGGACTGGGATGCAGAGGACCCAGGTTCGAGACCCCGAGGTCGCCAGCTTGAGCACAGGCTCATTTGGTTTGGGCAAAGCTCACCAGTTTGGACCCAAGGTCGCTGGCTCTAGCAAGGGATTACTCGGTCTGCTGTAGCCCCACGGTCAAGGCACATATGAGAAAGCAATCAATGAACAACTAAGGTGTTGCAACGTGCAATGAAAACTAATGATTGATGCTTCTCATCTCTCTTTGTTCCTGTCTGTCTGTCCCTGTCTATCCCTCTCTGACTCACTCTCTGGCTCTGTAAAAAAATAAAAAAAAATTAAAAAATTAAAAAATTCCCCGAGGGAATATGCCCATGCTACCTACATTCGAGCTGTGACTGAATCCAGAGGTGCGAGGAATTGTCTGGAGAAGCTGGGAGAGTCTCCTAGGAGATGATTGGTGTGGCTGGATCTTGGATGAACAGGCGATTGGGCAGAGAAAGAAGCGGGGTGGGGGGGCACATTCAGGCAGAGGAAGCATCCAGGGTGCTGGATGGAGGATATAGAGCACATTCGTGAGTGGAGAGCAGTTTCATGGCTGTTGCCCCTGGAGAGGTGAGTGAGGCTCAGCTCGTGGACAGCTTGAAATATCAACAGCAACTTGGTCCTGGGAGCCTTGAGGAGCTGCTTCTGACCCCGCTGTTCTGCCCCAGGCAGCGGGCTCCATCCCCTACCCTCCACTCAGGTCAGAGTCCCACGTGGCAGAACCAGCTTCCTGGAGAGGAAGTGTTTGCCTCTGAGGCCTGTGTGTCCTGCTGGCAAGAGCGGGTACTTCCAGGCTTCATCTGCCAGCTGAGGCCCCACGGAGAGCCACCGTGGACCCTCTGGTCCCTGGGGACACTAGTACTGCCAGCAGGTCCTTCATACTTTCCTTACCACCTTTCCTCCTCTGTCCCTCCCTCTCTCCTTGGCCTTGTGCTGGGCGCTGGGCACTGGGCACTGGATATGATTTGGCCAACACCTCCTCCCTTTGGCCTCCAGGCTCTCTGGGAGACAGATGTGTCAGCAGCCAGCCATCGTCTAGCATGAGGAAGCCTGGGGTCCTGGGAGCCCCAGAGAGGGAGAGCCTGGCTCTGCATGCAGTAGAAGTCCTATGCACTTGCAGTGCCTTCGCGGTCACGACCTCACTGCATCTGTCCTACACATCTGTGGGACGTGGATAGTCATTCCCTTTCACAAAGGAGGAAGCCGAGGAGAAGTTACTTGCCTAGGACCTCAAAGCTTGGAGATCACAAAGATATTTTCATTGCAATTCAATTCAATTCAGCTACCAAGTTTCAATTCCTCCACTCTGCCGGGCGCTGTGGCTCGGAGCACCGAGGCAATTCAGGCCCACCCTGGGGGGTCTTGCAGGAGCAAGCCAGACCCGAATGCACCAGGACTGGGGGTGTGAGAGGCTGGGGGGCCGAGAAGAGCCTAGTAACAGGAGGTGACGTTTGGGGGGACTTTTTGAATTGGAAGATCAGGCAATTGACCTAAAAGTGTTTGAGGCTGTGAGGGTTAAGGGAGCGGGCAGCAATGCATGCTCGGGCTTGGTATTTTTCCACCAGTGAGCGGCACCCATGTGGGCAGGAGAGAATCACTGAGGATTCTTTGGAACTGGAAGCAGCCTCAGAGAGCCCCTAGCCAGAGCTATGCTTCAGAACCACTCCGGCAGCTTTTCCAAACTTCTGGCTCCTCACCACTCTCTGAGGAGGAGCCCAGGCTGGTGTATCTTATAAAAAGCTTTTTGTTTGGGATGATTTCAAACATATACAAAGTAAACAGAAGTGTATAATGAATCCCCAAGGATTCACTGGCCAGCTTCCACAGTTATCAATATTCACTCATTCCTGTAACCTCTATACCTCCACCCCTTCCCCACTCCCACTCTGATGGTGATGCTTAGGGATGAGCCGTGGAAGCTCAGAGGGGGGAAGGGACTTACCTAAGGGTGCCCAGCCAGGAAGGAGCAGAGTTGAGTCCATCTTGCTAAAGGATATTTATTGAGTGCCAGGTCCTGTGCTGGTCACCAGTGAATAGGACGATCCCTACCCTCATGGAACTAAGATTCTAGTGGGAGATATACAAATCAAAGAGCCTCAGAAGTTACTTAATGATATCTATGATAAGACATAAGTAGGACCATGGGAGCATATACACAGGCAAGGGAAAGGACAATTTTCTGGAGAAAGTTTTCACTGAAGGATCAGATAAATGAGGGGGAATTAACTCAATAAGTGGGAGAGAAGGTGGGGGAAAAGGCATAACAGCATGTGCAAAGGCCCTGAGGCCCAGCAAGTCCAAGGCACTAAAAGATGACCAGTGTAGCTGGAGTTTTCAGAGCAAGAACCAGAGTAGTAGTAGGAGGGCTTAGAGACATGGCCAGGGGCTTTCCAGGCATGATGCTTGGTTCTTCATTCCAAGAGCGCAAGGAAGCTGGGGATGATGAGTCAGGGCAGGAGGAGACAGAGTGGATGTGAGATCAGCCAGATGATGGGGCATCTGACTGGGTGGAGGCAGAGGAGATGGATAAGCTCTGGGGGGAGGGAGAGCAAAGAGGGGCCAGAGCTACCACTGGGTGGTGGGGCTGTTCCCTGCCTTGGGAGAAAAAGTCATTGGGAAGAGGATGGAGGAAGATGATCAGGGATTTGGGGTTTGGGCTTGTTGAGTTTTTGATGCATTTAAGACATCAAAGTGCTGACCCATTCTTCTTAGCAAGGGCCTCTGAGTCACATGAGGGATGCATGAAAAGGATGTGGGACATTTACCCATTGCTTCTCTTCCATGAGTTTGCCAGCTCTCCTTAAGCTGGCACTAGACTCACAAGTTGGTCCCTGCCCACTCTGCTGGTGCAGGACTTGGGACCCACCCATTTCTGGGCTTAAAGCCAGCCAGGTGCACCAGCCTCATCAATGCTTTACATGCTGGGTGGGCTCTCTGCCTGGGGGTCTTACCTTTCCTCTTCCCTTAAAAACTCCTGCTCAGATGCCCCTTCCTCTTCAGAGCCTTCCTTGCTCGGCCCTCTCCCTGCCTAACCCTGCTGTAACTTCTGCCCCTGTCACCTTGGAGGGCTGTCATTGTCTGTTCATTCTGACTCCCACCCTCAGCTCCACCCCCAACAGGGCGGCTGGGCCCTGACCTCTTCCCGCCTGGCTCAGTATGGCCAGCACAGTGTTGGGCACAGATTTTCTAGTAACATGTCTTCAGTAAGTGAGCAAATCGATGATGAATCTGTAGGTGCATGTTTTGGGACTATTTTGCTTCTTTCTCAACTACTTTAAGCTCCATGACTCAACGTCACTGTCTTCATCTTTTTATTACATCCAGCACTGTGTCTGGCAGCTGGTGAGTCCTTAAAAATTTCCTCAATCCTGGAGAGAAGAAATGGGCATTCACTGTGGTTGAGGATCTAATCCTTAGAGCTTTGGTCCTAGATCCTGTCCTGCCACTTACTGCTGCTGTCCTGGGCAAGTTACTTAACCTCTCTGAGCTTCCAGCATTTTACATTTGCAAGCTGGGGGCAACTAGCACCCGTGTCCTAGGGTTCTGCGATCACTGGCTGATACAACTCTTAAGGCCATAGCCTTGAGCAGAGTGCCTGGAGCATAGGAGATCCCGGTTCCTAGGAGCTGTGGCTGTTTATTCAAGTCAGTCTCTCACCCAGGCACCTGAGTCTTTGCTGCATTAGAGGCGAGGGAGGGGGCTCCACTGTGGGATAGTCTCAGAGGAGCCTAAGTGGGAGTGGGCTTCAGGGCGGTTCCGGGCAGAGGGGGTGGCTGCCGGCTTGAAGCTGTCAGAGGAGGCCCTTGGGGACAGGGGAGGAGGCGGAAACCGGAGCCGAGGTGGGATCTGGAGAGGTGAGGAGCCGAGACATCCTGCGGGGGCGCCCTGCCAGACCGACAGAAGCTCTCGAGGGCAGTGGGCCCCTGCTGCAGGAACTGGAGGGGGAGCGCCGCCCAGACTGGGACTATGGAAACCCCGCAGGGGCCGGGCGTAGCGCGCCCCCTGGCGGTGCACCTCGGCATTGCCCCGGGGCTCCGCAGCTGTCCCTCCTCACCCATCTGTCTTCGCTGACGAAATCCCACTGGGGACAGAGATCTGTCCGGGGCTCGGAACGTTTTTCTCAGCTTCAAACCGAGAGTAATAATTTTGAGTCCTTAATGCGTGCCAGGTACTGCATTAGGCTGAGTTGAGTGGCTGTTGACAGCAGAGAAACACACAGTACAGGATTGGCACACAGTAGGTCACCCAACTGCCTTCTTTCCTTTAGGCTCATTCCTGAGGGCCTCTGGGCAGAGTCAAGAGGGTTCAAGCCTGAGGGGCTCCCCAGATAAGGGAAGGGGTAGGGGGATGCAGGTCCTGGCACCTAGTCTGGGTTCCCCGAGGGGCTTGCTCTGCCCCCCAGTGGCCTCCACGAGAATTGGAGCCTGTCTGTGTGGTGTGTGATGGGGCTGTGCACTGAGGTGTGATGAGTGTAGGTCAGGGGCTGTGTTTTGACCTTAGTGCATCTGTGTGTGTGGTCATGTTGCTGTGGGGGTTAATGTGGGGGTGTCTGTGTATTTGTTGAAATATGTGTGTGTCTGTGATCAGGTGTGTGTGTCTGTGTTCAGGTTGTGCATACATCTCTGTGTGTTCATACAGGGATGAGTGTTCAGGTGTGCACAGGTGTTCAAGGTGGTGTCTGCTTGTGTGCTGCAGGTTGGGCATGTATGTTAGGGCCAAAGGGTGATCTGGACCTGTCCAAAGAGCAGGTAAACAAACCCAAACCATGTTTCCACCCAACAGAGGGGTGGCCAGCCCTGCCCCGTCTCCCTCGGACTACTGCATCCCCTCAGGACCACTGCTCTTCTTCGCTCTCCCTTCTCTCAGCCCCACCTGCACCTGCACCCAGCTCTCTACACTTCATTTTGGAGATGAGGAAACCAGGTCCAGAGCCAGGAGGGACTGGCCCAAGGAAACTTGGCCAGAAAGCTGTGGAGCCAGGGTACTGGCTGGACTCCTGACTCCAGCCAGAATTCTTTCCTCTCCCAGGAGGGCAGTGTGCACCCTGGGGCCAGGGTGGGGACAGGTTTCTGGGCTGGGCCGCGTGGGGAGCCGGGCACAAAAGGCCCAGTGTCTGCCCCTGCCTCCCCCTCCTGGCCCTGCCCTGCTCCGGGAGCTGGTGGGTGTCCAGCGCCAGACTGGACAAAGAGGGCCGCCTGTGGTGTCTGCGCTCACCTGAGGCCCAGCCCCGGCACTGGACCCACCTGTCCCACCACCCCACGGGCTGACTCCTGTTGGGTGTGTCAAGGAAACAAAGCGATGCCCGCATGTGGGGCTCCTGGCGCCAGCTCTCGGCTGGCACCCGCCCAGGCCCACAGCGCTCCAGCTTGCCCTGCTCCAAGAAGGGATTGATGGGTAATTAAGATCATGAGATATCAACACTATATTAATAAAACTATAAGAAGGGCTACTGTTTGCTGAGGCCTGATTGTGTGCCATCGCTAAGGTCTTTATACAGGTTATGGGGGCAGCCGACTGGGTGGTTAGGTCCTTGGTCTCTGGGGCCAGCCAGACTGCCAGGGTTATTTCTTTGCAACACATCCCAGCCATGTGACCTTGGACAAATTGCTTACAATCTCTCTGCCTCAGCTTTCCCAGTTGTAAAATGGCCAGAGATGAGTTAGTATTTAAAAGTCACTTAAAAACTCTGACATGCCATAAGTGTGCATGTTGTAGGTCCTATTATTATTATAAGTTTTAGGTCCTATTATTATTATCTCCTTGGCTTCTCATGGAGACCTAAGAGATAGGTATTGTTATTCCTGCTCTACAGATGAGGAAACTGAGGTTGACCCATTAGCCATAGGTCATAAAACAAGGGGCTGTCCAGGCCATGTCCTGAGACCCAGCCTGATGCCAAAGCCTGTGCCCGAGGCTGCACTCACTCCCATGGCACTTAGAGTGAGCTTACACTTAGTTTGCAGCTTACAGGATAAACCCTCTTAACTGTCTAGAAAGTGCTTCTACATGAATGATTTGTTCAACTCTCACCAGAAGCTTAAGATGGGTATTTAATATTAGCATCTCCCTTAATAAATGGAGAAATTGAGACCCAGAGAAAGACAGTGCCTTGTCCAAGGTTACACAACAAGGTAGTGGCAGAGCCAGCATTTGATTCCAGCTCTTTCCACAATTAAATAGCATCATTTTATGCAATTATGGTCTTGGGGTATACTGTATATCTACCATGCATCAAGCCTCTGCCTCCATCCAAGCAAGGTTGGGGATGGGGTGGGGTGGGGGTGGGGTTAAGATTTGCCCTCAGTTGTCTTATTTCACCCCTCCAACAGCTATGCGAAGGTCTGCCTTCGCTCTCCTTCACCTTTAGAAGCAAGAGAGGAGGCCTCACTGTTGATGAGAGTTACCCCTACTTTCCTGCTAGCATATGCCCACCCTCAGTTCTTTCCTGGTTCCCATACCTCCATCTCCTCCCTCCCCCTGCTGCCCAGAGCAGGCCCAGGCATGCAACGGGCACTCAGCAAACTGGTGCTGATGGATGTCTGGACCAGCCCCTCGTGGCCTCCAGGCCGGGCAGGGCTGGGGCCTGCGCTGGTTCCCCTGAAGGCCCAGCTGGTGCTAAGGCCTGCAGAGGAGATGTTAAGAAGGAGCGTTAATTAAACGCCTCCTGCATGCTGGGCTCAGGGGCACGGTGGCCTGGATTTGGGGGCGGAGCTCTGGGTGGCCCCCTGAGAACCTGTCTTCCAACACATGGGACCCCCAGAGTTTCGCCAGAGCCCCAGGGAGCTGTCAGGACGAAGCCTCCTGGAGTGAGCCAGCGTCTGGGCCCTGAGGAGGCTCAGAGCAGGCCAGGAAACGCCTGCTGGTGCATTTGTTTTTCCATCAACAACAAGCTTACGTAAACTCCTCGCCGTCTCTGAGGGCTGCCAGGGCAGAGGAGGCGCCTTATCTGATGGGGGCCCCGCCAGAGCCGGGGTTCCCTGCGTGCCTCAGCAAGGGCCCGGCGCAAACAGCCCTGGCGGTGGAGGTACGGGGACGGAGTCTGACACCTCGGGCTCCGGTCTTCACCCCGAACCCTGGGCAGGAAAATGCAAGACCCCTTTACCTTAAGATAACCAGCGGGAGCTGGTCTCCGTCCATCCCGTGTCCTCTCCGGCCCCATCCCAGATCCTCAGTGCCCTGTCCTGCAGGGGCCCCCTTTACCCTGCGCCCCACCGCGGGAGAGAAGCGCCTGCAGTGAGATGCCCAGTCACCAGGGTCACCTGGCTCCTAATCCCAGCTTTGTGTTCCTTCAGCGGTGCTCCGAGTTCAGAATGCTTGGGAGAAAAGCCTGGCTCGCCGGCCTCACATCCAGAGACATACTGATTTCATAGGGCTGATTTCAACCCAGGAATCAGCAATTAAAAACTTTTTTTTTTAATTGGAAAAAAATTCAAAATTTCAGAAAGGGCACAACAATACAATGAGCTCCCATAGGCTCCCGGACTCACCGGTCGTTAAACTTTTGCAGCTTTTGCTTTCTCTTTCCACACATACATCCTTGACGTGGGCGATTTCATTATTCTTGTTCTACAGACGAGGAAAGTAAGGTTTAGACAGCTGAAATAACTTGTCCAAGAAATTGGTCAGATCTCAGGTGAAAACTTCTACTTTCTTTATGAAATATTTTTTGTTTAATATTCTTGGATTTTTTTTGGGGGGGGGGGAGATGATGAACACTTGCATAAGAAGTATCTGAAGGTAGGCAGGCAGCTTGCTCGCTCCAGCACCCTGGGCCATTAAAAGGGAGTTTCCGTAGCCTGTTTCTTGTGTATCTTTGCAGAGATATTCCCTGCCTATGAAAACATGCCCATCAAATATTTCTTCCACAAATAATACTGTATTGTCCCTGCTGTTCTGCATTTTGCTCCCTCCCTTGCCCTTGACTACAGAGCAAGAAAATTTTCCACATTGCAAATATAAAACTGCTTTATTTTTATAAAACAGTGGCTGGCTGTTCCCTGATGTATTTCACTAGTCCCTACTGACAGGAGATTAGGCTCTTTCCGATTTACTGTTATTATAAGCAGAGCCGCAATAAATATCCACATCCATACATTAATTTGCACACACGCTAGTGTATTTGTATGTTAAATTCCTCGAAATGGAATTGCTGGGTTAAAGGGTATGTAAATTTTTAATTTACTTAGATATTGCCAAATCGCTCTTCAGGGAGGTTGTACCAATTTGCCCTCCCACTTGCGAGGAAGGAGAGTGCTTGTTTCCCACACCCTTGCCAACACAGCATGTTATCAAACTTTTTGATCTTTGTCAATCTGTTAGATATAAAATGATATCTCATAGCTGTAATTTCACTTCTCCTGCTACAAGAGAGGTTGATCATGTTTTCATATGACTAAGAATCATTTACATTTCCTTTCCTGGGAACTGTTTGTTTATATCCTTTGCCTGTCTTTAATTAGGTTGTTTTTTTTTTCTTCCTGATATGTAGGAGTTCTTAAAATAGCAAGGATATCAGCCCTTTGTCAATAACATATGATATGTCTATAATGCATGTTGCTTTTGACTCTGTTTATACTATTTTTCAGAAAGAATTAAACATAACTTTATGTGGCCAGATTTATCAATCTTTTAATTTATAGACTCATTAAAAATCTTTTAAAAAGGCCTTCTTTACTCTAAGAATGCTTTCGAAATTGCTCCTATGTTTTAGTTATTCTAGAATTTGGTGTAAGGTGTGAGGTAGGGGTTTGGTTGTTTTTCTGGATGGCTATTGAGTTATTCCAACATCATTTGTTGAATAATCCATTTTATCATATACCAAATTCCAACCAGGCATTTGCAGGCATCCCCAAACTACGGCCCGCAGGCCGCATGTGGCCCCCTGAAACCATTTATACAGCTCCCGCCGCACTTCCGGAAAGGGGCACCTCTTTCACTGGTGGTCAGTGAGAGGAGCACTGTATGGGGCGGCCCCCCAACGGTCTGAGGGACAGTGAACTGGCCCCCTGTGTAAAAAGTTTGGGGACCCCTGATCTAGTGTATTAGTTTCCCAGGGCTGCTATAACAAGTGCACACAAACTGGGTGGCTTAAAACACTGGAAACTTGTTCTTTCAAAGTTCTGGAGGCTAGAAGTCTGAAATCATGATGTCAGTAGGGCCAGACTTCCTCTGGTGACTTTGGTGAGACAAGCAATTTAATTCGTCTGTCCTGCTTCTGTTGTTTACCAGGCATTCCTTAACAGATTGTTGGCAGCGGCAGCGTAACTGAAGCCTCTGCCTTGGTTTCCACATGGAAACCAAGCCTCTCCACTTAGTCTTTATACCTGTGCATAAATTTCCCTCTTATAAGGACACCAGCCATTAGGGTCTAATCCAATATGACCCTAGTTCAGTATGATCTCTTACTTTGATTAGATCTGCAAAGGTGCTATCTCCAGAAGGTTATGCTCACAGTACTCACAGTAAAAAGGTTGAACACACCTTTTGGGGGACACAGTTCTACCCACTGCAAGTAGTATGCTTTCAAATTTTCTATTCTGTTTATTGGTCCATCTGTCTAAATACACCCATAGCACACTGTTTAAAACAATGTAGTTTAATACTATAGTCTAATATCTGTTAAGCCTAGTCCTTACTCATTGCTCTTTTTTTTCTTTCAGAATTTTCAGAATCTCCTTACTTATGTTGCCAAATGGACTTTAGAATCAGCTTGCTGATTTTAAAAGTTTCTATTGCTATTCTACCAGAATTACATTAAATTATATACTTTCTTTTTTTTGTAATTTTCCAAAGTGATAAGTGGAGGGTGGCAGACTGATAGATTCCCACATGCACCCTACTGGGATCCACCCGGCATGCCCACCAGGGGGCGATGCTCGGCCCATCTGGGGTGTTGCTCTGTTGCAACTGGAGCCATTCTAGCATCTGAAGCAGAGGCCATGGAGCCATCCTCAATGCCTAGGCCAACTTTGCTCCAATGGAACCTTGGCTGAAGGAGGGGAAAAGAGAGAGAGAAAAGAGAGGGGGGAAGGTGGAGAAGCAGATGGGTGCTTCTCCTGTGTGCTTTGGCCAGGAATCAATCCCAGGACTTCCACACACTGGGCTGACACTCTACTGCTGAGCCATCCAGCCAGGGCCTAAATTATATACTTATTTAATGTGATTATATATATATATATATATATATATATATATATATATATATGAGTAAATTGGTATATTTGTGATGTTGAGTCATCCTATCCAAAACCATTATACATATTCAGGTCTTCTTTTATGTTCCTCAGCAATTTATTAAAGTACATTTTCAATAAATCTTGTACATCTTATTTTCATTAAATTAATTTCTAAATATTTTATCTTTTTTATGAGAGAAAAAGAGAGAGGCAGGGTAGGGGAGAGACTGGAAGGGAGAGAGATGAGAAGCATCAACTCATAGTTGTGTCAGTTTAGTTGTTCATTGATTGCTTCTCATACATGCCTTAACGAGGGTGGGGATGGGGTGTTCAAACTGAGCCAGTGACCCCTTGCCTCAAGCCAGTGACCTTTGGGCTCAAGCCAGTGACCATGGAATCACCTTGATGATCCCATGTTCAAATCAGCCACCCCTCGCTCAAGCTGGCAAGCCTACACTCAAGCCGGATGAGCCCACACTCAATCCTGTGACCTGGGGGTTTCAAACCTGGGACCTCAACAGAGTCCACAGAGCAGGCCCCTGGACTCTCCCTCCCCAGGGCATGGAGAAGGGGTGAGGTGCGTCAACCTCAGCTATGTCCATGAAGTCAGAGCAGCTGCTGCTTAGAGTCTGGGAAGACATTTTGCCAGGGGGAACCCCCATGAAAGTGCTGGGCGATCAGTTCACCCCCAGATGAGCTCAGGACTTGGCCATGTACCCAGAAGCTGAGCAGAAACCCTTACCAGCCCGATCAAGTACTTTTCGGGCTGGTGGATACCCGCAGCAGTGTACTTAAAGGACTTGGCGGCACTGACTCCGCTCACAGGAGCTGAAGACACCCGCTAAACCTGGAGTAATGCTTACCAGTCCACAGGCTCATCCACTTGTTTGGGGGGAAAAGACAACACCAAACTAAAAACCTCAGAACAGCTCTGGCTTCCCATCCTAACCCTACCCCTTCCTGAGCTACGAGTCCACTGGGAGATATTCATTCCCTTTGTGGTTTGTTGGGAAAATGAAAGCAGATCATGTCTACAAGGTACTTCTCTTAGTGCCTGATGCACAGTGCACCACCAGCAATATCTACTGAGGGCCAGCAGGTCCTATTGTTGCAATTCCCACAGCCCTGGGCTGGCGGTTGGGTGGGGTGGGGGGGAGTCCCAGGAGGTAGGACTTTGGCCAGGTATGACTTCTATGAACAAAACACGTGAGCATTAGCCACAGCTTGAAACATTATGTGACCCTTCACACACTTCCTGGATGTACTTTCTGGCTCTCCTTTGACTGTGTTTTAGAGAGCCCTGCCTCGTACCCAGATCCTTCTTTTTCTTTATCAACCACACTCACCATCAAGTTCATCTTCAAGATGTCAGATTTGAGCCTGGAGTCAACAGCCAAATAGAGTGTATTAGAAGGTGCAGTGATACTACTACTGATATCAATACAACTGATAATTATTGTGTGGCTGCCCATTTGCCTGTTTCCACATTATAAGGAAGTAGCTGCATGAATTGTTTGGTGTCTCAGTCCATTCAGGCTGCTAAAAAATATATCATAAGCTCTGGTCAGTTGGCTCAGTGGTAGAGAGTCAGCCCAGCATGTGGAAGTCCTGGGTTTGATTCCCAGCCAGGGCACACAGGAGAAGTGCCCATCTGCTTCTCCAACCTTCCCCCTCTCCTTTCTCTTTGTCTCTCTCTTTACCTCCTGCAGCCAAGGCTCCATTGGAGCAAAGTTGGCCCAGGCGCTGAGGATGGCTCCATGGCCTCCTATTCAGGTGCTAGAATGGTTCCAGATGTAACTGAGCAACGCCCCAGATGGGCAGAGCATCCATCCTGTGGGCATGCCGAGTGGATCCTGGTTGGGTGCATGTGGGAGTCTCTCTGCCTCCCCACTTCTAACTTCAGAAAAATACTATATATATATATATATATATCATATAGTTTATAGTTAATAAATAACAAAATTTTATTTCTCACAGTTCTGGAGGCTGGGAAGTCCAAGGTCAAGGTGCTGGCAGTAGATCCAGTCTGGTGAGGGTCCACTTCCTAATTCATAGATGACTGTCTTCCTCCTCCCCACTCCTTATCAGTAATTACTTAATTTTCTTAATTGAATTTATTGGTAGATGACTGTCTTGAGGCTATGTCCTCGCATGGCAGAAGGGGTGAGGGAACTCTCTGGGATTTCCTTTATAAGGTCACTCATCCAGTTCAGGAGGGCTCCACTCTCATGACCTAATCACCTCCCAAAGGCCCCACCTCCGAATACTATCCTATTGGCTTCAACAGGTGAAGTTTGGGGGGACATGTTCAGCCTATGGCACTTGATGTCCACCACACTACTTGGAACGGTTCAGGTTGTGAGGATGTGGGGCTGGGTCTGAGAGCTTTGGTGTCCTTCAAAGCTCCTCAAATCAGTGGTAGTGACAGGCCATTTGCTTGCTGATTGGGAGTCCATGTGCATGTGTATAAAAATGGCACAGAGGAAACAAATGGGTTTTAAATACGAGCTCCAAATCAGCAGTCACTGGGGCACTCACTGAATGTGGCTATTAATTTGTGATCAAGCTGCTTGAACACTGGCAACCCTGCGTAGCTCCAGGATGAGAGAGGCGGGAATTAATTTCCGTTTGCTAGGGGTAATCATCTCCCTGGTTGTGCAGGGGAAGCCAGTTAATAATACTTACAAGAGGCAGCATCAATTAAACACTTTCTCTGTGCCAGGCACTGTGCTAGGCACTTTTATCCATTTTAGCTCCCCGACTCCTGGAAATAACCCAGCATATGGGTGTGATCATTAATTCAGAGAGATTAAGTGTCTAACTCAGCTACTAAGTAGCACATCCAGGATTTAAACCCAGGTTCACCTGCCAGACAGCAAAGTTCACTCTCCAAACACCCAGCCTACACTATGTCCTGCCTTGGGACCCTGGAGCTCACCAAACTCAAAGCTCCCTGTCCTTCTGTCTGGAACTAGAATTGTGAGGAAATGGAAACTGTGGGTTACAAGATCAACATAGAAATCCACAGTTAATTCATAAACATCAAAGCAATCTCAACTAAAAGTCCAATCAACTTTCTCTTTAAACTTATTACACTGTAAAAGTCAAC
Source organism: Saccopteryx bilineata (assembly GCF_036850765.1). Taxonomy (NCBI): domain Eukaryota; kingdom Metazoa; phylum Chordata; class Mammalia; order Chiroptera; family Emballonuridae; genus Saccopteryx; species Saccopteryx bilineata. The sequence continues at coordinate 11,189,394 of NC_089491.1, read as the reverse complement.
AAAAAAGGTGACAATTCTGAGACAGAACAAGGAAGAGGGTCTTACTCTAACTAATATCCTGAATTATTATACACTTTGGTAATGGTTACATGCTGGTTATTAGCACAGGGGTGGACAAATAAATCAATGGAGCAGAAAGGAGAGCTCAGAAGTAGACACAAGTTACATGAGATCTTGATATATAATCAAAAGGCATTACACATCTGTGAGGGGAAAGGTTGGACTATTCAAAACTGGAGTTTGGAGAAGCTTTCTGTATGGAAAAAGCATAAAATTAGACCTCTCTTGCACCATGCACAAAAATAAACTTGAGATGAATTAATGACTTAAATGTGAAAAACAATCTTAAAAGTTAGTTGAAGAAAAGTGGGAGAATTTCTTTATGGCTCAGGACAGAGAAGGCATTCTTTTTCTTCTTTTTATACAGTGAGAGGAGGGGAGGCAGAGACAGACTCCCACAAGTGCCTCGATGGGGATCCACCTGGCAAGCCCAGTAGGAGGCGATGCTCTGCCCACCTAGGGTATTGCTCCATTGCTCAGCATCCAAGCTCTTCTTAGTGCCTGAGACAGAAGCCATGGAGCCATTATCAGCATGGGCCAGCTTGCTCCAATTGAGCCATGGCTACAGGAAGAGGAGAAGAGAAAGAGAGAGAGAGAAGCAGGGGGGGGTGGAGAAGCAGAAGGGAGCTTCTCCTGTATGCCCTGACTGGGAATTGAACTTGGGACATCCACCCACCGGGCTGATGCTTCATCACTGAACCAACCAACTAGGGCCAAGAAGGAGTTCTTAAGCAAGTTACAAAAGTTAGAAACCATAAATGTTGAGTTTAAGCTCAATCAAATTCAATACTTTTGTGCAATAAAAGGCACTTGTAAAGTTAAAATGTGAGCAGGAGTTGATGGGAAAAGATATTTGCAGAATACATAACAGACATAGGTTAATGTCCAAATATATAAAGAACTCCCATAAATCAATGAGAAAAAGACAAACAACCCAATGAAAAAATAAGAAGATATGAACAATTCACAAAAAAGGAAACAAGAATGGTGAATAAGGATAAGAAAAGATGTCTAACCACACTACTTACCAAAGAAATGCCAATAAAACAACAAAGAGATTCCATTTCACACTCATCAGATTGGCAAAAGTTGGAAGATTTGACACTATTAATGTTGGCAAAGACATTGGAAAATGTGAGCTCTTCAATACTGCAATGTGGCAATAACTATAAAAGTTGGAACTATGCGTACCAAGTGACCAGTTTTGCTTCTAAGAACAAACCCTAGAGAAATCCTTGCACAGTATTCTAGGGAACATCATGGATGTTAAACTTGGAAGTCACTTATATGTCTATCAGTAGACTAATCAAGTCAGTGTTATACCTTTTTGTAAAGTAGAACACCAAACTGTAAACTAAATGGCTTTGAGTGACACATACGTACATATGATAAATGTAAAAAAGTATGATTTTGATTAACTGCTATAGATTGAATCGTGTTCCTCTAAAAGATATGTAGCAGTCCTAAGCCCTGGTACCTATGGATGTGGCCTTACTTAGCAATAGGGTCTTTGCAGATATAATCAAGTGAAAGTGATGTCATTAGGATGGACCCTAATTCAATATGATTGGTGTTCTTATAAGACACACACACACACACACACACACACAGAAGAAAACACCATGTGAAGACAGACTTTGAGGGAAAATGCCACATAGTGATAAAAGCAGACACTGAAATGATGTAGCTGCAAGCCAAGGACCTCCAGGTATTGACAGTCATCCCTTGTGGACCCCAGCAAGAACGACTCATTTAATGTGAACCTTGCGAAGGAATTTATCTGCTGAGATATACTTCCCATGGTCAACCAAGGGCCCACATTTTATAAGTAATATGAGTCTAGTGGCTATTTGCTGGCAGGGGCTCCTCACATACTCTGTCTACCAGGAAGAACTTCACATTGAACTCTGCCTCCCCCGCTATAACCCCTTCTCAAGCAGACCTCAGAGACCAGTCAGCCCTAGCTCACCGGCGGTGAAAGCAGCTCAGGGGTGGATGAGCTCTCAGGGTCTTGAATCCCAGTCTCTGAGTGACAGTAACACACCCTGGAAACTTTCTGTTACCTCATCTGGAAAATGAGGATGAGGATTCCTCTGAGGTCCGCTGGTAGACTAAATGAGCAGAAACAGGAAATGCGCTCACAGCAAACAACACCGAGCAGATGGGAAGAGCGTTTACATCCTAGAAAGTGCAGTAGAGGCTGGTACAGGAACTGGGACGTTCCCAGGTCCACCCTTGGGTCTCTTCTCCCTCCTTCTCCACAGACTGGGAGTGACAACCAAGATGGCCCGGGCTCCTGAGAACACTGTGCAGGATATATGCATCTCATGCTCACCCAGACTCTGCAAGGTGAAAAATAATGATGATGATGGTGATGATAGCAAACAGATATAGCTATATGTGTCTTGTGTTCTTATTTTTATGTACATTAATTCATTTCACCTTCACAACTACCCTATCCGATAGATACTGTTATCTTCATTTTATAGACGAGAAAAATTAAAGTACAGGGAGTGTAAACCACTCGCCCGAGCTCACACAGCTATAGAGAGTTTGGACCTAAGTTGTGCCCACTAAGGTGGCTGCCGCCACTCCCATGTAGCAGGTGAAGAGACGGAGCCTGGCAGAGGACAAGTGCCCAAGTTGTCCAGGCTTTCGAGTGAGCAGTGGTGATTTTCACCCAGCCTGCCTGGCTTTTTCCCTGCACCATCCCAATTCCCCTGGGATATGCATGCTAGGGAGAAGAGGGGAGTACAGGGGCTCCCAGTTGGGGTTCTTTGAGCCTGAAGACATCCCATACAGAACCCAAGTCCACTGTCCCCTGGGAAAGTGTGAAGCTGCCATCTGGAAGGGTGGAGGTCCTTGGTGGGCAGCCTCTTTGGGGCTGAGGAGTGGGCTGGTCTTGAGATTGCCCGTGTGGCTGGGCCCCTCCTTAAGGTTTGAGAGTCTGCAGGACTCTTGGGCCAGGATGGCAGGTGTGGTGGGGTCATCTCCAGCTGTGTTCTGATTGTTTATATACAAGCCTCCTCCTTGGGGCCCAGTTCCCTGTGGCTCCTCCTGCAGAGTTATTTAGACCCGTCTCTGCGTGGGGCAGACGCCCCTGTGGAGTCCATGCTAGTGAGACTGGGGTCGGCTCTGAGGACCGTTATCAGAGGAAACTTCAGGAAGTGGGCCAGGCTGGCACTGAGCCCGTGTCAGAAACACACACATACATGCACACACGCACACCTCTGACTCACACCCACATCACCCACAGACACTCTCCATCACCACAAAACCCCCTCCGCCCTCTCTACACACTCACTCTCACGTTCACTCTGTGAGTCTCCAGCTCACACTTTATATACCCACACCCACCAGAGACCATGGAGGTGGAAAGATCCTGGCTCAGGGGCCACCCGTGCCTGGTTCCCATCACCAGGACTTCTCGCCGTGTAAGCTTGAACAAGGCGCTCCGTCTCTCCCAGCCCCACTCCCCTCATCTGTAAAATAGGCACACTAATTCCGTAGAGAGCTCTCTGCTAGGCTGACTGGTCCAACTAGTTGATTAGGGAATCAAACGTTTGGCTCAGAAAGGCAATCATTAACAATGGATTTATTTTAAAAAATGGATTTATAAATACCTTAAACATTTTGTTCTAACATAAACCAGACTAAGCCAAAGCTGCTGCTGCTTTGAGTTCCACTCCTCTGGCTAGAATTCTCCTTTGTTTTGCCGGCACTCACTGAATGTTGCTACAGATTTCCAGTTCTTTTTCTTTTATTTTTTTTTCTTTTTAAATGGAATGCAGGGACACTTGCGAAGCAATTTGAATTTGGAATTCTACATTGTTATTATCCCCTCCCACCCCAGATCTCTCCCAAAACAAAATCAACAGATTTATTTTTAGCAATTCATTTTTATTGCATATTTCCAAAGCATTAGACTGAGTTTTTCTCCAAGCATTTACTTTCTCTCTCTCTTTTTCAGGCAGATTTCATTATTTTTGTCTTATTTAGTTAAATTATATAACTACAACAATAAATACTTACACGTTGGCCAAACCTTTCTGGGAACAAGCTCTCCTGATTCTGGTAGCTCCCAGCTCAGCCAGTGGGAATGGAGCTCGGCTTCAGCCATCAGCGTTGGTGGGCAGCGTCCAGACGTTTTGACCTGGGCCTGGAGGGCAGCCATTAGTCCAGTAAATCGGTTAAATGCAGGTCAGCAAAGATAACTTTTCCTGGTCCAATGCCACAGGATATTGGGAGGATGAGAAACCATTTAGATCTCTCTTCCAGCACAAGGGGACATTCCCTAAACTGTGGCTATGGAGGATGCCTTGCACCCTCAGTACCTTTGCACATCCTGTCATAGCACTCATCACCCCAGCTTGTAAGGTTCATGAATGACTCCCTTTAGAGGCTTTCTGAGGGCAGGGGGTTCCTTCTTCTCTGTCTCTTCAGAGCCCAGGGCTGGAGTTTGGTGTGGTCTCTGGCTTCAGTGCCCAGAGATGTGAACAACTGAACTGTGTGCTGCACTGATGGGTGCCAGGGGGCCAGGAGAGAGGGGTCTGGCACTGCCCAGTGCCAGGCAGCCTTCTGAAAACCAGGAAAGGACTCTGCCTGTAATACCCCATTTCCAGGTCTCTTGTGAGTACCCCATGGAAGGTCCTGCAGCCCAGGCTGGACCGCGGCAGCTCTGGGCGGAGCTGACCCCTGCCCAGGACTGTACTCCTGGCCCTTTATGATGAGTGGGAGGCAGGTGGGCCAAACCCTCCATCTGGGCACCCCCGCAATGGTCCCTTAGGTTCATGCTCTTTCTGCAGCCTTCCAAGATGGCATGCTCCGGGCTCCTACTGGGTGACCCTGGGCAGATGTCTAGTGGGAGGACACCGTTTGGGGCAGGGAACAGAGAGCTCCATTGTTCCGACAGCTCCAGCCCCCAGGGTCTTTTTGAGGAGGAACTGGGTGCTGATCCCGTTGGGTCTGCCATGGCCTCCTCCCCCAGGCCGATGGGGAAGTTTGTCCATGTTGGGAGGGGATAGGAACGGGGCAGGCAGGAAAATGGTGGGGAGAGGTTTTGCTCACTAGAGAGGCCAGAACCACAAGATGAAAACTTTCATGATTTCAACCCACGGAAAGGATGACTAGTTTAGCAGTTCCACAAACAACCAGACTCTAATTTCTGGTTTGGGCTTAGCGGCTGCATAATAATAGCAATAGCTATTCTTTGTCAGAAATTTCTGGCATAAAAACCCCTTTCCCAGCCATGACCTTCACTGATCGTGAGGCGGGTGTTACCATCTCATCGTGCAGGAAACCCAGATGCCCGGTCAATAATCCAGGGCTAAAAAAAAAAAAAAAAGTGCACATGATGACACTTCATTAGTCTAAATGTAAAGAAGCTATCAAACTCAGTTTTCACTTGAAAGCTCACATTTTGTCATTGGCAACAAATACCAACAGTTTTCCTTGAAGTGACAGGTTCACTTCTTTCATTTCTGAAGAGATGTCTGCCAAATACCCGTGTATGATTAACCAAAATTTACCCACCACTTGAAAGAACATCCAAGTAAAAACAGTCGTCTATGAAAAAGTGGGTAGTTGAGCTGGCAACTCAGACAACCATTGTATTGAAACATGAAAGGGCTTTCTGTGCACTTCCCCCCCTTTTTTCCCCATACAGCATATTAAGAAGATGTATACTCCAGGGTTGAGATTCAATCATATTCTTAATTTTTACTGATTTGTCAGGGGCATTTTAAAAGACTGCAGTATGTGGTGGGGAAGAACACCATGATTCTCAGTACTGTTTGGCAGCACTGCCTTCATTCATTCAAACCACACTTGCTAGTGTACATCAGTGCAAATGTCAAACCATGGAAAAGAAGAAGCAAATCACTTCTAAGAAACACTACAAAAATATTTAACTTGAAAAACCTCCAAAAGTCTTGGGAATATCTGGGGTCTGCAAATCCCATCTTAAAAATGCTGATCTTATTTAGTGAGATGCTGCAATGACTTAACTGTGATCATACATTTAAACATCTGAGGAGCCCTGGCCGGTTGGCTCAGTGGTAGAGCGTCGGCCTGGCGTGCAGAAGTCCTGGGTTTGATTCCCGGCCAGGGCACACAGGAGAAGCGCCCATGTGCTTCTCCACCCCTCCCCCTCTCCTTCCTTTCTGTCTCTCTCTTCCCCTCCCGCAGCTGACGCTCCACTGGAGCAAAGATGGCCCGGGCGCTGGGGATGGCTCCTCGGCCTCTGCCCCAGGCACTAGAGTGGCTCTGATCACAACAGAGCGACGCCCCAGAGGGGCAGAGCATCGTCCCCTGGTGGGCGTGCCGGGTGGATCCCAGTCGGGCGCATGCAGGAGTCTGTCTGACTGTCTCTCCCCGTTTCTCGCTTCAGAAAAATACAGAAAAAAATAAAAATAAATAAATAAATAAACATCTGAGGAAGTGAGGGACATGATGTAGGTGATCAACCTCAGTTGCTTCCTTTTCTTCTTCAGTGATGCCCCTAATGACCACTTCCTTAAGAGGGTTGTCAATCAACCCCTTCATTTATTCCATTAGACAGAAATAAGGGGACCAGTCCTCTCCTTCATTCACTCTCCCACATTTGGGAGACCCGGGGAAACAAAGGGAGACCTCCGTGGTTCTATGGCTATCTGACCCACAGATTCTTCAGAGGATTTATTGTTCACATAGTGAATCACATTATTGGGGCTGGAGTTCTGAGATGGTTCTGAAAAAGACACTTTGACAAATATTTTATAAGCCTTAATATTATAATATATTCTTTAATCTTCTCTCAGCTCTGCCCTCTTGTCACCATGATCAGCTTGCATCAAAAGAGGCAGGAAGAGAGGTCCCTATTGATAGTTTCTCCAAGGGTATTGGTTAGGCTATGTTCGCAATAAGTTAAAAGTACTAAGACAACATGTTTTCAATATTTTTAAAAGTAAGCACTTTTGAAGATGCCGAAGATTATCTAAAGCTTACGGAGCAATGAGGCTGGTTTCTGTCAGAAGGGTGCCAATGACAACAATAAGCTAAAGCAGTTAGAGTGAGGAATAGGAAGAGCAGAGGCACCAAAGGAAATCCATTATGTCCATTTCTGGCCATTCAAAGCTTTCGTCAACATTAGGAAAGTGCTTCTTGTCTGAGTTCACTGTCAATTCTGCTCTCTTGTTAAATCTCATTATTACTAATATTCTCAACTCCTTTCCCCTTTCTCTTCTTCCCTTCCTTCCTCCCCCAACCCTCTTTCCCTCCTTTCCTTTCTTCTCCTTTGCAGACATCTCTCGGTTGGATGGTATCCCAGTCCCGCGCATATTACTGTGAATTAAATTGCTTTTCCAACATCCACGACAGTTGGTTTCAATGAGAGTAAAGGAATTTTTCTGGAGGTTAAGGGAGAACATAATTACTTAAGAGCTTTGGGCCACCCAGATAGCAAGCCTGTTGGGTGCTTTAGGTATCAGTGAGGTAGCAGGACTGGGTATGTGCAGAACTGTCAGGCAGTGGAAGGAATGGCCCAGACAAGGTAAAACATGAAAGACACACATGGCTGAATTTTATGAATGGATAGAGGTTGGCCTCTTAATTTGGCCTGGAACTCAATGTCATGCAGGAGTAATCTTTTCCTTTTGCTTCTCCTGGGACAGGATGAGCTTTGGGCCAAGGTTTCCTCCATGGGTCATCAGTAAGCCGCTGTGCAAGGCATTCATTCAATAAACATTTCTTCAGACCTTTTCTATTTCAGGCTAAGAGTTGGATGCTGGGGATATAGACATGGTTCTGTTTCTGCCCCCCACAAGCTCTTGATATGATAGAGGACTCAGAACATTTCATTTTAAGTCATTGTGGGTAAAGTTGATGCCCCAGGGATGTCTAAGAGATTGAACCTGAAACCAGCTGCTCTGCCTGTTCCACAGAGGGAGTGATATTAGAACGGGGTCTTGAAGGATGAGTAGGAGCTCGACATGCAGAGAGAGTTCTTTCTACGCAAAATGCAAAAGCAGGCGGAATTGTGAGAAAAGCATTGCTTACTCGGAGAGAATGAGAAATTAGAGAACCACTGGTTAATGGGAAAAGATGGGGATAACCAGGTGGCGAAAAACCTTGATTGTCACTGGAAGGAGTTTGAGAGGGAGAAGCCAGTCAGATAGTAGGGGTCCAACTCCAGCCTGAGTTAGCTGAACATTTAAGGTGCCATTTTTAAGGAATGAGAAGTCCCCAGTCCTGACCAGAGCCCTCTTACAACCTTCCTGCTGGAACAGAGACCAACTCCAGGGATGTTGGAAGCCCCTGAACAGCTGCATGAGGTAGGTACCTATACCCCTGGCTGGCAAGGGCATGGATGAGAAAACAATAACTCAGTGCATTTCAAAGTCACCCAAAGCAATGCAGGTAATTTAACAAATATTTGTCTAGCTTGCACTGTATGCAAGACAAGAACACACATATCAGTGTGTTCAAGACAAAGATCAAATACCCATGTCAGAGACCTGGCTTCTAGTCCTAGCTCTGCCATTGGTTTCCTGCATGTATTTGGATAAATTGTTTTTTCTTTCTGGGCCAAATTTTCCCCATTGTGAGAGCTGAATTTGAAAGTGTTGACTATGACATCCCGTTCTTTTGTGCTCTGTGACTCTGACTTGCTCTCTGATCTTGGGCAAGACCCTTCCTCTTTCTAGGCCTCATTTTCCTCATCTGTACAATGGGAAGGAGGGCTAGACTTAGCTCCGGATCTACGCAGCCTGTGCGATGGACACCCAAGCCTCCCCCTCCCCAGCCCAGGGTCCCAAGCCGCCCCTCCAGCACACTTTGGCTTCCTCCACATTTCTCATCAGGATGCAACATACTTTAAATAGCATCTGCATGACTGGCTGTTTTTTTCTCTTCCCGAAGAAGCTCTCTACAAAGTGTGCCAAGTGGCAGCTGTCAGGGCCGAGGTGGCATTTCCCTCAGTGATGCTGACAGCAGCTGTCCTGGCGCAGGCTGAATGGAATGGAAATGACATCATGTTTATTCAGGAAAGACGTTCCCAGACCCAGATCAGTGTCAGCAAGATGCTGGGATGCTCGAGGAGGGAAAACACGCTGGAGACCAGTCACTGGATCTCCTCTCCTGGAACACACGCTGCGCCACGCAACGCGCAGCTCCCGCCCCCCCCTTCTTTTGCGCACACGCACAGCGCGCACCATGCCCTGCAAACCTACAGCCTCACACAAACCGATCTCCACATATACCCCACCTCTCACATGCACACACAAACACACACCAACGCATGCCACACATTACGCATCCTCCGCCCCAAACATGTCACACAAACACGTATCAGCACATGACACAATGACAGCACACACACATGCACCACTCGCTCACAGACACGCAAACACCCAGAGGCGTATCCATACGCACTAGACCACTCTCAATCTCTATACAGACAGCCACGAATTATATACACCCTCAAGCCGGGGCAGAGCAGTTGGGATGGGGAAGAAGATCAAGGCGCCAAAGTGCATAATCTGATCTTTCGTCTTCTTCTCTAAAGGGTGGGTTGTGCCATCTAGTTTTAAGGGGTGTTTCTAAATAGCAGAGGCAGTATCTTGTGCTAGGAAGATTCTGGGCTTTAGAGTTAGGGAGACTTTGAACTGACTTCAAACCATAAATTCTAGCTCTGACCCTGGGCATATCACTCTGAGCCTCAATTTCCACATCATTTAAATGGTATGTTTTGGAAAGTGGGATGTATAGAAAGCCCTAAAGACCCCTACAAAACGCTGTTAGAACTAATCGACAAATTCAATAAAGTTGCAGGATGCAAAATCAATATACAAATATCAGTTGCATCTCTAGACACAATGAACTATCTGGAAAATAATAAAGAAACAATCCCATTCACATTTGCATCAAAAAGAATAAAATAGGAATAAATTTACTAAGGAGGTAAAAGGTCTAGACTCTGAAAACAGCAAGATATTGATAAAAGAAGCTGAAGAAGTGGCAAATAAATAGAAAGATACCCTGTGTTCGTGGATCAAAAAATTAATATTGTTGGAATGTCCATACTATCCAAAGCTATCTATAGATTCAATGCAATCCCTATCAAAATCCCAATGGCATTTTTAAACAGGAATAGAAAAAGCAACCTTAAAACTCATATGGAATCACCAAAACTCCTGAATAGTCAAAGTAGATTTGAGGAAGAGGAATAGAGCCGGAGGCATCATACTTCCTGATTTCAAACTATACTACAAAGCTATAGTGATCAAAAAGGTATGGTACTGGCATACAAATAGACATGTAGACATACGAACCAGAACCAAATAAATGCATGCATATACGGTCAACTAATATTTGACAAGGGAGCAAAAAAAAAAACACCCCAAAACTCAATGGGGAAAAGACAGTCTCCTCAATAAATGGTGTTGTGAACACTGAATTATCCACTTGCCAAAGAATGAAACCAGATCTCTATCTTACATCATTCACCAAAATTACCTTAAAAATAGATTAAAGACTTAAATGTAAGGCCTGAAACTGTGAAACTCCTTGAAAAAAGAAAAAGTGAAAAAAATAAGCTCCCTGACATTGACCTTGCAAATCTATTTTTTGGATATGACACCAAAAGCACAAGCAAAAAATAACAAGTGGGATTACATCAACCTAAAAAACTTCACCGCAAAAAGAAACGATCAACAAAATTAAAAAGCAGCTCATGAAAGGGGAGAAAATATTTGTAAATTATAATCTGATAAAGGGGCTTAACAGCCAAAATATACAAGAAACATATACAACTTAATAGTAAAATAATAATAATTATCCCATTTAAAAATGGGCAAAGGACCTGACTCGACTGATTCTGTCCCACATGGTATATAAGCTGGAGCTCTGGAAGGCATAGAGAACTTCCAAGGTTGCCTCTCTTATAGGGCTGGCTGTGGATACCACCCGGAATCACCACCAGGCTGCTGGCCAAGGACCTTCATTTTCTCCCACATGGACATCTCCACATGGCTGCTTGGGCGTTCTCACAGTATGGTGGCTGGGTTCCAAGGAGGAGCGTTTCAAGGGGGGAAAGCAGAAGCTGCAGACCCCTTAAGGCTTAGGTTAGGAAATCACAGTGTCACTTCTGTTCGTTCAAGTCAGTCACGGGGACAGTCCAGAGTCAAGGGGAGGGAAGTGGATGACCCCTTTCTATGGGTGAGTGGCAAGATGACATTTCAAAAGGGGGGGGGATGGGAGATATTGTTTTGACCCTCTTTGGAGACACAATCTACCATGTAAGGATAACCGTTCCTCTCTCTAGATTCAATGTGAGCCTCTTTCCTCTGAGATCTGTGACATCCTTACATTCCCACCATGGAGAGATTCACGTTAGCCGCTGAGACGTGGTGTGGTCAGTGATTTAAAAACCAGGTATAATCCTGACTTGAGCCTGGGGAAGCCTCTGGCTCATTGTTCAAGTGGCAGGGGGCAGGAGCCCATCCCTCTCTCTGTCCGAGCCTTGGTTCCTTCATCTGTCCCGGGTCAGGCACATAGCAAAGGCCTGGTGATGGCAGCCCTTGGTCGTTACCATTCCACTGCTAGGGCTGGAAGAGTGTCTGCACCGGGCCACCCTGCATCCCCAGCACTGGGGCTTCTCAGCCACTGAGGCACTAGAGAGGGGCAAGGTCTCTGGAGACCTAGAGAGACCCCACCCCAACCAACAGGACTCCCCCCAGATTGGGCTTGGCCCTCATTCTTTTGTGGCCCCCAACCCTGCTCCCCAACTCCGATAAGCCCAAAGATTCTACTGCTCAACTTCCGCCTGACCCTGTATGACTTTCTGCTGCTAGAAGAATAATGAATGGCTACCCGTGTGTGCCAGGACATTTTATTATTTGTGTCATTGAAACCCGCCAGCGATTCTATGAAGTAGGGAGTCTTATTCTCATTAGACACAAAGGAACCTGAGGTTAAGAGAGGGACAGTGACTCACCCAAAGTCATAGCATCAACTGTAGCAGAGCTCCTGCTTCTGTCACTGCTCCTTCCGTCCTGGCACTGATGGTGCTTGCCCTCCATAGCTCCTCACTCGTTCCAAGATAGAACAGAAGTGGCAGGAAGCAGTGTTGGGATAGGTGGCTGCTGGTGTATGTGTGTGTGTGGGGGTAGGGACATCCTTCTCTCTCTTTTTTAGGCATGCAGCTGGGGACACTATAAAAACACAGGGTCTGGAATCAGGTGGTCCTGGGGTCGAATTCCAGCACTGCCATTTCCTTGAGTAAGGAAATTTGCCTCTCTGAGCTTCAGTTTCCTCATGGGAAAACTGGGGATAATCAGAGTACCTACCTCCCAGTCTTGTTGCGAGGACTCAGCAAAATACTAACAGCCAGTATTAAGTACGGTGTTCAGCATATGGCGGTGGCGGTGTGCCTAAGTGAAACAAGGTTAGCAAAACATCGATCGCTGTTGAGGCTAGGGCAAGGGTACAGGAAGTTCAGTATATCAACGTATTTCTGTGTGTATTTGACATTTTCTATACTAAAAACAATTTAAGACTCTATCCCAAAGCTATAAGTGGAAGGCAGGGGTGGGGCAGGAGTGGGTGAGGGCAGAAGAAACTTTTCCAGGACAGGATCACACCCTGCTCCAGCCTAGGGGGTGCTGGGGATGTCACTACAGTATAGAAGTACTGTCACTTTAAGACAAGTGCAGCCTGGCCTGTGGTGGCGCAGTGGATAAAGCTCCGACCTGGAACACTGAGGTCGCTGGCTCGAAACCCTGGGCTTGCCTATCAAGGGTGATATCTCGTGCTCCTCTCCATCTTCTCTCTCTCTCTCTCTCTCCTCCTCCTCCTCCTCCTCCTCCTCCTCCTCCCCCTCCCCTCTCTAAAATGAATAAATTAAAAGAAAATTAAAATACCCTTAAAAAGAAAAGACAGGTGCAGCTGCTCATAGGGTCAGGGGTAACTACTGAGAGAATTCACTGACTTGCTCTTTTTGTCTAGTCTCCTCCTTTTGACAGCCTCCTCTCTAACCCTGAAAGGGTCCCACCTGTCCCCACCCCTACCTCAGCTGGCCTGGGTCATCCCTGCTCCATCCTGTCACTGCACTGTAAATGAAAGGATAACATTCTGGTTTCATTCCCGTTTTTCCCATCTGCTTTTTTTTTTTTAACATTTCTATTGAGCTACAGTTCACACCGTGGCCATTGTATATCTTCTTTGAAGGATCTATTCAGATCCTTCACCCAATTTTTAATCAGGTTGTCTTTTTATTTTTGAGTTATAAGCATTCTTTATATTTTCTGAATACAAAACCCTATCAGATCTATGATTTGCAGACAATTTCTCGCATTTGTGATTTCATTCTTTCTTCTGCTGAAGCCTTTCCTTCCAGACCTCAGCTCGGCTAAAGCCTGGAGCCTTTCCTGGGAGAGGCTAATTCCTGCCTGTGTGGCCTTAGGCAAGTAACTCAACCTCTCTGAATTTTAGTTCCCTCATCTGCAAAGAGTGGGCACTGATACCTGCTGCGGGAAACCAGCATGGTGAGGACAAGGAAGCCAGCTGGTAAATGTAGTTCTCAACAGCCATTACGATTAGGCTCCGCCTTAAATCCTAAAATGTTTAAAAGCATTACCATTTAGTGGACTATTTAGTAGCGTTAATGTAAATTGTACAAAAAGTTAAATGACCTTATTATACAAAACTACTTCGGTCAAAGTAAAATCATTATTATTTAGAATCTGTACGATGTGGCACCCAGCAGTCACCCTTAATAGAATCCAGGCATTCAACACTGCTAGTTCAAGATGGGCCACTGGGCTCATGCCTTTGTCTGCTGTCTCCTATCCTGACATGTCACCAAAATAAAAGGCATTAAACAAGGAATGCATCTACAATAGCAAATGTGGAAGGTGGGGGGAGTTTCACCATCTTTCCCTTGAAACGAGAGATTTCAGCAAATGTGTGAAAGGTAGAAAACAGATGGGAGTGGGCTGATGGTAGAAGGGGCCCAGCCTAGAATACACTCCACGGGGGTCGCAGAGGAGGTGGGGGTGGAGGCCCACGGGGCAATTCTGCTCTGGAGCCAGCAGCTTTGGTGGAGGAAGGAACAGAAGAGGGGCAGAAGGCAGCACGTCACCTGCAGGTCTGTGCATGATCACAGCTGTTTGTGTCTCCAGCCCTGTCCCTCGCCTGTGTAAAAAGCAGGCTGCAGCATTTACTCCAGGCCCAAAAGGCTCTTCTCCAAAGAGAATGAGCAAATTGTCTGGGAAAGCAAAGCCTCCTGGTATGTATCTTGGTGACTTGGAATGACAGTCTCCCCATTCTGACATTTAGGGGATTCTGTACAGCTGGCTCTTGGCACATTGTCTCAAAACAAAGCCTACCAATCACAGGCCCCACCCTACACTACGTGGACCACATGGCCCAAATCTTCAGTTTCTGAGAGGCCTGGTAGAAAACAAATCCTTCTTCAGCAGAAGAAATGCACCTGAGCTGCCCAGTCCTTTCATAAATATGAACAGACACCCAGGGAGCAGCTGACAGCTGAGCAGAACTGCATCAAGAAAGAAAAACCATGCTAAACAGAATTGACCTGGAAGGAAATAGAACTACTTCAGAGAATAGAACTTTTAAAGATCCTCTAATTAATTAATGCATTCAAGTTAGAAAATATTGTAGCCACAAAACCAGGACAGGGCGTCATATAAAAATATACAATAAAAAGACAAAAAAAAAACCACAAAAAACTCTGAAGGATTAAAATTATGGTTGTAAAAAATTACACCAGAAAGCCTGGAACATAGATTTGAAGATATCTCCCAGAATATGGAGCAAACACTCAGAATTAGAAAATATATACGTATAAGAAAAAATGAGTTCTATATGGACCATCTTGAGCCCTAGAAAGAATAAACAGAAAACGGAGAGGCAGAAATAGCAGCAGAGAATGTCCCAGAGGTGATGAAGGACAGAATCTTTACCTCGAGAGGACAAACTAGATACCGACACAATAATAAGAACACACCTGCAACTAGGTATGTCTTTGTAAAGGATTAGGTTAATGAAGAAATCCTAAAAATTTTCAGAGGGAAAAATCAGTCCACCAAGAAAAGAATGGAATTAAACTAGCCATTCAATGAGCAACACAGGATTCTAAAAGACCAAAAGGAGATACTTTCAACATCGTGAAAGAAAACGACTTTCAAAGGAGACTTTATACTCATCCTTATTATCAGTCAAATGTGAGGGAGAGACTATTTTAAGGCATGCAACAATTCACAAAATTTACTTTCCGGGACACTTGAATCCATGTTAACACAATAAATTAAAATTAATAAAAATTTTAAAAAAGAAACAAAACAAAACAAAAATTTACTTTCCATGTATCCCTTTTTGGGAGGTTATTTGAAGATGTAGTTTAGCAACAATAAGGAAATAAAGCCAGAAACAGGAAGACTTGGGACTAAGAGCCAGTAGGTCTAACTTAAGACAGCAGATGACAGTGAATTTGCAGGGTTGGGAAGCACCCTGTCTGGAAGGGAGGAGAACGGATGGGGCAGAAGGGGGGGTTTCTGAGGAAATGGGGCGTTTGGCGGAGTGGAGTAATAGAAAATTTGAAAAGACTTGAAGGTACAATAAAGTGTAAGAAAAAAAAGAAAGGTAATTAATTACCTGTATGTCCCCATGTATAAGATATACCCTTTTCCAAAAAATTTGAGGGTCTAAAAACTGGGTGCGTCTTATACAGTGGTTGTAGGGGTTTTTTTACTTGCAATTCCTGCTTTTTCGTGCTTGTTTTTGCGCTCGTTGTTGAAGACAGTGATTTGTCATCAGACACAGATGAGGACAAACTAATGGATGAGAGTTTTGACAGTGATGGAGTTGTATGAATGTTATGATGAATAAAACTTGAGTTTAATAACTTTATCTAATACATTTTTTTTTCAAATTCCGGGCCCCAAAATTAAGGTGCATCTCATACACGAGGGTGTCTTATACATGGGGAAGTACGGTACAAACTCCAGAAAAAGTAAAAATTTGTAAGAAAATCATAGTCCAAATACAAAGCAAACTAAAATGTGGCAATGTTTTGAGTGATAGGGCGGAAGAAAAAAGAATCAACTTGACCGTGGTGCTAGAAAAAGTCTCCTACCAGTGATGCAGGGGTCCTGACACTGGATTTTAAGGGAAGAAATGGAATCCAAAGAGAGTTCTTGACTCATCAATGAACAATACTTTCACAGTCATAATAATGCAAGTGCTATTTACTGACTTTCAATGCTTAGAGTCAAACTATGTACAAAACCTACAAGTACTGGTTGTGGTTGAAGATCAGAATAGAAACACTAGTGACCCTGACAATGTGAAAAATGAAAGTGTAGCTGGCAGGAAGGCGGAGCAAAGGGGGAGGGGGAAAATCCTTACTTTCAAAATGGGGAATGAAGAAATGCTTTTTTTAAAAACAACAATTTGGGCCCTGGCCGGTTGGCTCAGTGGTAGAGCGTTGGCCTGGCGTGCAGGGGTCCTGGGTTTGATTCCCGGCCAGGGCACACAGGAGAAGCGCCCATCTGCTTCTCCACCCCTCCCCCTCTCCTTCCTCTCTGTCTCTCTCTTCCCCTCCTGCAGCCAAGGCTCTATTGGAGCAAAGATGGCCCGGGCGCTGGGGATGGCTCCTTGGCCTCTGCCCCAGGCGCTAGAGTGGCTCTGGTCGCGACAGAGCGACGCCCCGGAGGGGCAGAGCATCGCCCCCTGGTGGACAGAGCATCGCCCCCTGGTGGGCGTGCCGGGTGGATCCCGGTCGGGCGCATGCGGGAGTCTGTCTGACTGTCTCTCCCCGTTTCCAGCTTCGGAAAAATACCAAAAAAACCCCACAAAAAACAACAATTTAGTAGTTGTGAACAACAGACAATGGTTTTAACTGAATTATTTACAAAAACCATTGAAAGTTTTAAAGGTAATAAATAGAAGTTTGAAAAGTAACTAAGTGTCACACGTTGGGAGGAAAAAAAGAAAGTAAGTAAGCTCAGTGAGCTATATTACCATCTTTCAGATCGTGGAGTTGATATTGTATAAAGATGACAAGCCAAGAAATAGAAAGGAAAGCAAATTAGCTAGAGATGTGTCGTGACCCACCAGAGAGTTAGGAAGACAAACTATTGTTTAAAAAGTTGTTTGTCCCCGATGGGACGGGTGGCTGGGGCAGGGTGAGGGAGGATGGGAGTCTTGCTTTTGATCATAACCTCTCTGTGCCATTTGATTTGTTACTGATTGCGCATCCTGCTATGATGCAAAAAGGATTGTTAAATAGGAAAAAAAAAAAAAGGTTCCAGGTATTCTAAAAGAAACTACTCCAGTGGGTATCATGACTTCCTGTCTGCCATCTGGCTGCCGTTTAAACAATTTCCCCTTGTGTTAAAGCCCAGCTTTGCTTCCCACCAGCTCTCTGCTGGGGGCACGTCAGTTCTCTGGGCCTCAGTTTGAGCCCCTGTAGAAGGGGAACAAGATCTTCACCCGGCAGGTTATTGCGTAGACTACATGATGATGTATAAACACCCCAGGGCCTCCCTATCTTCCTCCCTCCATCCTTTGTTTGGACCCTGAGGTGTAAGACTGGTTTTAAAAATTCAATGAAGAAATAGAAAAAAAGGTCTCAGTCCCTAAGAAACGGTTTTTGCCACACAGTGGTGAACGGATGCTCTCCTCCAGTCAGCTCCTACCTTCCAAGGAATAGTCTGGACCAGCTGGTGTGTGTGTGTGTGTGTGTGTGTGTGTGTGTGTGTGTGTGTGTGTGTGTGTGTCACATCCCAGAGGTCCCTATTTCATACTTGGGAAGGGGGTGTCAGCTGGAAGCTGCCGGGCTGCAAGCTTCTCACTGAAAGCGGAGGGCAAGGGGGTGACTGCTTAATGACTAGATGTTAAATGTTCCAAACAATTTATACATTTAGAATCCTAAGTTTTCAAAACTCAGCCCGCCACGCGGTTCCGCAGATCTTGTTTATAACACATTCGGCTAAAATTATCTCAGTGCCTCCCGCACCTCCTATGGCACAGATGCTCCGGAACCTGCAGCTCTGCTTCCATCCAGATATTCGTGCCGGAGCTATTTGTGTTCGCTGTAAATGAAACACGAAGCCGAGGAGCCGTGGCGCTGGCGATTTTTATAAATATACGCTTAATCTTCGCAGCCGGCACTGGGGTTCGAGTTTTATTTATATGTGTTTTTGCCTCCTGGTTCCCCCAAGGGGCTTGTTTTCGCAGGTGCCCAGAGAGGCTGCTGCCTGTGCAGGGAGGTAGAGCCGGGACAGAGCCCAGTTTCCTTCCTGAGGACGGTCCCTGTCCTTGTTCCGGGAGGCAGCTTGGCTCAGGGCAATGATCATGGGCTCTGGACTCTGTGGCTCCTTCAGGCAGTTCTTCCTCCGCCTGAGCCTTACCTGCCTTGTCCATGAAATGGGGGTCGTACCAGTTCATACCTCACAAGGTTGCTGTGAAGGTCATAAGAACCGCTCAATGCATGTTGGTTCATCCATTCATTCAAGGGGTATTGACTGAGCACTACAAGCCCAGGGTCCTTAGACTCAGCTGTACATTAGGATCACATGGGGGTCTCACCCTAAATTGAGGACATCAGCCTCTCTGGCGGGTGGGGGTGATGAGATCCAGGCATCAGTATTTCCCCAGGTGATTCCAATGTTTGAGAGTCAGTAAACTAGATCAGTGCTTCCCAGACTTTGATGTGCATACAAGTTCCCTGGGATTTGTTAAAACTACAGATTATGGAGGAGCAGGCCCCCGGGGTGGGGCAGTGTTGCTAGGCGCTGCATTTCTAGCAAGGGGCTGGGAGATGCTGCCGCTGGTCCACAGACCACACTTTGAATAGCAAGGTCCTAGGCACTGTGTTAGGTGCTGTGGGGACCAAGTTACTGTACATCGGGCAGAGGTAGAGCAGCCTACACAGATTTTACAATGAATATAGACAATAAAGTGGGTGATAACACTGATGAATGTTATGGCAAAAGAGGTAGAGGACCCTATGGGAGTGCCCTGGGGACCGGAGGACCAGGTTTTGGCAATAAGGGTGGGAGGAAATCAGGAGTGACTTCCTGGAGCAAGCTAAGCATTAGCCAGCAGAAAGAGGAGGGATGCTGGGAGATTGATACAGGCAGATCGGATAGCACATGCAAAGGCCCAGAGGTCAGAGAGGAGCAAGGGTGACTGAAGTTTCCATGTGGAGCTGGAGCTGTAAGTAGGGCCCAGATCAGGAAGTAGCTCTCATCAGCCCTTGAGGTGAAGGGGCTTGACCTTTATCAGAAAGAAAATAAATTGGAAAGCAGTGAAAAGCTTACACTGATGGGGTTGGGGGTGGTGAGGAATGCCATCAGTTTTGCCTTGTAGAATTACTGATCGTTCCAATTGCTCCTGCTCCTTCTCACCCAGCCCCCATCCGCAAAGCACATTTATAGAGTAAAAGTGAATTCCCACTGATCAACGAGAAGGGCCATCAAAGCGCCCACTATGTGCCAAGCTCAGGGCTAGCTGCTGCTGGGCCACATGGAGACAACTGACCCTGTCCCAGTCCCCTGAAAGCTCCCAGTCCACGTGTGTTTGGGGGTGAGGGGTACTGGGAGACAGAGGCACAGAGAACGCGAATAGCAGGTGGATTATAATAGATTTGGGGAGAGTAATATGGAGGGTGATAGCAAAAAAGGGCAGCTTTAGAGAGGCCACACAGACTGGAGGTCCTGAGAAGGCTTCGAGAGGAGAAGGGCTTTTAGATGCTGTTAGGACCTCAACTGGTCAGAGAAAGAAGGCGAGGGCTCTCCAGAGGGACAGAGGATGCAACCGGCAGAGCCCCATTGAAGGATAAGAGAGCAGGGCGTGGAGCCGTCTTCAACACTACTGATTCCCTGTCCTGTCACAGAGCCGGCAGTCCATACGTGGTCGCTAAATAAATGCGGATGGTAGGGTGGAGTTAGGGACTGAAAGTTTCAGATGTTGAAATCCCAACGCCCAACATGACAATATGTGGAGGTGGTGACTTTGGGAGGTAATTGGGGTTAGACGAGGTCATGAGGGTGGGGCCCCATGATGGGATTAATGCCCTTCTAAGAAGAGACACCAGAGGGGCGCGCTCTCTCTCCCCCTCTCTCCGTACCATGTGAGGATGCAATGAGAAGGCCATTTGTAAGCCAGGAACAGAGCTCTCATTAGGAACCAAAGAGATTTGTACCTTGACCTTAGACTTCCAGGCCTCTGGAACGTGAGAATAAATTTCTGTTGTTTAACCCACCTGGTCCACGGTCTTCTGCTATGTCTACCCAGGCCGACAGACACTCGAGTCTGAGCGCCCAGGGTCTGGCTGTGTGTTTGGTCATGGCTTGTTTTCAGCTGGTGTCTCCTTAAGATCTTATAGCATGTCTTAATTTGAGTTGCTGACCCAAATTCCTGGAAAGCCCACCACTGCCACACCTGATGCCAAACTACCGTGGCTCTCCTCTGAAATTGCTGGATCTCTGTTCTCAAGCAACTAAAGGGTTAATGTCCTTAACACCGAGGGACCTTTGAGACCCTCTCCGGGGCCAATGCTGCTGACTCTCAGGGACACGCAGCCCAATTGTTAAGTATTTGGAATCTGACGCCTGGCTGCTAGTAACAGAAGATACTTGGGGAAGACTCAAGTCCAGGTGAGGGAGAGCTGGGGTTCCCGCTGACCTGTGAATGCATGAGCCCAGTGCAGACAGGTGCAGACAGGTGCAGACAGGACCAGCGCCTGCGGGCGGCAGCCAGCCCAGGGCATGTGCTCTGTCTCATGGTGCCCACCTCTCTCTGGGCTTCCACTTCACTCCCCTCCATTTCTGATACCTGGTGCTTTTTTTCTCCTGGGTCCACGTGGCCAATAGGCCTCTCAAGTTTACATGTCCTAAGGATCAGCCACCCAAAGAGCCTGCCCTTTTATTTCAGCTCCAGGGCTAGAATTCCAGAATTAGAATTGGGAGTGGGAGATTAAAGAGAAGTTTCCAGAAAGAGGACGTAGCGTCCCAGAAGTGGGAAGAGGCTGGGCAGCCCAACAATAAGTGTCTGTGACACGAAACAAAGGGATGAGTAGGCTTTATCAGGAGGCCATGGGAAGCCATGGAAGGTTCTGGAGGCATAGCATAATCAGAGGTAGGAAAATTTATTCTTATACAAGAAGAAGGGCAGAGGCAGGGAGACTAGTGGAGGCCTCTCTGGACGTCCAGGAGAGAAGCAAGGAGGACCTGCATTCAGGGAAACAAAGTAGGCAGAAAAGGGAAGGACAGGAAAAAAAAAAACAATGGGGAGTGAGTGGCAGGAAGGCAGGGCGAATGCCCGTGTGGCCTTGTTGACTTGGGCCCATTCATTACTTGGGAGTCAGCGCATGGAGGGTGATGGGAAGGAGCTGTGGAGAAGGCCATCTGAACATCTTCCTGGGCTGGCAGGAGAGGGGAGGGGATCTGAGACTAATTCGCAGTACAAGGAGAAAGCAGTTGGTGTGACTTTGTTCATCTCAGGAAGGGAACTGGGCCCGATGTCCTCATAGCTACCTTTGCCGAGAGGCTCAAGGACTCTCTTGGAGGCTGGGCTGTTTTCCGTATCAAGGGCAGGCAAACTACAGCTGTCTCGTACAAACGGTTTTATTTGAACACAGCCCGCTCGGTCATTCGTGGACTGTTCTGCCTGTATAGCCTGATGTAGTTACTATCCGGCTCTCTACAGAGGAGCTTCCGTATCAGTTGACCCAGCTTCCTCTCATTGCCATTGTCATCCAGCCCCAGAGACCAAGGACTGCAAGCGTTTTCCTCTACGGAGAGGGACTTAGACAGCCTCTGCGATGAATGGATTCAAACCTCCATTTATTTTATTTGTTTTCATTTTTCCGAAGCTGGAAACGGGGAGAGACAGTCAGACAGACTCCTGCATGCGCCCGACCGGGATCCACCCGGCACGCCCACCAGGGGCTACGCTCTGCCCACGGTGGGGGGGGGTGCTCTGCCCCTCCGGGGCGTCGCTCTGTAGCGACCAGAGCCACTCTAGCACCTGGGGCAGAGGCCAAGGAGCCATCCCCAGCGCCCGGGCCATCTTTGCTCCAATGGAGCCTTGGCTGCGGGAGGGGAAGAGAGAGACAGAGAGGAAGGAGGAGGGGGGTGGAGAAGCAAATGGGCGCTTCTCCTGTGTGCCTTGGCCAGGAATTGAACCCGGGTCCCCCGCACGCCAGGCCGATGCTCTACCACTGAGCCAACCGGCCAGGGCCCAAACCTCCATTTTTAATTCAAAAGTCTGAGTCCTGGTTTAGCAAGGCCCACCTGTCAGTCTTGGGTCATTACCAGGGTATATGCCCGGAAGCCCAGTGAGTCCTCATGCAGATAGGACGCCTGGATGTCCCTGCCCGCCCAGCATCAGGGCAGTACCTGAAGCGCCTCCTCCCTCCACTCTCACTTCCCTTGGGTGTGGAGGTAAAAAAAAATTCACAGGAAGGCTAAGGCTGGCTATTAAGTTGCAGAAGGAGATAGTGGAGAGGATATTCAGACAATCCAGGGGCGGACGAGGGAGGGAGGGAAGCCGGGAAGGGCAGCGGAGACATGGGTGCTGACTCTCGGGCATGCGCCTAGCCCAGCCAGGATGGAAGGACGAACGTAGTTGAGAAGGATTCAGAGGAGCAGGAGAGGATAGGGATGTGGAGGCTGGGGAAGTCAAAGCTTGTGAAAAATGTTTAGAACAAACCCAGAGGTGCTTCAGGGGTGCGTGTCTGGAGACAGAGACACAAGCTAGGGACACACCGCTTGGTTGAACATGATGCTACCAGAAGACAGACATTCTGGGTTTCTTTCTGCTTCCTCAC
Source organism: Saccopteryx bilineata (assembly GCF_036850765.1). Classification (NCBI taxonomy): domain Eukaryota; kingdom Metazoa; phylum Chordata; class Mammalia; order Chiroptera; family Emballonuridae; genus Saccopteryx; species Saccopteryx bilineata. The sequence goes on along the minus strand of NC_089491.1, from coordinate 11,166,500 downwards.
AAAGAACACTCTTCACAAAGGAGGAGAGCCAGTCTTAACAGGAGAGACTATTATGTACCAGGTGCAAATCAGGCATCAGGCCGTCTTCTGTTACTTTTAAGTTTGTTTAAGTTACGAAGGTAACACACCCACCCAGAAAACCACACAAACAATAAGTGTACAGCTCAGTGAGTCTCCACAAATGGAGCACACCCATGTCATCCACACCGCTTGTGAACTCTGTCCAGCCACCACCACCTCCAAGGGTAGCCACTGCCCTGACTTCTAACACCAGAGACTGGTTTTGCCCGTTTTTGAACTCCCTGTAAATGGGACCACAAAGCATGCTCATTTCTGCATCCAGTGTCTTCCGCTCAGTGTCGTGGGATTCCCAGACGCTGGTGCCTGTGGCTGTAGCCTGTTCCTGTTCGCTGCTGTCTTGTGTAGCTGCACCACAGTGCAGGCATCCGATCTCTCCTTTTTAATCTACTCTGCAGTCTGTCTGTGTTCAATCAGTCAGATTTCTTGAGTAAGAAAGAGGTATGTAACAGAGTGTCCTTGTAGTATTTCAGAAAAAAACATGTGTGTGTGTAGAGAAAGAGAAGGAGGAGAAGGAGAGAGAGACAGACTCCATTCCAACTGATGGACATCTGTGTGGTTTCTAGTCTGGGGCTGTTATAAACAGCTCTGCTATGGACGTTCTATAATTGGGCTTTGATGTACATGTGGATAGAATTCTGTGGTGTATACTTAGAAGTAGATTTGCTGGTCACAGGGTAGACGTAGATCTAGCTTTAGTTGATACTGATTAGGCAAAATTCTTATTCACATTTTTACAAACACGGGACCGAGGCTCAGAGAGAAGGGATCTATCTGCTCAAGGATGTCCCTGTTCCTGGGGACATCTGAAGCCTCTGCCGTGCCCTCCTGCAGCCTCAGCCTTTGAGCAGTCTCTGGCGCGGTGACACAGAGCATTTGCTCGCCAACATTTCCAGACAATTGAATAAACTAGTCAAAGACACATGCACAAAAGAACTGATCTGTGCTGACTTGAACCTGGGAGGGATGGTGTACGTGCTGGGACTTTTAAAGGTGTCATGGATTTTACCTGAAAAAAAAATTGCAAGCCACGTTAGGTGAGGTCTAGGCTGTGGCAAGACCAAGGCTGGGGGTCGGGGGAGAGTGAACATCAGACCCAGCCTAGGACCCAGGGGTGGAGTAGAGGGACCACGCCCATACAGATACTGGGAGTACAACAGGACAGGAAGAAGAGGTGAGACCACGGTGGGACCAGGAGCTAGGAAACCAGATAAGGCTGCAAGAGGCAGTGACCTTGGGAGCAGGTGTTGGACAGTGGGTTTGCTTCTGTTTTGAGGGTATCTGGTTACCAGGTGGTTTAAGTGTCAAGTGCTCAACTGTCTGATCAAACTATGTGGAATCTTCCCGAGTGACCTGCAGACTGCTGAGTGTGTGTATGAGGGTTGGTAAAAGGGCTTACCTAGAGTATGACCTCTCAGTGTGTGTGTCCAAGGGTGAATAAATATATGTGAATTGGTATGGCAGACAAACCCAAGTGTGGCCCCTTGTTCACACCTATACAATCTCTTCTCTTTGACTATGGGTGGGACTGCTGACATTTTTATTTTATTTTATTTTTTTTTAGTGAGAGAGAGATAGGAAGGGAGAGAGATGAGAAGCATCAACTCATAGTTGCGGCACCTTAGTTGTTAATTGATTGCTTCTCATATGTGCCTTGACTGTGGGGAGGCTCCAGCTGAGCCAGTGACCTCTTGCACAAGCCAGTGACCTTGGGCTCAAGCCAGCAATCATGGGATCATGTTGATGATCCTAGGCTCAAGCCAGTAACCCTGTACTCAAGCTGGTGAGCTTGCGCTCAAGCCGGCAATCTTGCGGTTTTGAACTGGGGACCTCAGCATCCCAAGTCGACATTCTATCCTTTGTGCCACCACTAGTTAGCCTCTCACCTACTTCTAATTAACAGAATCTGGCAACAATGGTGGGATGTCTCCCTTGTGACTAAGTAACACACACACACACACACACACACACACACGGTTCCATCTTACCAGCATAAACTAGTGAAGTGCTCCTTGCCAGCTTAAAAAGTTAAGTGGCCGTGCTGAGGAAGCACTCAGGATGAGGACAGTCTTTCTCCAACAGCTAGCAAAAAGCTGAGCCCGCCTGACCTGTGGTGGCACGGTGGATAAAGCGTCGACCTGGAAATGCTGAGGTCGCCGGTTCGAAACCCTGGACTTGCCTGGTCAAGGCACATATGGGAGTTGATGCTTCCAGCTCCTCCCCGCTTCTCTCTCTCTGTCTCTCCCTCTCCTCTGTAAGATGAATAAATAAAAAAAAAAAAAAAAAAAAGCTGAGCCCTCAATCATAGGCCACAAAGAAATGCATTTGGCCAAGAACCTGAGTGAGTCCAGAGGAGGACTTCCCCCTAGTTGAGCCACCAGATGAGAATGCAGCCCAGCAGCCCTCTTGACTGCAGCCTTCTGAGACCCAGCTCAGCCATGCCCAGACTCCAGACCCACAATAACCCATAGGATAGTAAACATGTGTTGTTTTAAACCACTGAGTTTGTGGTCATGTGCTCTGTAACAGGAGAGCACCAGCACAGTCGGAGCGTATGTGAGTGTGCGAGGTGTGGGTCACTGGGGCTATGTGAGTGTGCGAGGTGTGGGTCACTGGGGCTATGTGAGGGTGCGAGGTGTGGGTCACTGGGGCTATGTGAGGGTGCGAGGTGCGGGTCACTGGGGCTATGTGAGGGTGCGAGGTGTGGGTCACTGGGGCTATGTGAGGGTGCAAGGTGTGGGTCACTGGGGCTATGTGAGGGTGCAAGGTGTGGGTCACTGGGGCTATGTGAGTGTGCGAGGTGTGGGTCACTGGGGCTATGTGAGGGTGCGAGGTGCGGGTCACTGGGGCTATGTGAGGGTGCGAGGTGTGGGTCACTGGGGCTATGTGAGTGTGCAAGGTGTGGGTCACTGGGGCTATGTGAGTGTGCGAGGTGTGGGTCACTGGGGCTATGTGAGGGTGCGAGGTGTGGGTCACTGGGGCTATGTGAGGGTGCGAGGTGTGGGTCACTGGGGCTATGTGAGGGTGCGTGAAGATTTGGACGGCATGTGGTTAAGTGTTTGAGCACATCAGAGTGTGTGTGGATGTTTGCGTCCATGTGTGTGAGAGTGTGCGTTGGTGTGGCAAGGGTGTGCATGTGTGTGCTAGTGCATGTGTCTGTGGGAGGGCAAGCATGTGTGCGCACACATGTGTGCAGTGCCCCTCCCCCACCTCCTTTTATTACTTCCTCCTTGGGTTTGATGTTGTGGGTGAATAAAATTTAAAGAGCTCTAAATTTTTTAAAAAGAGCCCTAAAGGGAGTGGAGCTTTCTGTGCATGAGTCATTACCAGGAACACCTGTGAGCTGTTGATTTTAATTGGGCCGCAGCTGTCAGGTTGCAGAGGGGGAGGGCTCCGTCCCTTGGCTTGTCTGTCCCCAGCCCCCACCTCCTGTCGGATTCTTGGGTAGGCAGCAGGGCCAGGAGGGCAGAAAGGCCCCTGGAACCCCGGTCGGGCCCCAGGCCCTCAATGCAGATAGCGGCCCAGAAGAGGGGCTTGGTGACTTCGGGAGAGGAGCTGGACTCAGGCCTAGTCTCGCTGTGGCCTGACGCCTCGCTGCAGGACCCGGGGCTCCCATGGCCCTGCCTCTGATCTCCCTGTGCCGGGACTCATGCCCGAGACCTGGGAACTCTCAGCCCTTCACTAGGGGGTGCGTGAGCACCCACCCACACCGCACCACAGACACACGAATGCTCATCTACGCAAACTCACGCTTTAGTAATAACAACAGCAAATGTCGATCGAACACCCACCATGTGCCTGGCGCTTTTCTAGGTTTCTTTGTACATCATCTCATCAAATCCTGCAACAGCTGAGGTGGGTCCTAGCGACCCCAGTTTACCCACAGGGAACTAAGGCACAGAGAGGTGAAGGAACTTGCCCAAGGTCTCACAGTGAGTGATGCACAGTCACCGGTGCACTGACCCGCACACACACGCAGACGTACACGCACCTGCACCCCCAGTGACACCCACATGCTCGCACACGTTTGTCAAGAACAGCCTTGTCCCTTACCAACTCTCTCAGCCAGTGCTCCAGTAGACACTCCATGTGCACACATAACTACACACGCAAGCGTGTGCCCTCAGGCACGCAGGTGTATCCACCGCCAATATCCGTTTACCCTCTGACTCAAACATACCGCACGCCCCCTTGAACAGCCTCACAAGACACAACCAGCCACTCATACTAACCCAAGCATGGGGAAGGACGTGTGCCCACACAGTGTCAGCCTCACACTCCTCACGGGATCACACCTTACAGGTAACACAGACCATATACACTCCCCACCAGCCTGCCTCCTCCACAGACCTGCACACCCCACCTGCTCCCTGAGGCCAGGGGCTTGCTTGCTTCTTTGTGGCAGCCTCCTCTCTCACAGCAGGGGGATCCCCTAAACTCTCCTCTTCCCGAGCTCCTCCTCAGCACCCAAGGGCCACTCTGAACCCCCTCTTTATGGGCAGAGCTATTGGATCTTCACCTGACCTCCTCCCAAGAGGCCTCATCTGACCAAACCAGCCCGCTAAGGTGTCCTCCTTAATGAAGGAGAAGTGTCCCCTGAGAAGGCTTCTGCCCCGTCCCGGGCCAGCCAGCACAGCCACCGCCATCTTTCATAAAAGCACTTTCTTTACATCACATTACATCACATTACATCACATACAGGACTTGTCCCATTCCACACGAGGATCACAATGTAAAGAAATGCTGATCTAAGTCACCGGCCGGAGGATGCATCTCACCTGCCGGAGGCCACACGCCAGGAGTTGAACAAGAAAGTGGGGCATGCCCTGGCCGGTTGGCTCAGTGGTAGAGTGTCGGTCTGGCGTGTGGGGGACCCGGGTTCGATTCCCGGACAGGGCACATAGGAGAAGCGCCCATTTGCTTCTCCACCCCTCCCCCTCCTTCCTCTCTGTCTCTCTCTTCCCCTCCCGCAGCCAAGGCTCCATTGGAGCAAAGATGGCCCGGGCGCTGGGGATGGCTCCTTGGCCTCTGCCCCAGGCGCTAGAGTGGCTCTGGTTGCGGCAGAGCGAAGCCCCGGAGGGGCAGAGCATCGCCCCCTGGTGGGCAGAGCGTCGCCCCTGGTGGGCGTGCCGGGTGAATCCTGGTCGGGCGCATGCGGGAGTCTGTCTGACTGTCTCTCCCCGTTTCCAGCTTCAGAAAAATACAAAAAAAAAAAAGAAAGTGGGGCGTGAAACCATAGCCCTACCTGCAGAGAGGGCAAGCCGGTCTGTGCTCAGTGTGGGAACCCACCTGATTCCAGAAGGAAAATCCATGCTGGTGGGTGAGCAACATGCAGCCGACCTCAACATAGTGAGGGGAGGTGGGAGGAGACGGGGCGGTGGGGACCCAGAGGAAAGATGCTTCACAGAGAAGTTCAGGCCGAGCAAGAAGGGCTTATGCAAAGTCTCTGGCTCTGGTCCTAAAGCCCCACTTCCTCTTTTGCTCAAGAAATCACACGAGAAGGCTATTGAGAGGGACGCTGACAATCCTGGGCTTGAACGAGTGTCTGCGTTTCTTGCGAGGTCCAGAGTTATGCCTCGGGTAGCAAAGTGGACCTCTCCACCTGTGGGTCTCTGGCAGCCAGTGCTGAGTCCATCAATCTCCCCCAAGCCCGCTTGTCCTCCTGGCTACCCCAGGTCCTGCCAGGTGTTTTGGGGTAATGTCCGATCCTGCTTTCCACATGGCAGGGGCTCAGTGAGTGAGACTCCTGATCCTCTGCCTCCCCTTCACGCTTCCGCCCTGAGGAGGCGGACTGACTTTCTGATTGAGAGATTTGGGAAGAATAAAAAACTGGGCTCATGCTTGCGTTTTACGTTTTATCCCGCGGAGCTAGCTTCCCGCAGGGAGCAGCAGTTCTCTGCACCCTCAGGACTTTCTGGGCAGACTCTCCAGCTCGGCACTTCCTGGGGGGAGCACTTAGGCCTTATTTTGGGGGTCAGCTTACAAGCTTGTTTGGCTCTCACCCAAAGCTATGCCCCCTTACCTGGCTTTTATTAGGAACTAAGGTGACATTTGGCCATCATCAGCCTGGTTTCTATCAGTCCTGTTTCTTAAAGTGATCAGGACTCAGGTGAAGAAGAGAGAGGTTCTTTATCAGACTTTTCCAAGAACTCCAGCAAAAAGCCCCACTGTCTACGCTTTCCTTAAATAGAAAGCCCACTTTATCTCTTCCCTGACCATCATACTCCATGTTTAACCAACATCTGCCAACACTTTCAGACCTAACCACTTCACTCCGTCACCACCCTGCGCTTGTCCAGGGTACCGCCATGTCCTGAATTGTCACGCGCCCCTGGCAATGTCCCTGTGTCACTCTCACTCCTTGTCCTTCCCTCTCCTGGCTTCGTGACAGGGTCTCGAGCCGGTCTCTGTCCCAGGTGCTCACTCACCCCTTGAGGAAACATCCATGTTCTATTTAGAGAGAGCCAGCTCTCATGTCTCCCCTCCCTTTTTTTCTCACTTTCTCTTTGGACGGAGAGTCTATTTTTATTTTATTTCATGGGATCTGTCTTTCAAAATAATTAACCACCTTCTTGTAGCAATTTTTCTTCACCCAGGAACACAAAAATCACATAACACACTGAAATTCCTTTAACACCCATTGTGAATTATGCCATTGCTGTATTGTGATAAGTATATTGATCAGGGGACATTGAAGGTAATATGTTCCTAGCCTGAAGCTGGAATCCATCCATCCCAATCCACAGAGGAGGTCGCCCGGGATGGGGTGGAGGTGCTCATTCTCCCTCCTCGAGTGGCCAAAATCAAGAGTGGCCCCTAGCTTTCCCTTCCTTTGCAAACCTGAGCCAGCACGCAACCTGACAACGGCCCCGTCTCCAGCCAGACGCACGTGCCCCTCTCACTTCCTGTTCCCGGTAATCATGGAATCAGGGCTCCCAGTTTACAGACGTGCAAACAGAGGCTCAAAGGGACCAGGAGAATTGCCCAGGGGAATGGGACTGGGAATTGGGCTCAGCACCACTGCCTGATCCAGAAAGTTTCCAAGTTGAGATGACTATTTTATGACTCCCGGATGACCGACTTTCTCCTACCTTTATCTCTCTCCACTCTAACTGCTTCTCCTCCTCCTCCTGTTCAGTTCACCATCTCGCCTTCCTGTTTTACTGAGCTCATGAGGCCACGGGAAGAGAACCGCCTCTTTTGATTGGACGTATTGGAAGATATATAACAATTGGCTTTCTGGATAAAAGAGCCCTGATTTGAAGCACTTGCCAATTTTCATGGTGTAAATGTTCCCACTAAAGCCCGTTTCAAGCTGCCAATGGTTTAATAACCAGCTCATTAAAAAAAATGTCTGGGAATTTAATCATCTGCTCTTTTGAGCTGCCAGGCTGAATCTACCCACCCCTGGACCCTCCAACTTCTTTTCACCAGTAGAGTCATGTGTTCCCACCCTCCCTGCCCTCCCAGAGGTCTACTGCCCCCGTGTGAGGCCAGTGCCCACATGGGAAGGCCCCAGAAGCCTCCCCTCTCACCAGCAAGGATTGACACCTGCAGTTACGGCCTCTCCTTGAACCATCCATTTTCTCCTCCACTCCATCCATCCCATTATCACACAAACACGTCCTAAGTGCCCTGGGAGAAAACCTTCCCATGATCCTACTCTCCCTCCAAGCAGCACCTGGTTTATCCGATCTCCTTTTGAGCAACAGTTCTTGCAGGAGCAGTTTGAGCTGCCGAGTCCACTCCTTCCTCTCCCGTTCACTCCTCAGCCTACCTGGTCAGCCCTTCGTCCCCGCCACTCCTGAGGACACGGTGGTCGAGGCATCCAGGTCCAGGAACTGGCTTCCGGCTCAGTGGCCTCTGCCTTCTAGAAAGGGAAGGAGAGCAGCTGCGAGCCTGACCCCCACACCTGCCAAGACTGCTCTGCTCTTCCCATCAGATGCTTTCGCCCCAGATCTTTGCATGACTCAGCCCCTCACTTTTTCTAGATTTCTGTTTCAGTGCCGTTTCCCGGGCGACCCTATCTAACAAAGTGTCCCTCTCTCCCTCTGTGCCGTTTCCCCAGCTTTGTTTCTCTCCACAGCTCTAATCGTCACCTGACACCTTGCATGTGTATTGATGAATTTGTTGATGGTGCATGGCAGAAGGTAAGCTCTGGGAGAGCAAGGGCTTTGTTTTTCGGTCACTGCTGTATCTCCAGGGACGAGCCCATGTCGTGGGTGCTCAGCGAGTATTTTAGCAGAGGGAACCAATGAATGAATGCGTGAGTAGAACGGTGGCGCTAACCTTCACGCCCAGATCTGTTTGACTTCAAAGCCTGTGTGCTTCCCTCTGTGACACTGCCTTCTTTGAAGCCGTTTGCACCATCCAGAGGCCTGAGGGGGCCACTCCTAAGACTTGTTTGTTCCGTCATGGTCTTGTTAGGTGTTTTATTCCCACTTTGGATTACCTGTAGTTGGAGATCTGGTTCTCTCTTGCTTAAAATTGTTCATGGTACTGTATGGCCTTTAGGAAAAATCTAAAATCTGGAGCCTGGCCTGCACAGCTCCCATCTTCTGATCCTGGTGTCCTTCTCTGGCCTTCCCGTCACCCCCACCAGGGGCACCCCACAGCTGGCTGGACGCTTGCAGCACCTCATTCAGCCAGCTTCTATCCTCACCTGTCAGTCCGCTCCGGCCGCCGTGCACAGCACCACGGACTGGATGGCTTGGTCAATAGACTTCCCTTCTCAGCTCTGGTCCTAGAAGCCCAGGATCAAGGTGTCGGCAGGATGAAGGGAAGCACCCCTTCCAGGCTTCTCTCCTTGGCTTGTAGACAACTGTCTTCTCCTTGCGTCTTCACATCCGCTCCTCTCTGTGTGCGTCTGTGTTCCAGTTCCCTCTTCTTAGGAGGATACCAGGCATATTGAGTTACGGTGTACCCATATAACCTCATTTTACCTTAATTACCTCTTCAAAGACCCTATCTCCAAATACAGTCACATTTTGAGGTACTGGGGGTGAGGACTTCAATGTGAATCCCGAGAGATATGATTCAGCCCATAACACCCCCTCCGGGCTAACTAAGCTCCAAATTAACCCCCTTCCCTGACTCGCACCCTGCGAGGTGCAGCTCTATCCTTCCCTGTGCTTCCACCGTTCCTTGCAGTGCCCACCCTGTCCCCACAGGTCATTCTGGGTTAGAATAATTTTGTATGTCTCCACTTCCCCTGACTGGACGGTGAGGTCTTGACTTCCGCTGACAGACAACTTGGAAGCCTGTCTTTGGCCCCGGCACAAGACCCCCACACAGAAGTTATTTAGAATATGTCTGAGGACAAGCAAGAAAAAATGGGAAGGAAACAGGGGAAAAACAGTTTTGGGGGGAATTTCTCTCTGTTGATAAAATCTCTCTGCTTCTTACTATCCCTTGAAACAACAGCGTGGGGTGGGTGCAATGACAAATTGCTGAGAACTACACCTCTCTTGTTCTGCAGCCAAGCGTGAGCATTCCTAGTTCCTTCTGGCTTTTTCTGAGGGCAACTCATGGCGTCTTGAGGAACTAAGGCCACTGAGACCCCTGGATTCAATTTTGATGGCCTTTACTACCTGGTTCACAGTTCGCTTCACCACCACGTGAGCATCTGTTTCCATCTGACAAACGTGCATCCTAAACCCTGACCTGTTCTGAGAATCAGAGAAAATAACGGTAGCCAAGCACTTTGAAAAAATTCAGCTCTGCCCCAATGAAGGGATTATATGATGTTATTGTATTGAATTCTAAATGGTAGCCTGGAAATGATTTCCCTTGAGTATTGTATTGTTGTTAAACAATAAAACTTTCCTGATTTGGAATAATTGAGGGGAGGGTGTTCGTGAATTAATGATAAGTCTGAATTACGGGATAATGCAAAATTTTTTATTACTTTCAAATTAATATGAATTAATGACTATCTCCCTATTGTCAAGACATGGTCCCTTAGAGAGTAGTTTTAATAAACTGATAAGAGTCACGGGTCATTAAGCACTCATTGTAAACAAAGGGATTCAAACCAAGTGGCTTTAAAAGTACTGTGGAACTTTTACTTAAAAAGACTAACCAGGCCCTGGCTGGTTGGCTTAGTGGTAGAGCGTCGGCCTGGCGTGCGGAGGTCCCGGGTTTGATTCCTGGCCAGGGCACACAGGAGAAGCGCCCATCTGCTTCTCCACCCCTCCCCCTCTCCTTCCTCTCTATCTCTCTCTTCCCCTCCCGCAGCCCAGGCTCCATTGGAGCAAAGATGGCCCGGGCACTGGGGATGGCTTTGTAGCCTCTGCCTCAGGTGCTACACTGGCTCTGGTCGCAACAGAGCGACCCCCCGGATGGGCAGAGCATTGCTCCCTGGTGGGCGTGCCGGGTGGATCCCGGTGGGGCGCATGCGGGAGTCTGTCTGACTGCCTCCCCATTTCCAGCTTCAGAAAAATGCAAAAAAAAAAAAAAAGACTAACCATCCTCCATCCTCCCAGCACACCACTGGGGTGCTTGGCAAACCTTTCCCTAATCCCCTGTCTATGTCAGATTCTGAAAAATTCTGAGCAAGCAGAGTTGAGAGTCATTGGAGAGTGGTTGTTCCCAAAATGACAGGCTGGGGACACTGCTCAGAGTGGCAGGTGCTGGCAACCAGCAGCCCCATGAATTGCCCAGGACCCCTCAAGCCAACAGCTGCACCCCCACCACACACATAAACACAACTTACACACACAGCCATCTCTCATTTGCACATATGTTTACATACCCAATTACATGTGCACTTCTACAAAAGTCACACACAATCAGATGACGCACTTATTCCTACACTTACAGATATACATACACACAATCTTTGTTTATTGATTGATTGATTTTAGAGAGATAGAGAGAGATAGGTATGGAGGAAGCTTTTATTTGTTGTTGCACTTTAGTTGTATATTCATTGGTTGCTTCTCATATATGCCCTGAGCGGGGATCAAACTGGCAACCTTGGTGTTTTGAGATGTTGCACTAACTGACTGAGCTAATTGGCCAGGGCCCATACACACAATCTTGAGCGCACGCGCGCGCGCACGCGCGCGCACACACACACACACACACACACAACATAACAACAACCACAAAGGCTGAACATTTCACTTCAGGTCCTAACCCTAGGTATGAGATAAAAGGCCCCAGGGGACTGAGGGTGCTCCATGTATGTCTTTCCCCCAGAGATGAGAGTACATTAGATAGGCTTCAAATACAGGTCTTCACTCTGCTTCCAGAGAGGGAGCAGGGGCTTGAGGTCTGACTCTGTACTTTCCAACATGTCAGAGAGGAGGCAGAGCATCCCTAGAAAAGAATGACAGAAACAAAAATCAGAAAACCAAGAAAAATAATAATAGCTGATGGGTACTGGGCACTTACCATGTGTATCTGTGCTCAGACTATTAATGCATTGTCTCCTTCACTCCCTGCAACAAGCTCAGGAGGAAGGGGATGTCATCATCCATCATTTTAAAGGTGAAGAAACTGAGGTTAGAGATGCTAAGTGACTTGCCTAAAGGGCCACAGCTGGCGTGTGCTGAGTCAGGATTCAAACCCAGGTTTACCTGTCTGTCTCAAATAGATATTAACCACACACTCTGTATTAGGAGAGATGAACTTGAACCAAACAAGAAATTATGAGGATGGAGAGAGGGAGGTGAGTATTATACTGAATAGGAAAAGAAGGAAGAGGAACTTGTTACCCTGGGGGGTACAACAGTCCATGGAGTGGGAGGAAAGCCTTACCCCAGGGGAGCTTCCAACACTAAAGAGTCTGCAGCTGACTTTACAGGAACAGACACATGGTGATTGGTACTCCTCTTTGAAAGACTCAGAGTCAGATGCCTGAAATAATAATAGCTAGCAACTTAGGGACAATTTATTGACATATTACCAAACACTTTAGGAGCAACATCCCCTTTGGTCCTCCCAATAACCCTATGAAAGAGATGCAATCGCTAAATTCACTTCATAGATGAGAAAACTGGGACTCATAAAACTAGTCAAAGTCATCGGGCTAGTAAATAGTAGAGGCAGAACTCAAACCCAGATCCTGCTGACTCCAAATACCATGCTCTTTTCCTGCTGCAAGAGCATTTGACTCATCTTTCATCGCTGCGGTTTTGATGCATTCTTGCCTTGAGTAATGGATGGAAACTGTGAGATTTTAGAGCCCTGATGTTTCTTGCTACAGATTATCAAGACTGGAAAGGAATAAGAGGAGGCAGTGATTTTTCAGGTGTTATTGAAAATATTTGGATTCTGGAGTGATGGGAAGTCTTCGTTAACAATCAGTGGTCAATAAATATTATTGTGCTTGGTTCTTGTTTTTATTATAACTTTAGTTATTAAGCTAGGGCTCTTGGACCCAACACAAAGAGCATTTAATCAAATATGCAGGAAGAAAAAGGGGCACACATCTACCTACAATGGGAACTACATCCTACAACTGTAGTTTAAGCCTGGCGATTCTGGTTTGAGAGAAAATTGTGAAAGCACAGTGCAGTTTCCTTGATCCCCAAGACTTCTGAGAATGTCACAGAGGTCAAGGACTAGAGTGAAGGCGAGGGAATAAGAGCGATTGTAATATTTTATCAGCACCGTGGACAGCATCCAAGCAAGCAAGGATGGGGAGCTGTCCTGGGTACTAGTCCTAACAGCTGGGAGAAGAGGGCATTTATCAAGTCGGCTGTGTGCCAGGCACCATTTCAGGGCTGTATACATGTCACTTCATTTACTATACCCAATGGGTCTGCAATGTAGATGTCATTTCCCCCATTTTGCAGATGCAAAGGCTGTGGATCAGTCTATGTCACTGAAGATCAGGGACAAAGAACAACTTGTGCATGTGCACCCAGCAAGTAATAGTGCCGGGGTTTGAATTTAGAATTATCTGCCTCCACCTATCCCAAAGGCCTCCCAATCTCCATTGTCAGGAGAGAGGGGAGTCTTTCCTCAATCTCTCTAGGGCAATCATCTTGGTGAGGGGCTGATCTATGGGTCCTTTAGTGCTGGGTGCAGGGCACCCAGGAAATAGAATGTCCTATTCGCTCCGGTCACATGCTTGTGTTCTGGAAATGGCCAAGGCTTTGGTCAGGGGAGATGGTGGAAGCACTAGCTGACAAAGGGGAAGAGGAGTCACGCAGGTTACCTAAAATGGAAGCACAGAGATCGCCACCCACAGGCTCTGAGCCCCCCTCCCCAGAGCTCTTTCCGACTATCAGAGGCTATGGTTTCATTAGCTGTTTCAGTCCCCGCCCAGTGGGTGCTGCCCAGTTGATGTCTAGCCCCACACATACCCTGAGCCCCTCTGCCGAGCCCTGCTGTTTCCTGTGGGACAGATAAGGCTAGAGCTGAGGTCTGATTTAGAAGAGCTTTGGATTCTGAGCTAAAGAATTTAGATTTTTTTCCCACAAAAATATAGAGCCCCTAAAAATTACCATCCATGTTTATAGCCTAGGCATGGTGTTTGGCAATTATCATACATTCTCTCAGTAAGTTCTCACTGCAACTTATAAGGAACTACATTGAGATAGTAACCATCATCTCCATTCTTACAGCTGATGAACCTGAGGCCCAAAGAGGGAAAGAGATTTGTCTGAAGTCACAGAGCTGGTTCTGGCCAGAACCATGATAAGCTCTCTGGTCTGTGTAATTCCTAATATTGAGCTCACTGTGTCTTTGGTGGGGGCCAAGAGCAGGCTCAGGAGACAGCTCGGGGCAGAGAGGGCTGCAGGGAGTTCTCTGTCTCACTGGTTGTGGAGCCATCCAGTGGCAGCCAAAGACCCGCCTCATGGGGGAATTACTTGGGAACCATACAGATTAATGGCATTTTCTAGGATCCTTAGATTTTGGGGGGAGGGCTCTTGACATGAACATGGAGGGGGGGTTGTTGTGGACCTTTAGAGAGAGTGCTAAAGGTAAGATTGGCATAAAGCAAAGCAAAAGAGGGCCTTAGAGGTCACTCCGAAGACCAGAGATGCTCTCCCGTGCTAGGAATCTGTCTGCAGCAGTTGAGTCCCTTTTCCTGGCCCCTCAGCCCTCCTCATGCTCTCCTGCCCCTCTGTGATCCTCTCGCACGCCTCCCTGGCTGCTGTCTCAAGCAGTCCAGAGGGATCTTTCTCCTGATGGTCAGCTCTGGGCAGTTCATGCTCTTGCTTTAAAAAGTCACCTCTGCAAGACTCCATTTCCTCATTCGAGAAATGGGAATATTAATAGCTCCCCACATGTCATTGGCCTGGCCCATGAGAGTGAGACATGGTCACTGAGTTGTCCGGACAAACCTTGGGCTTCCCAGGACAGTGAGCCCATGCTCTGGGTCTGGGAAGGTCAGCATTGGTGGCCATGCTCCGTGCTCTGGCGGACCAGGAGGGAGGCCTGAAACAGTGGCAGCTCTGACAGCGGTGCAGGGCTTTGTGGTTCTTAGCTGACCCCTGTCCCTCAGGAAGATCTAGTCTCAAAAGGCACAAAACACCCCCAACCAAGGTTTTTGATCACTCTGCAATCTCTCTTGTTCCCCTTCAGTCCTGATGAATCAATTGCAAGTCCCCAAAGGTGTTATTTCCTCTCACTTCTGAGACACCACACATGCCACCCTCCAGCTAAAGCTCTGCTCTGACTCATGGCTAATTTCTATTCCACCTTCAGACTGAGAGCTGGTGGACACTTGTTCTGTCAGCCGGCCTTCCTTGACCCCTAACCTGGGTAGGTATCGCTGCTCTCTGATCCCCAGGGCCCCATGTGCACTGGGGTGGGGGTGTCCTGGAAGGAAATAAAAGGTGAGGCAAAACTACTGACTCATCTGAGTTTCCTAGAATCAAAGGTTTCTACCTCACCAGTCTTATCCACCTCTATTCCCCACTTCTGTCTCCATAATCCACACTGTGGCTGGAGAGGGAGGTGCGAACAGCAGGAAGTGTGGGCTGGGGCTGGGGACTGTCACTGTGATGGCCACCTGGAGGTCTCCTGAGCTCGGCCTTTCATGGGAGGGGCCCAGGTGTGGTTCTTTGTCACTCTGGCCCCAAGGGTGGCTCTGCTTACCTGGCGATGGCAGCCGCCTATCCCTGTAGGATCTGGGTCTTCAGCTGGCAAGGCTCAAGGCAGCATTGTCCAACCTTCAGGCTCTTATCTGCCGAGAGGGGGCAGGGCAGGCAGGGGCGGTGGGAAGCCTGTGCCAAGATCCACCTTTACGTTTCAAGCTTCATTCTGTGCGCACTCCTGCTGGTGAACCAATGTGTACGACGGCGTGTGGCCAACGTGACAGTGAGGGGGTGCAGATAGGCTGGCATCCAACTCTGTGTTTATGTGTATATGTGTGTCTCTGTGCACAAGTGTGCCATACGTGGGGGTCCACGTGCACGTGTGTGCCCACAGCTGTGCATCAATGTGACGTGAGCACAGGTGGTCTGTGTGGGAATTCATAACTATGTGAGGTTTTCAGTGGTGTGTTAGCAACTAGACTCACAATCATGCCTTGGACTGTCACCCAGTGGGGTTCAAATCCCTGCTCAGCCACTTCCTAGCTCTGTGACTTTGGGCAAATCACTTCGCTTCTCTCCTCAATGGGGATGAAGTAATAACACCCATCCTGATTGATTTGTGCCAAGGGATTAAGTAAAGCAGTGGCTGTAAAGTACTTAACACAGCACCTGGGTCATAGAAAACATAGTAAGTATTGACAGTTGTTATTGGTATTATGTGTGTTTATGGGTATATGTATATCTAAGCCTATGTTGATGGGCCAGCCTGGGGGTTAGTGTATTTAGTCTTGTATGTTTGTGTGTAAGCACATGTGTCCATGTGATTGTGTGTATATATTTCAGCTTTTTTAGAACTTTCCATGATCCCCTGGAAGCTCAGGTGCGAGGGCCATCCCTAGAAATGAGAGTTAAGCTCCTAACACTCCTTAAAGCCTCCACCCTAAGCCCTGGTCTTTGAAAATAGACAATCAATTGTTCTTTTTAAAAATCAAATTCTGAGTTTTCTGAGACTCAGACACACACACATCTCAAACCCCCATGCCCAGGTAATATGTGTGTGGCACACATGTGCACATGTGTGTACACACGTGTTGGCATCCAGGATCATTCATGGCTCACCTGTGTGTCCCAGCCCACAGACTAACAGCCAATACAAGGTGGACAACAGCAAGTAGTCTTGACTGAGTGGCTCCATCTTGACCTTGGGAGGGAGTGGCAGTCTCTGTAAGCTGAAAAAATTCTAAGCATGACAGCTATAGACAGGCAGGCCTTGAATCCTGCCTCCAACTCATGGCTATTGGTCCTGTAGACCGTGGACCTGGAGTCGGATAGATGTGGTTGGAACCACTGCCCCCCCCGGGACCCCAGGCACAGAAGGATCGCACTTGTCTGCACTTTCCCTGAGCCCCTTGCCAGCACCTGACCCCACCCCCAGTGCTGTGACTAGAGGTGCCTCAGCCCGAGTCCTAACTCAGGGAGCCCCAGATCTCACGAGGTCATCCCAGTGGGTGTGACGCACCCAGTGCATTGTGGGATATGCTTGGGCCCCAGTAATGGTTCGGTTTTCCAGCCCAAGGACCAGGCCAGCTATGTTTCTCAAAAAGCAGGCAAGGGGGATGGATAATGATGTTGAGTGTAAGTGCTTATCAAATGAACAAAGGAATTTTTTGTCTGATGAACCTAATAATTTTTAAACTGGATCTTGTACGTGTGCATTGATGTTTGTAGCAACGTTATTGACAATAATCAAAAAGTAGAAGAAAACCAGATGTTCACTGAGGGTTAAAGGGGTAAGCACAATGTGCTCAGTGCATAACAGAATATTATTCAGCATTAAAAAAGGAAGGAAATTCTGCCTCATGCTGCAGTAGGACTGAACACTGAGAACATCATGCTGAGTGAAGTGAGCCAGACAGAGAGACAGATACTATGAGCTTCCATTTATGTGGGTATAAGGCCAGTAGCTGCAGCCACCATCACAGCCGCCTGGCCCGTGCAGGTTTGCATTGGATTCGGACAGACAGTAATGAAACTATGGAGCCAAGAACTGGTGGGCCATTAGCTTTAATCCTAGCTTGCACCAGGCTGGCGAGAAATACACACAGTGGGAAAACACTTCCCTTTCCATTCAGGGCTTCCAAAACCACTGACTTATCTGAGTCTCCTAGAATCAAAGGTTTCTACCTCACCAGTCTTATCCACCTCTGTTCCCCATTTCTTCTCCTAATCCGCCATTCTGGCTGCCTCCTCCATGTGGCTTCCCTGCCCTGCCTCCATGGGCTTTTCCTAGAACATAATCACCCTTCCCCGGAACAATGTGATCTCTCCTCCTTTTAAAACCTTTTGGTACGAAAGCCCTCCCCCAACACACATTAGTATAATCACACCCATCCCAAGCAAGAAGGGCAACTAATATTATCAACTGGGCGATGGGCACCCACGTGGGCAGCGCCATCTTTAACAAAGTGAGCATAATATATTTTATCTGTCCAACAGTGGGGAACTGAAAATAGTCAAATTCATAGAGACAGGAAGTAGAATGTGGTCACCAGGGGCTGAAGGGAGGGTAGAATGGGGAGTCAGGAGTCAATGGGTGCAGAGTTTCAGTTCTGCAAGATGAGAAGAGTTCTGCGGCTGATGGTGGTGACTGATGGTGGTGGCTGATGGTGGTGGCTGATGGTGGTGGCTGATGGTGGTGACGGCTGCACACTGTCACCACTTAATACTGTGAACTGCACCCTCACAAAGGGTCAGAATGGTAAATTTTGTGTTATGTGGATTTTACCACAATAAAAAAAAATGGAGCTTGCTTTTGCAGTTTTAAAAGTCGAATTTATTGGGG
The DNA here is from genome assembly GCF_036850765.1 of Saccopteryx bilineata. NCBI lineage: Eukaryota > Metazoa > Chordata > Mammalia > Chiroptera > Emballonuridae > Saccopteryx > Saccopteryx bilineata. The sequence goes on along the minus strand of NC_089491.1, from coordinate 11,148,584 downwards.
TATAAATAAATATACCCCACACACGGTGAAATCCGCCCTTTGAGAGTCAGTTCTATGAATTTGGGCAAACACAGACAGCCATGTACTATGACAGCAGCAAGATAAGAACGGTTCTATCACCCCTCAGAGCTCCTCACGCTCCTGTGTCATCAGTGCCTCCCCAAACCCAGCCCTGGCAGCCACTGGTAAGTTTTTGGTCTCTATGGTTGTGTTTTTGTTTTTTTAATTTCAGAACATCATATAAGTGGATTCATACAGAAAGCAGCCTCGTGAGTTTGGCTCCCTTTGCTCAGTCTTGTGCATCTGAAGTCCGTCCACGTGGGTAACAGGGGTCTTTCCCCTCCCTTGCCGAGTCGGGTTCCGCTGTCTGGACACGGCGCAGGCTGCTGATCCATCCACACTGCAGGGCACCTGAGTTGTTTCCAGTTTTCAGTGATTACATATAAAACCACTGTAAACCTTTTCCTACAGGTTTTGGGGGGGCCATGTGTTTTCATTTCTCTTGGTTATATACCTAGGAGTGGGATTGCTGGGTCACACGAAAAGTGAATATTTAAATTTTCAAGAAATGACTTTTTCAAGATAGACTTTGTTTTTTCATTTTGTTTTTCCTAGTAGCTCATTTTTATTATATTTTACAAAAGCATCTTTCCATGCTGGTTTGGAAAGAAAAAAAAACTCTGTCTTGGTTCAATCTCATAGTTTGAAAAGCTCTGGTTTGGGAAGAGGCAGTAAATGAAGTGTTGGGGTGAAGGCTTTTCAATAGCACGTGCAAAGGCCCAGGGGAAGGCAAAGACTTGGCACACCTGGAGAACTAAGAGCCTGGGATGGAAGAGGGTGGCCCTGAGGCTGGGAACCGGCTAGCTGAGGCTAATTTAGGACTTTATCTGGAGGGGGGTATGGAGAGCCTTTGAAGGATCTTAAGCAGGAGATGAAAATGATTTGATTTGCATTTCAAATAGGTCCTTGTGGCTGGGAGTGGCAGCTCCCTGGGGGCAGGAAACTCTTACTGATGAACAGACCAAAGATGAGGAGACACGGACTAGGGTGTTGGCTGCAGTGGGGCTTATCAGGTAAAATGGATAGGAATTTGAGGGTGAGCTAGATGGGGGGTGGGGAGTAAGCCTTTGTGTGAAGTGAAGGGGCCCCAGCTTCCCTGGCTTGGGTCAGGTGCCCCTGTAGGGGAGTCAGTGGGTTGGGGGGTGGGGGAAGTCAGGCCGGAGCATGGAGACCTCCCAGCTCTGTGGCTGCAGGGCCTGCCTCCCCCGCCCTATCTGGACCCGATTCAGCTGTCACTCAGGCAGGCCAGGCCTCTGAAAGGCCCCCAAAGAGCCCTTGATTTGTGCAGGCCTGGCTGGCCCATTGTCCCCCTGGGATTCTGTCTTTGCCAAGAGTAACAAAGAGCTCAGCATAAAGCTGGCTCTGGGCTTGGGGTCAGGGGTTAGAAGGAGGGGGAAGGGCGGGGAAGAGGGAGGTGCTCACCTCAGGCCCAGGCAGGATTGAGTGGAGGGTGGGGTGTTGCTTTCCGCCTTCTTCTCAGGCATGTGTGGGTCTGGGAGTGTTTGAGCTGTATGCACACAGCTCTGAACTGTGTGCAGATACTATGTGCCCACGTGAGCATGTGTACAATGTGCATGTCTTTGTGTGCATGCCCCCAAGGTCCCTGTGTGCGCATTTGAGCATCTCCATATATGCACGGATGTTAAATACTCTCTGTCTGCCCCTTGCCCCTCCAGATACCCTCGCTACCATGCTCCATGCCCCCCAAGGAGCCCAACTCTGGGAGCCCGTCAACCAGACTCCTGGATGGCTCCTGGTTGGGTTCGGCCAATGGGAGGTTCAGCCCACAGGTCAGAGGTCAGGGGGCTGGGCAGCTTGGCTTCTCCCCCACCAGGCTATGGTGGGCAGTGGTTGAGGTCCAATCTGAGAGCCGCAATTTCTGGTGAACAGTCCTCTGCAAAGCTACCGATGGCACCAGCTCCCACAGTGACTCTGTCCCCAGACCCTTCAGGCTGGGGGCTGGCGCCCTGGCCCCCAATATTGCTAGCCCTCAGGTGCATCACACATGCTTTTCAGTTTTCTTTTACCCTGTTCTCATCTTTGTAAATGCTCCTTTATTAAGTTTTCCTAACCTTGATTGAGTGTGCCAACTTTTTCTTGCTGGGATCTGGGCTGAGCAACAGGTGCATACATGGGGGTATGTGTGCACACGTGTATACTGTGTCTCTTGTTAGGGCTGTCCCTGGATGGACCTGCATGCACATCTGTGTGTGTTTGTGCACACATATGCATGTGCTTTGTACACGTGGGCATCCTTATATGTACACATGTGACCATTTGTGAATAGGGGCACACGCATGTATGCCCATGTGGGTATTCACACCTGAGCATTTTTTATTGTGTTTCTGCACATCCATCGGTGTGTATTTCAACTGTGTCTGGTGTTTTGAGGTGGGAATGATTGCAAATGGCTATGAGTGTGTGCCCACAGAGCCACAAGGGAGGGAGGGCTGATAGTTGCAGGTGCCTCCTCCTTCTACAGGCTCCCAGGCAGCCAAGATCTGAGTAGCTCCTCCCAGGCTCCCCCTAGGGGCCTCTTAAGAAGCATTGCCCTTTCAAAGGGAACTGCTACCGGTAGTTCAGCTTGTTTTGCTCAACAAACATCACTAGGGGAGCCCTTGCGGCCTCTGTCATAACCCTCCAGGATGCTCCCCACCCCTGTTCTAGGCTGGGGGGGGGGGGGTAGGTAACCTCCTTTGGCTGCACTCTCAGGACCTCAAATTACATGCATCAACAAACAGTGTTCATAGAGCGAGACCCATCCTTACTGAAAGAGTTACTATCTTGACTCCATAACCCAGGAGTTATAAAGAAAATGATAAACAGATGCAGCTCTGTAAAAAGAAAATATTTTAGTGCAGTGAAAAGAATCAAAGGAATTTAAAACGAAAGTATCTATACAGAAATCTATAATTTGTATTATAGAAAAGGGTAATATCTATAACATATGAAGAGTTCCTGCAAACAAAGAAGAAAGTAACAGCAATCCAATAATAAAATGGAGTAGATAATAGTCAAGCATGTCAGATAAATATATTACAAATGTTAGTCGGGTTAAGCCCTGAATCAGTGTAGGGAGGACTGTCAAGAACTGTGCAGGATCTGCAAGCTAGCAACTTGGCCTGCCTCTGCTTTTTGGAGACTGGCAGAAGACAGGAGACTCCTGCGTCAGACACAGAGGATAGTTTATTACTCACAGCAGTAGCAGTAACCAGAGAATCAGTGTGTTTTATTTTTTTTCACCCAAACCCCATTTCCCACAGATCAAGATGAAGAGGGCTAGAAATTACCTGCATACACAGTGATTGTGTATTAGGAGAGGAACTCTCAGCTTAGGGAACCCAAATCTGTGGCCAATAGAATACTGCAAAAGTAATGTCCTGTGACTTCAAGACTGAGTCGTAAATGACGATATATCTTCTACCTGATTCTCCTGGTCACCATGCTGTGAGAAAGCTCAAGTTGCTGTGCAGAGGCCCATAGAGAGGAAATGACAGCCTTCAGCTCACCACTGCCTTCCAACATCTTGCTGAAATCTCAGGAGTCATTCAGCCAGAACTGCCCGGCCAACTCACCCTCAAATTCCTAATTCAGAGAAACCACGAGAGACAGTAAAGGGTTACTGTTGTGTTAAGCTAACATTACATTGGAGGATAATTTGTTATGCAGCGTAGGTAGTTAATTTATGGGACATGGTCCTCACAGTGTCAGTGTTACCCAGCAGAGGGACACTTTGCTTTCCTGAGCTCCCATGGGGTATGGAAGTTAGGGGAAACCTTCCATAGGATCTGTGAGCCTCAGTTTCCCCACCTTTAAAATGGGGGGTGCTAATCATACTTTCTTCCTGGGATTATGGTAGATATCCAATAAAACAATCTATGTAATACCCTTAGCACAGTGCCCAACACAAAATCAATGTTAATGTCCATGAATAATAAGCTGTCATACATAAAAGCAGGTATGGCTCTTGCTTAAATATTTTTGAGATTAAAAATTCAGGAAAATCAGAAGAATAGCATCATAATCATGCCATTTGATTAATAGCAAATAAGTTTTTTTTGTCTCATCTGTTTCAATTCTTTTTAAAATTACGCAGTGGCCCTGGCCGGTTGGCTCAGTGGTAGAGTGTCAGCCTGGCGTGCAGAAGTCCTGGGTTCGATTCCTGGCCAGGGCACACAGGAGAAGCGCCCATCTGCTTCTCCACCCCTCCCCCTCTCCTTCCTCTCTGTCTCTCTCTTCCCCTCCCGCAGCCGAGGCTCCATTGGAGCAAAGTTGGCCCGGGCTCTGAGGATGGCTCTGTGGCCTCTGCCTCAGGCGCTAGAATGGCTTTATTCGCAACAGAGCGACGCCCCAGATGGGCAGAGCATCGCCCCTGGTGGGCGTGCCGGGTGGATCCCGGTCGGGCGCATGTGGGAGTCTGTCTGACTGCCTCCCCGTTTCCAACTTCAGAAAAATACAAAAAAAAAAAAATACACAGTAATGCACGCATGTGTTCCCCCTTTGATAAACGAACCCCACATCACAGGTGAAGCTCAGCTCTCCAACCCCTCCCCAAGTCTCACATCTGCCTCTTTGCCCTGGAGGACTCAGCCGGAAGGTGGAGTGTTCACTTCCGGTCCAGGTTTGCTCTGGACACTGGGTGGTGGATGGCCATGTGTACCAAACCCCTGAGAGCGCAGCACACCAGGGGTGGCACAGATGTGGCCAGAGGCCTGGAAAGAACAACAGTGGGGGTGAGCAGAAGAGAAACAGGGCCCCTGAGGAGGCTCCACCAGCTGCGGAGGGAGACAGGAACCGGAGGTTGTGTCAGCTTGGCGCTGGCCAATGAGAGCTGCTGGTCACTGTCAGCTGCAGTCACAGGGCCCCTCGTGATGTCACCTGCACAGTTAGCCCCACCTCCAGTGTCACCAGTACAGTCACAGTCACAAACTGTGTCACCTACAAAGTCAGCTCCATCATCCCATGTCAAACCAGTGCATACCGCATCACCCGCACATGGGGAGGCTCACTATGAACAGCCAACACTCATTCATGGTGTCATCTATGCACAGCCACACAGTGACCCCACTCAGTTGGACACAGTCTCCCAGAGCCACCTGCCTACTACCAGCCACACACAGTGATTTGCCACCGAGTACTCCGTGTGGGATGGCATTACCCCCCATGTCCCTGACAAATGCCGGCCCCACCCCAACAGAAAGAACCCTGCCCACAGCCCTCAGGCAGCGTCAGTCCAGTCTGGGGCAGGGTCGTCCAGCTCAGAGGCCTGAGCCCCGGCCCTTGCTCAGCCAGCTGGACCACCATTCAGGCTGCACCTCAGTGAGCTGAGGAGGCCGGGTTGCTGCAGAGGCAAAGCAAATGCAGAGAGAAGGCTTTGTTCTTTGTGGGCAGGTCATTAAGGGGAGCTGGTGCCCCTTTGCCAGCCCCTCCCCTCCAACAAAGGAACAAAACAGCAGCTATTTTTAGCTTCGCGTCAAACTCTGCCTCAGACCCTGGGGTGGGGAGTCCCGTGAGAGAGGCAGTTGTGAGGGCTCTAATGAGGGCAGCAGCCATGCGGTGACTCTCCGGGCAGCTGGCCCCCATCTCCGCCAGGGCAGGAGGAGCCCCGGATGCTCCGGAGACAAAGACAAGGCCAAGACAATGAGAACAAATGCCCAGGCTCCCCGGACGGACGCTTGCCTCCTGGGGGCATCCTCCACTCTAGGAGGAGGTCCCATTGGGCACAGGGCATGGTGTCAAGGCACTGCCCCCTTGGTGAACCCACAGGCACCTCCCAGGCCCTACTTCCCAAAGGAAGCTGCCTGGGGTGAGTGACTTGACTGGAAGCACACGGACTCTGCACACACCTAATGTGATGGGCAGCTTTGGAATCATCCAGATCTAAGAATGAAAACCTAGCACAGCCCTTAAAGCTGTATGGCCTCTGGCCTCAGTTACTTCACCTGTAAAATGGGGGCAATAATTCTCACCTCCCAGAATTGCTGTGAGGAGTTCAGGTGATAAGAACCTGCACATAGTAGGTCCTTGGCCAGCCCAGGAGGCTTCGACTGTGTGAACTTCTCACAGAGAAAGGCTTGTCTTGTTCAGCACTGGGCCAAAGAGCCCAACAAGCTGCATGGCACATAGTAGGTGCTCAGTAAACTTTGTTGAAAAGGTTACTGAAGGGTCCTTACAAGTCTTCCTCCCAGGCTTGCCCCAACTTGAATGACCCTCTTACCAAGCCCTGCATCCTGTCCTAAAGAAATTTGCCCCGTTAAAACCAAGCCACTGGCCAGCGGGTGGAGCCGGGTGCTGCAACGACAAATCTTGGACACCAGGGGGCGCAGTCTCTTAAGGTTTCCGCACCAGCCGGCATCCCCACCACTCAGGGGCCTGGAGGGCTGGAGACCATACTGCCCACCAGGTGGGGTACCTGTCCACCCCTCAACCAGAGATCCTGGGGCTGTTTTCCTGAACCAGTCTGGAGGAGGAGCCTTACAACCAAGCCTGTCATCTCCCAGTGGTTAGGAAGCAGCACTTCTTCAGGTCTGACCTATTCTTCCTCCCACTTTCCAGTGTCCTGTGCTGGCCCATTGCTTCCTAATGTTTGACCCACTAGGCTTCAGGACCCCCTGTTCTGTTGTCCTCCCCTTCCCAGCCAGAGGAGCCCAGGCCATTAGAACTGAAGGTCCCCGAGTTGATTGGAGTGTCTCCTCACCCCGTTTTACAGATGGGAAAGCTGAGGTGCACAACACAGAATCACTGTCTCAAGGGTACACAGTGAGAAAGTAGCGGGGCCGAGACCAAAACCGGGGTCCTCTTTTTCAATTTTTGCCATCTCACTCATGAGCTGTTTCGTTATTGCTCCAGAGGAAGGAAAAATGGAGAAGGAAGATCTTTGAGGCCTTATTTTGTTCTAGATCATTGACCTTACTCTCTGCCTCCTTGCATTGTTTTGTTGACTCCTCTACCAACCCCTCGCGTAAGATGTCATTATCTCTGTTTATGGACCAGGAAAGTGAGGCTTGCTGAGGTTCCTCAAATTTTTACAGCTAAGAAATAGCAATGTCCCTGGGATGGATCCCCAAACCACATTCTTTCTGTTGCATTAGGCCAAACCATATAAAATTGTCATGTCCACGCATCACAGTGTTTCAAATATCTGGTAAGTTTAAACTTAATATTATGCCTTATCCTGAAGAAAGGAGCCATTAATTGGAATAGTTTGGCAGCAGTGGGGGAGGGGGAAAAGATTTCTTTGAGAGCAAAGCACCCCGAGGAGATGAGTGTTGCTGGAGAGGTTGTCCCCTCCAACCCAAAGCCCAGATCAGGATCCTGGAATAGCCAGGTGGCTCCAGAGGCCCATGTTCAAGGACCCCTGACTGCAGAGGGGTCGTGCCCTTGGGCCGGAGGAGATTTGGGGGAGGGTCTGGAGCGGGGATCTGGTTTCACTGGCTATGTCAAGGAGGCTCCTTGGAAGAGGGGTAAACCCACATGGTATAAATTTAGAATGTCACAGAATGCCACAGAATATCATGGCTAGAATGCCATAGAGGGCTGTTGAATGTCAAGGAATGTTGTAAAATGCTTTGGAAAGTCAAAGAATGCCACGGGATATCGTGAATTCTTGTAAATGTCATAAATTGTTGTAAGTGTCAAAAGATGTCATAGAATGCTGTAGATGGTTGTAAATGTCATCGTATGTGAAGGACTGCCTTCCAATGTCATCACAGACGGCTGTAGATGGCTGTAAATGTCATGGGATGACTTAGAACGTCATCCTAGACTATCAGAGAATGTCAGCATCACAGAATGTCAGGGAAAGTTCAAGGTAGTTGGAAAGGACTTGGGGATTGTCTAGGTTTGCCTGCTCATTTTGCAGATGGGAAAACTGAGGCCCAGAGAAGAGAAGAGCCTCGTCTAATGAAGCTCATCCAGACAGGCAGTGGCAGATGCAGATTTAACATCTGGGTCTCTGGACTCCCAGCCCAGCAGCATCCCTTGGCTGAGGCTCACGGGGACTAATTAACCCTGTGATGGAAACAGTGGTGCCCAGTGGGTATTCAGCAAAGCTCCAATCCTGGCTGGCACTAGCCCTATGTCAGAATGAGGAATTAACTCCACACTGGGGGTAGGGGTGGCTTTCTGGTCTGGAAAGTGAAATAATGAGTTCTTTGCGCCGAAATCAACAACATTCCCGCTCTGCCGCAGAGAGAGGTGGATGCACTGGGGGAGCCCTCAGAGGCCTCTCCCAGGCCCTGTGCCAGAAAAGGTGCCCCAGGCTGCCCCGGGGGCCAATCCTTGCACAGCTAAGGTCTCAGCGGTGCCCGCTCTTATAGACAGTTCCTGGAAGAGGTCCTAGGACCTGGGAGACCGGGTGTGGGTCTGAGAGGTGGGGGAGCAGGGGAGGGACGGTAGAAGGGTCTTTCCAGCCAGATGTCGGTACAAAGGATGTCATTTTGGCTAACCTGATTGCAGTGAGTGGGATGGAAGTTAGTGATAAGAACCCAAAGAGCCCGTCGGTGTTTTAGCAGGTGTATGGGTGAGGGGTCATGGAGGTGGGAAGAAGGTGGAAAGGTGAAAGCACCTTCCTGAGACGGACTTCCCTGGGCTCTGCATTGAACGGGGGACTCTGCCCGTGATAAGACACACTCTGCTTCGTTCCTTTTGTGGTTTTTTTCTGTATTTTTCCGAAGTTAGAAGCGGAGAGGCAGTCAGACAGACTCTTGCATGCGCCTGAGATCCACCTGGTATGCCCACCAGGGGGTGATGCTCTGCCCATCTGGACTGTTGCTCCATTGTGGCCAGAGCCATTCTAGTGCCTGAGGTGGAGGCCATGGAGCCATCCTCAGTGCCCCAGCCAACTTTGCTCCAATGGAGCCTCAGCTGCAGGAGGGGAAGAGAGAGACAGAGAGAAAGGAGAGGGGGAGGGGTGGAGAAGCAGATGGGTGCTTCTCCTGTGTGCCCTGACCAAGAATCGAACCTAGGACTTCCACACGCCAGGCCGATGCTCTACTGCTGAGCCAACCGGCCAGGGCCTGCTTCCTTCCCTTTGTCCTCTAGCCTTACGTCTCTCTTTCTCTCTCTCCCTCTTTCCTCTGACTCTCTTCTTTCCTCATGTAAAGGTCCCCACCAAAAACTAGCTTGTCTCCCTCCAGCCTCCTGGGCATGCCCTTTGGTCCTGCGACCAGCCTGAGGCTTCTCTGACCCACACAAATGGATAGAAGCCTGGAGCTCGGGCCCCAGAAGGGGAAGTGAGCAGGCTCTGCCCACATCCAGGGGCAGAATCCCTTTCCCCTGGCAGCTGGTCTAGGGTCCTTTCTGGGCACGGAGTCCAGAGCCAACCCAGGGTGTCCCCAGGCCTGAGGGCAGAGTTGGCAGTGGCCCTGGGCCAGCCTGTCAGGGAAGATCCCTCTGGCAGGCCCCGGAGCGGGTCCGGGCTGACCACGGCCACCATCCCAGCCGAGCCAGGGAAACTTTGCCCCCCTGGGCTGGGCCGGCAGTGCCTCAGACCGTTAGGCACCCGCCCTCTTAGCAAAGCCTTCCCTTCTCCCTGAGAGTCTGCTCCCTGCAGCTGTAAAAATAACAAGGTCCCAGCAGAGCCTGGTGGCAGAACTGAGTTCAGGAAGGGGCACAGAGAAAGAGTGTGCAGGAGGAAGGGGGGGAGGGGCTCCGGCAGGGCAGGCCACGCCCCTGGGGGACCCGGCGGCCAGGGGCCGACCAACCCCACTCTCTCCATATTGATGACGCTGTTCAGACGGTGCACGCACATGTGTGTTGCTGGAGACCGTATGTCTGTGTGGACATGTGTGCCGCGTGTGTGAACACGTGTGCCGTGTGTGTACTCGCCCTGGGAGGCTTTGCATGTACAGGCGTGGGCGTCTGCAGTCATTCTGAATGTTGGAGCCTATATATGTGTGTGAATCTGGATGTGTTTCTATGTGGGTGGGTGTGATTGTGTGTGCACGTGTGTGTGTGTCTTAATATGAAGGTAGCCTGGTTGTCCTGAGGGGACCTGGTGGGGTGGCAGTGCTGTCCACTCCATCAGGGGCCTGGAGGATGAGTAGGTTCGGGAGAGGATGAGTTCAGCCTGAGGATGACGTGTCTGCAGCTCCTGTGAGCACCCCCTGCTACCCCACCACCTCTGCGGCCTGCGGCGGACCCGTGAGCTTCCTTTGGGCCCTGACCTCCACTCAGATGAAGACCTACTCTGAGCTGAGTCTCCCAGGAGAGCCCCATGTCCCTGGCAGAGTCTAGGGACAGACCAGGTCTCGCCAAGCCCAGCCCAAGGCAACATCCCCTGCTGGGTCCTGCGTCCCTGATGCAGCCTCCAAGAGCCTCCCAGGCCCCTGGGGACTTCCGCAGCCATCCCTGCTGAGTGGGCCTCGAACCAGGGCCAGGCACACTTGGAAGACTGGGGTCTTTTCCATGTGCGCCTCCAGTGTTCTCCGTAAGTCAGCATGAACACCACGACCAGGGAAGTGAGGTCTTCTTTAAAAACATAGGGTTTGCCTCTTAAGATGTCATTTTGGGAGTATTTGGGGTGCCAAAGCCTTTTACTGCTTTACAAAGAGTGGGTATATTCATGAAAAACACTGGCCACACTGATGCTTCCTTCTTCTGAGCGCTCCACTATAAGTGCCACTTTAAAAAATTGAAAGAAAAGAAAATAGGCAAAAGGTACCAAACAGAAGTCCCTGTGGGTGGGGTGGTGTAGTTTCAGGATCAAGAACACACTTTTGAATTCAGACAGCCCCAATTGTGAATCCCTGCCCAGCCTTTCCACATCTTGAACTTCAGGCAAACTCTTTTCATCTTCCGTAGCCTCAGTTTGTTCGTCCTCTAAATGGGCATGGAGATGCTGGGGTCTTTCTGGCCCAATACCAATTCTCCAGTTCTCCATACACCAACTGGGCGCCCAGTAAGCCAATTCCATGCCGCCACTACCTACCTGGAATTAGCGTCAGATACCACACCTTAAAGGGCTCAGTCCCACCAGCCTGCCTTTGCTTCAGGTGCCAGTTGCCTGTCCTGGGTCCCTGTACTTCTGACTGGCTGGCTATAAATTAAGGCCCCATGGCCCCTCCCTTAAATCTGGTAATTTGTTAGAACAGCTCTGAGAACTCAGAAGAGCACTTCACTTGCCTTTTCTGGTTTATTATAAAGGATACAGGTCAAGAACAGCCAAATGGCTAAGACGCATAGGGCCAGGCGCAGGTGGGGGAGGGCGCAGAGCTCCCATGCCCTATCCAGGGGCACCGCCCTCCTGGCGCCTCGAAGCTGCTGACGGTGTAGACATGAGGAGTAAAGAAGCCGATGCCAAAGGGTGAGGCCCAGAGTGAATGCTCCATGACCTCGGGCTGCTGTGAAATGCTGGGCAGGATGTGCCTGCCTGAACAACACAGATGAGATAAGGACAGGAAGGCAGGGCTGGTCGGGGACAGGTGGCATAGGGTTCGCCTGATGACACTATGTATCCTTTCTTCTCTTTTCCCCTTAAAATGAAATCATTTTTAAGTAAATAAAAGTAACACTTATTTAGCCCTGACAGGATAGCTCGGTTGGTTAGAGCATTGTTCCAATGTACAGAGATTGCCGGTTCGATCCCCGGTCAGGGCATGTATGGGAACAGGTTGATGTTTATGTCTTTCTCTCTCTCTCCCTTCTTCTCTAAAAGATTAATAAATAAAATAAAAATAAAGAAATCAGACTTAAGATTTTTTTAAAGTAACATTTATTTAAACAATTCACTGGAAACAAAAAAAGATTCCCTGCACAATATTCAGACAGTACAAAATGTGAGAGAAAGGTCAGGAAAAGCCCACGTCCAGACATTAACTACTACTAATATTTTGGTGTATTTTCCTCTATAATGATTTCTCTTACATTATCTATCTATCTATCATCTATCTATCTATCATCTATCATCTGTCTACCTACCGACACATTCTTGCACCCATCCGACCTTTCATCCATCCCTCCATCCACAACATGGCATCATAATACACCTGAAGGTTTTCAACCTGCCCTTTCATGTAATAATACGTGTGAGCATTTCCCTTGTTATTTAACATTCTTCTGTAACACCTTTTCCTATTTAATTTCTAGGAAAATATAACTTCTTTTTAAACCCTTTTATTATAAAATAAAACATAGAAACAGAAGCCATATAACACAATTATAGAGCTAAGTGAATTATAATAATTTCTTTTAAAAAGCCACCCTTGTGACCACCACCTGGCTCAAGAAAGAGAACTTGGCCAGTCTCCCAGATGCCTCCCTGCACCCTGCCTAGCCACAACTGCTTCCTTCCCCCGAAAATAACCATTCTCACCATTTTTACGTCGGTTACTCCTTTGCATTTCTTTGTAGTTTCATCACCCACATGGACATACTTGGACACTGTAGTTTATCTAAGTTCTTTTAATCATTTAAATTCTTTTAATCTACAGGTTCCCCCTCTGTCCTGTCCTTTCCCTTAACATCCCTTCGTTGAGGAACGCTGGCCGACCGGCCTACAGAGCTGCTCCCAGTCTGGACTGGCTCCCGTGCAGCTCACGATGTCTTCTGTCCTCCGCCCTTCCTGCAAACTGGCTTCGTCTTTGATGGTCATACCACGACTTGCCACCAATGTCCTTTGATTGTCCAGCTTATTTCGTTTGAATGGCTCTAATAAACATGATGAATATCCTTGTCTATTCCTTTTGTCATGCTTGTGGCTACTTGTTCTAATGGGGCATGTCACCGTCCCCTACCCTACCCTTCCTCAATTGGGGAACTGGTCTCACCTTCAGGTCAGACTGTCCAGCCATTAAGTGCTATATGGGCAGTCTCAGCCCACCTACAGGCAGGGCGACAACCCGTCAGGCTGCTGCCCCGAGCTCTCTGACCTCACCCTCTGTGTCTCACATCCCGCCCGGGTCAGATTCTCTCCGTGCACGGAGACTCCATGCAGTCCAGCGTGTCCTTCCCCGCGGCCCGTATTGCTGAGGTCCCAGCAGCTTGGGGAATGAGCCTACCCAAAATACAACATGTATATTTTTTTGTAGTATGTGGTCAAAGCATTTACATGTTGAAAAGAAATGCAACCTCCCCAATGCTATTTGTGGCTCACACCACATCCGCCTGCAACACCTCTAATTTCAGCTGCAGCTGTGGTGGCCACTTAGGGTTTTTCCAAGGCAGCTGGGAAGTGTAGGGGCGCTAACAGGCTTGCGGTCAACTTGCAACCAAGGGGGAGGGCAGTGGACAAATGTCTCAGTCTACTATCCTACAGAGAGACAATTTTCAGGTGCATTCTACAGATTTTCTGAGAGGTCCCCAGCAGACTGGTTGTCACTTGCCCAGTTCGATGTCCACCGCCCTGTCATTTCTCCCTCCCGTCTCATGTCTCCTTCTCCTTTGCTCCAGTCTCCTGGGATTAACTCACAATTAAACTCATAGTGTCCAAGTCCTTGTCTCATGGAAGGAACCCAAACGAAGACTTTAGAGTAGTATTTTGGGAAGTCACAGCCTGGAACCTGGGCTAGCAAGAATTCTCCAGAGGTGGGCAGGCAGCTTGAGTACCCACACCAAAGGGGGTGACACCTACTGGACCTCTCCAATGACAATAATCTCCTGTGCCTGGGAGATAGGCTGCAAATCAGGTGCTCACCTTCTGCCTACCTGAACAGGAGACTTGAACTTTCTAGAAAGAAAGACTTGTCATTTCCCTGAGAACAGAGCAGTATGTTTAATTTGCCTGCTCCCAGGTGACGGCACATACACTTGCCGAGTGAAACCTGAACTAGAGGAGAGAGACCCTCCCCTAGTAGCTGCCTGTGAGTCCCCAGGAATAAATGGCCAGAGTAGAGTTACCTTACAACGTGAGGCTCGGTGAAGTATGACTTTTTAGAAGATCTTTAGATTTACTTTCTTCATTTTATTTTTGAGCTAGTTTTTTTTTATAGTCCTTTTGACAGAAAAGAGTTATTATCTTAAAAAAAAAAGCTCATTTGATCAATAAAACTCTAAAAAGTCTACAGAAAAATGGACTAAAGACCTGAAAAACAAATTACAGTAAAATAGAGACAAATGGCCTATAAAAAATGAACACAAGTTCATCCTCTCTAGTGAGCACACACACATAAAAAATGCAACTTAGTGACAAGATACCATCTTTTGCCTATCAAGCTGGCAAGGATTTTAAGACGTTTAAATTGCCTGACAGTGTGTCAGACTGCTATTTATTCCCTCAAACACATCCTTTCTTTCTTCCATTGCAGCAGAGTTTTTAGGTGGATATATGCATATCAGATACAACTATATTTCCCAGGCTCCTTTGCATCTAGGTATGGCCACATGACTAAATTCTCACCAACAGAAGAATTACAAGAGATGTGTTTAATTTGTTGTACTAGTCAGGATTCCAGCAAGAAAGAGATGGCACCCTCAAATTGGGTAAATTGAGGACATCTAAACATAGGGATGATTTACAAAGGTATGAGCAGTATGTAATAAAGGCTTTGGCTGTTCTTTGTCCCTGGTTCCTGGGAGGTAACCACCAAATCTTTGGAATATCCCGGAGTAAAAGGAGTGTCTTCGTCATTCATGATGGGCCCCTTCAGACCACACCTGATAATTTATGCTAATGAGATGACTCATGGTAGGGCCCTAGGTAGTTTATGTTAATGAGATGACTCAGGATGAAGGCTGATCTTGCCAGAAAGTTCAACCTTGTGATTATAGGGCTGGGGCTTTGAATCACATGATAGAAAAAAAGTATCTATGATCCAGCAAGAGTTTGTCCTCTTGAATATAATCACTAGCCATATCATTCATTTTCACTTGCCTTTCCCAGCATCTGGACTTGGTTCTAACTTTCTGTCTCTGTTCCAGGTGTGCCTTAAGTTAATAACATTGGTTCCCCAAACCCCCCACCCACCTCCACTTTCACTTATGATTTGCAGCAGGCTCTAAGGTTCACCACAGCTTCTCTGATTCTGACTCTTACAATTGGCTGGGTTCTGATCTTGTTAGATCCTACCTTCATAACAAATTCTAACACTTCCCTGTCTGAATTATTTACTTCCACGCTGTTCTTTTCTCACTCCTTAGCATAGTATGAGCCCTGCTTATTTACAAGGTGCATTTCTGGAACCTATGGAAAATTTGGTCCATGTGAACAATGGTGGCAGGGTGGGAAGTGGCAGGATTTGGGGACCCGAAGGAAAATGCAGATCAATTTTCAGCACCAAGGAGAGCTCTGAGAAAGCTTTGTACTTCAGATGATTTCCCAGGGACAAAAGCCTTTTATCTTGAGAAGCTCATGAACACCCCCATAAGTCACCTCCACAGGGAAGAATTGTATATCCTTGGGATGTCAAATGGTTTTATTTTTTTATGCCAAATATAATGGACTGGTAGTGGCTGCCCAAAGTGGAGAGAACTGTAAAAACCTTGTATAGGTTTAACAGGAAATTGTTCCAAGATTGATTAATGATGTCTGCCACAGGTAGAAATCAGTTAGCCATAGGATATTTGCTCTGCATTTGTCCATTCTAGTCTAGCCCTTAGGATACATACACAAATATTATATATGTTTTCCCATATCCATCTTTTCTTTTTAAGTTTACTGTTTGCCTTTTTTAGTGATTTTTCTGCCATGAGATTATGAAAAATTTTTTTTGCTTCTTAAAACTTTTAGTTATTTAAAAAATCCTATCTGTTTCATAATTTTATTCATATCTTCTCTCATTGATAATATGGTATAATAGCAATAACTTGGTGTGTGACTTGCTTATAGTTAAAGTTGGTATTGTTCTTTTTTAAAGTTTCTTGGCTATTTTTGCACTTGTTTCCTCCTCCAATAAACTTTAAAATCAACTTGACAAATTTCATTAGAATTTTTTCTTTTTCTTTTCTTTTCTTTTTTTTTTTTTTTAGTGAAAGTAGGGGAGATACAGAGACAGACTCCTGCATACACCCCACTGGGATCCACCCAGCAACCTCTGTCTGGGGCTGATGCTATGCCCATCTAGGGTCACTGGTAACCTAGCTATTTTTAGCATCTGAGACAGAGGCTCCTTGGAACCACCCTCAGCACCCGGAGCCGATGTGCTCAAATCAATTGAACCATGGCTGCAGGAAGGGAGGAAATGGGGGGGGGGAGGGGAAAGAAGCAGATTTTCGCCTCTCCTGTGTGCTCTGACCAGAAATTGAACCCAGGACATGCACATGCTGGGTCCACATTCTACTTCTGAGCCAATTGGCCAGAACCCCATTAGAATTTTAATCAGCATTGCATTGAATTTATAAATTAATTTGGAGAAAAGGGATTTGGGGTAATATAAGTTTTGCTCTTCAGGGACACTGTGGCTTTCTTTAATTCTTCTTTTGTCAATAAAGTTGTGTACTTTTTTTCATTGAGGCTGTGTATATTTTTTAAGTTTATTTCTGAGCACCTTATACTTTTTGGTACTATTGTGAATGTGATTTTCCCTGTAAAGTGTTAAAATCAGTTGATATTAATGGCTCGAATGCTATTGATTTTTGTTGCTATTGATTATGTTCTTATATTCAGCCTCTTTACTGAATGCTCTTATATGTTCATGATAGTTTTTTTATTATTATCCTCTTGGATTTTCTTCCTTTATTGCAGGGGTCCCCAAACTACGGCCCGCGGGCCGCATGCGGCCCCCTGAGGCCATTTATCCGGCCCCCGCCACACCTCAGGAGGGGGCACCTCTTTCATTGGTGGTCAGTAAGAGGAGCACATTGACCATCTCATTAGCCAAAAGCAGGCCCATAGTTTCCATTGAAATACTGGTCAGTTTGTTGATTTAAATTTACTTGTTCTTTATTTTTAAATATTGTATTTGTTCCTGTTTTGTTTTTTTACTTTAAAATAGGATATGTGCAGTATGCATAGGGATTTGTTCATAGTTTTTTTATAGTCCGGCCCTCCAACAGTCTGAGGGACAGTGAACTGGCCCCCTGAGTAAAAAGTTTGGGGATCCCTGCTTTATTGTCTTCAAAGGTGATAGTCTTTCCTTTTTACAAGTACTATCTAATCATCAATCTATCTTCTACTTTATGTCTTTCAATGTAAATTTAGGCATCAGTACATTTTATCCTTAAGCACTCTAGTATGCATATCCTTAATTAGTATTAAATTACTTGCCTATGATTTTTTTCTTTTAGATAATATACTGCCTCATGTATAGTGTAAGGATCATACAGTATATTTCTAATTCCTCTCTCTCATTTATTCTGTTTTGTCACACATTTTATTTTTCTATATGTTGTATGTAAATACATAATAATACATTGACTTTATATTTAATTTAGGCTTTTTTTCATCACTCTTTATTTCTTAGTGTAGTCTGGTCTGTTATTCCATCTGCCTAAAAAAACCCTTCTTTTAACATGTTTTTAGTGTTTAGCTTTTTTGGAAATAAAATTTCTGGTTTTGTTTCTCTAAAATCATTTTAATTTATCCTGAATTTTTGAAAGCTGTTTTTACTAGGTAGATAATTCTAGTTTTTCTTTAAAATTAAAAAAAAATTTTTTTTAATTTATTCATTTTAGAGAAAGAGAGACAGACAGACAGAAAGGAGGAGCAGGAAGCATCAACTCCCATATGTGCCTTGACCAAGGAAGCCCAGGGTTTCGAACTGGCGACCTCAGTGTTTCCAGGTCGACACTTTATCCACTGCGCCACCACAGGTTAGGCTTTAATTTTTTTATTTATTCATTTTAGAGAGGAGAGAGAGTGAGAGTGAGAGAGAGAGAGAGAGAGAAGGGGAGGAGCAGGAAGCATCAACTCCCACATGTGCCTTGATCAGGCAAGTACAGGGTTTTGAACCGGCAACCTCTCTTTTAAAAAATTTAATGCTGCCCTGGCCAGTTGGCTCAGTGGTAGAGCGTCGGCCTGGCGTGCAGAAGTCCTGGGTCCGATTCTCGGCCAGGGCACACAGGAGAAGCGCCCATCTGCTTCTCCACCCCTCCCCCTCTCCTTCCTCTCTGTCTCTCTCTCTTCCCCTCCCGCAGCCAAGGCTCCATTGGAGCAAAGATGGCCCGGGCGGTGGGGATGGCTCTGTGGCCTCTGCCTCAGGCACTAGAGTGGCTCTGGTCGCAACATAGAGACGCCCCGGATGGGCAGAGCATCGCCCCCTGGTGGGCAGAGCGTCGCCCCCTGGTGGGCAGAGCGTCGCCCCCTGGTGGGCGTGCAGGGTGGATCCCGGTCGGGCGCATGCGGGAGTCTGTCTGACTGTCTCTCCCCGTTTGCTTCAGAAAAATGCAAAAAGAAAAAAAAAAAAAAGAAAAAAAAATTAATGCTGCCCGACCTGTGGTGGCACAGTGCATAGGGCATCGACCTGGAGTGCTAAGGTTGCCGGTTTGAAGCCCCGGGCTTGCCTGGTCAAGGCACATATGGGAGTTGATGATTCCTGCTCCTCCCCTTCTCTCTCTCTCTCTCTCTCTGCCCTCTCTAAAAATAAATAAATAAAATCTTTTAAAAAAGAAAAATAACTGTAATGCCATCACTCTAAAGCAGGAATAGTCAACCTTTTTATACCTACCACCCACTTTTGTATCTCTGTTAGTAGTAACATTTTCTAACCACCCACTGGTTCCACAGCAATGATGATTTATAAAGTAGGGAAGTAACTTTACTTTATAAAATTGATAAAGCAGAGTTACAGTAAGTTAAAGCATATAATAATAATTACTTACCAAGTACTTTATGTCGGATTTTCACTGTTTGGCAAAATAAATCTTTATAAAACAACTTACTATAGTTAAATCTATCTTTTTATTTATACTTTGGTTGCTCCACTACTGCCCACCATGAAAGCTGGAATGCCCGCTAGTGGGAGGTAGAGACCAGGTTGACTACCACTACTCTAAAAGCTTTGGGCTTAGGTAGTTTCTGCCAGAAGTCTGCTATCATTCCCATCTTTGGTAATATGACTTTTATCTCTGGCTGTGTATATGAGTTAAGATTTTTATCTTCATCTTTAATTTTCAATAGTTTGAATATGATGTAATGCTCTCTTTAAAAAAAAAATATCCTCCCTGGTATGCTTGAGTTTCTTAGATCTATAGTTTGATGTATTTCATTAATTTGGGGAAATTCCCAGTTGTTATCTCTTCAAATGTTTTTTCTGACCTGTCTTTTTTCTCTGTTCTACTTCTGGGATTCTAATTACCCCTATATTAAACCATTTGATATTGTCCCACACAGGTCTTAAGTTAGTCTCTATCATTTTCTAAAGAATCCAAGACTCTTACAGCCATTTAACTCTATTTCCTACTTCCTGATCTTTGTGGTATTGTTGTCATATATTTTACTTTCACATATTTTATAAACTCCACAATACACTTGCATCATTAGTATTTCTTGTAGCACAAATGTTCTAGAAACAAAAATTGCAGCCCTTATTTATTTGAAATGTCATTATTTACTTTCTGTCTGAAGGGTATTTTTGTTGGATATAGCATTCTTTATTGCCAGGTTTTTAATTTTCTATACTTTAAAGGTTTTTTTCCATTGCCTTCTGGCTTCTGTGGTTTCTATTAAAAAGTCAGTTATAAGTCTTACTGTAATTCTTTGAAGGTAATGTGGTAATGTGTCTTTTCCCCTTCTGTGTGTCTTTCCCCTTTTAAGATGATCTCTATCTTTTGTTCTCAACACTTTGTTTATAATGTGCTCAGATGTGGTTTTCCTTATTTTTATCTGCTTACTGTTAGCTGAACTTCTTATATTTTGGGGTTACTATTTTTCCACAGTTTTGAAAAGTTCTCAAGCATTGTCTTTCCAAATATCTTTTTTGTTCCATTTTCTTTCTTTAGCTACAATTACACCATTATACTAGAGAAAAGAGAGGAAGGTGCTCTGTTTTTATTATTTCCCATATGTTTTGTCTCTTCCTGTATATTGCAGCTTTTTTGCCTCTCTTCATTTCCCTGATTTATCTAAATATTTTCTTCTGACTTATTTTCCATTTTATCAATTACTTCTTCACTTGTGTCTAAAATGCTGTTAAGTGGCCTTACCTGTGGTGGCGCAGTGGATAAAGCATTGACTTGGAACGCTGAGGTCGCCGGTTCAAAACCCTGGGCTTGCCTGGTCAAGGCACATATGGGAGTTGATGCTTCCAGCTTCTCTCTCCTCTCTCTCTCTCTCTCTCTCTCTCTGTCTCCCTCTCTCTCCTCTCTAAAATGAATTAAAAAAAATTTTTTTTAAAAACCCCAAAAACTAGTTGCCTGACCTGTGGTGGCGCAGTGGATAAAGCGTCCACCTGGAAATGCTGAGGTCACCGGTTCGAAACCCTGGGCTTGCCTGGTCAAGGCACATATGAGAGATGATGCTTCTAGCTCCTCCCTCCTTCTCTCTCTCTGTCTCTCCTCTCTCTCTCTCTCTGTCTCTCCCTCTCCTCTCTAAAATGAATAAATAAAAAATTTAAAAATTTAAAAAAATTAAAAAAATATGTTTAAAATGCTGTTAAGCCCATTTAATGAGGTTATTTATTTATTTATTTATTTTGTACAGAGACAGAGAGTGAGTCAGAGAGAGGGATGGACAGGGACAGACAGACAGGAACGGAGAGACATGAGAAGCATCAATCATTAGTTTTTCATTGTGCATTGCAACACCTTAGTTGTTCATTGATTGCTTTCTCATATGTGCCTTGACCGCAGGCCTTCAGCAGACCGAGTGACCCCTTGCTGGAGCCAGCGACCTTGGGTTCAGGTTGGTGGGCTTTTGCTCAAACCAGATGAGCCCGTGCTCAAGATGGTGACCTCGGGGTTTCGAACCTGGGTCCTCTGCATCTCAGTCCAACACTCTGTCCACTGTGCCACCACCTGGTCAGGCCCATTTAATGAGTTTTAATTTTAGGTTTTATATTTTTGTTTCAGAAATGCTCACTTGTTTATTTTTATAAATTTCAAATATCTTGAAATTATCCATTTTTTAAAATTTATTTTGTCTATCTTTTTCATGATTTTATTCAACATATTTATCAGAGTTAAGTCCTAATCTATTAACTCCAATATTTGGCTCATCAGTGGTTTTGCTTCTACTGTTTATTTATTATTAATTATTAGTCATATTTCCCTGCCTCTATACATATCCAGCAATTTTTGGAAAGAATTTTATGCTCTCCATTGTGTATAAAAAACGTCATGGAAGCTCCAGATAAAAGTTCCCCCATTCTTCTGTTATGCAGATATCACTTCAATACAATGGGGGACCGAGCTGGCTCAGCACTTCCAGTGAGTCGTAGCTTAAGTCTGATTCATTCCTGTTCTTTGGGCATGGCCCTCCAGGACTTCTGATTGAGAAACAGGAAGGTCTCTGTCTCCTCCGCCCTAAATGACAGAAAGGGATACAGTTCTTCCCTATAAAGGTTTGAGCCTCCTGATGGGGAAAACACGAGTGCTTGTGGCAGTCTTCTCCCTCTGGTGGGACAAAGTGCTGTGCAACCTCAAATTTCACTCTACCTTTCAGAATTTTCTGGTCCAGCCATTCAGCCTTTTGTACATCCCCAAACTAAAAAAAAGAAAAAGAAAAAAGAAATGTTCTTTGGGAAACACTGGCCATGCACTGGGGACTTTCATAATACCCACCATCACACTAGCCCTACAAACCACCAAAAGCTTTGCTGACTTTTTTTTTTTCAGCAGAACCTCTCAGCCTCAGTCAGACAAAATTCTCAGACCAAACCTAGAGTTAAGAAATGCTCCCAAGGATAAACCTAGTGCTGATCACCAATTCACCTAGGAAGGGTTCCCTCCCTGGATTTTAGTCCAGTTTTTGTTTTCACAGTTCTGTGACATTTTTAATAATATAAATTTGCAATTTATCTCTTTTTTTTTCCTAGTGAGAGGACTGGTTTGCCATAGCCTACTGCATCTTACTCCAAAAAAGAAATCTCTTTTTCTTAAATGTTTAACACATACTTAAACTTGCATTTTTCTATATCTGTCTAGATCCCCTCAGTATTTCTATTCTCTCCTTGAATAAGTAAAGAACACCTTCACTTCCCATCCCCACTCTTGAGTACATCCCACATTGAGATCATCTGGGGTTTCAGCTGTTGGGCTGTTGTCATTGCTGCTGCTGCTGCTGCTATATATTAAACATTAAAAATTAGATTTAACCACAAAGTTTTGCTGGGTTTTATTTTAAGATCACTGTTTCCTGTATGCCATGTCTTTCTTGGTCTCATATTCATTTTCTTTTTTTTTTTTATAGCAGCCCATTCTTGAGTAATTTCTTCAGAGACTCTACAAATAATAAACTTTTTAAGAGGAACTCTGACCAAAACATCTTCATTTCCTCGCACTCTAAAAGGCCAGTTGGGCTAGTTATTAAATCTTAATATCCAAACATTTTTTTCTCCAGAAATTTGAAGCTATTTTTTGATTGTCTTCCAGTGTTACCAAAGAGAAATTATTTGCCAATTTGATTCTTATTTCTCTGAAAATAAGTGACTTCTCAATATCTCTCCCTCTCACTCTTTTAAGATTCCCCCCACCTCTAAAATTTTACCTCTGTGTTCTAGGAAGTGAATCTCCTGCCTTTCATTTATTTCATTTAGTACTTGATTGATTCTCTCAACTTGAAGACTCTTGTTTTCAATTATGGCAGTGGTTTTCAAACTTTTTGAAGTCAGGGTGCATTTAAAATCCTACAAATAATTGTAGGCGCACTATATACAAATTTCTGAGAAATATGTTATAATAATTAAGTCAAATATTAAAGAAAAAATATATAAAGTCCAAGCATACTTTTATGATAATTAAACAAAATAAATATGACAAAATTAAATATATTCTGACATTAAAAAACATTTTTATGTTACATTTTTGAGTTATGCTTTTTAGAATTCATAAAAAATAAGGGTTAAAAAATTTAAAAATGACAAAAAAATTATTTTTTTATATATATAAATACATTCTTGGTAAGATTTAGTAAATTCAGCAGGTCCCACATGAATGTGTTAAGTTTTTTCATTCTTGTGTTTATGAGAAATATGAGCCTGATGTGTCCTAGTAATTTCTTTAATGTTTGGGCATATATTTGAAAGGCAAACTCTCATTTCCTCATCAATACATTGAAGAATTCCTCTCTTTTTACTCTTAATTGTGTTGAGTGCAGAAAACCCCCACCATACATATCATCTTAACTGGACACCAAACAAGGTATTGAAGAAACTTGCCTCCAGTCTTTCCTGGGAACATGGGGAGTAGTGTAAACAATCTAGCACCACAGCTTAACAGCCTTTTGCAACCTAATCAGGCAAGTGAGGTGGGGGGTTGGGCAGACTGTCAGTTTACAGCCAATTCCCTACACCTCTGTCCCCCAAAAATTTAAACTCCAAAAACCCTGTTGGTTTTTTGGTCCCCAATAGGCACATATTTCTCTGGAATACCATAGGGCACACCTGGAAATCATCTAGGGCGCTCCAGTGCGCCGTGGCACACCCTTTGAGAACCACTGAGTTATGGTAAATGTTCTCCTGTTGATTGATTATCTTCTTTTCCCCATATTCTGCTTATGAAACTCCTACTAGGTACTAGATAAATGCTGAAACTAGAGAACTAGAAACCAAATAAATGGTATCTGGTCTCTATATCATTTAATTTTTTTTCCATTCTCTATCTCCCGGTCATTTTGCATTACAGTCTGAGAGAATCCCTCAGGTTATTTTCAACTTACTAATTCATTTTTCAAAAACAAATTTTTCAAAAAGACAATGTTTTCAACAAAACGGAGAAGTTTAAAGAATAAATAATTTAATAAACACTAATACACACCACCCAACTTTGTCAGTTATTAACATTTTGCCATATTTGCTTCATTTTCTTTTAAGAAATAAAATATTGCCAATTCAGTCAAAAGTCTGAGTTCTCTTCCCAATGTCATTCCCCTTCTTCCCTCTCTAGGTATATAAATTATGTTGATCTTTATCATTTTAAAGTTACCTTTCTGTCACTACACAGTGCATAGAGTTTGGTTTCTCTCACTTAGCATAATATTTTTGAGATTCAGCTATGTTTTTGCATGCATTATTAATGTTTAATTATTTTTTATTGCTGAGTAGTATGGCTGTAGAATAATTCACTTATTCATTCACCAGTTGATAAACATTTGGATTACTTCCAGTTTGGGTCTATTCTGAATAATTGCAATTATGACCATATATGTACAGATCTTTGTGCAGAACATGTGTTTTAATTTTTCTTGGGTAAATACCTGGAAGTAGAATTGCTGTGTT
The DNA here is from genome assembly GCF_036850765.1 of Saccopteryx bilineata. NCBI lineage: Eukaryota > Metazoa > Chordata > Mammalia > Chiroptera > Emballonuridae > Saccopteryx > Saccopteryx bilineata. Next base: position 11,124,279 of record NC_089491.1, on the reverse strand, counting down.
ATAGGATAAATGTGTGTTTAACTTTGTAAGATGCTAGCATACTGTTCTCCAACGTGGCTATGCCATCTTGCATTCCTGCCAGCCATCTATGGGAGTTCCAGTTGCTCCATATCCTTGCCAACACTTGGTATTGCCAGTCTTTTTAACTTTAGCATGAATTATACCTCATCATTATTTTAATTTGTATTTCTCTAATAACTAATGGAGCTGAGCATCTTTCTATGTGATGATTGCCCTTCATATGTCTTCTTTTGTGGAATTTCTATTCAAATTTTTGCCCACTTATATGACATCATAAGAGTTCTTTATAAAATTTTGGATACACACTTTCTATATGTTTTTAAATGTACATTTTATTGTAGTAACAATCCATGTTATTATGGAATGCATCCCAAAAAGGTATATACTATTGTTTTTACATTTTAACTTTATATAACAGATATTATACCAATCTGTCTTTAGGCAGTTGCTTTTTTTTATTCTACATTATATTTTTGATGTTTATCTCTTTGGATACATGTAGCTCTAGGTATTCACTTTGCCTATTGTATAGGATTCTATAATGTGACCAAATCACAAATTACCCCTCTCTGTTGGTTATAGATTGTTTCTAATTTTTTGCTGTTACAAAGAATTCTGCAGTAAACACTCCTAACATTTCCCTACACACACACACACACACACACACACGCACACACACACACACACACTTCTCTAAGCATACACCCAGAAGTGATGCAGGATCTGGATAGCTTTAAATTTATTCCAATTCTCTTTAGCTATATTCTTTTTATTATTCAGCCAATGTTCTGAGTTTAAAATTTGTACGATTATTTCAAAACTTTAAGATTTCCTAGTGATTCATTTTAGTAACAGCCTGTTCTCAATTTATGGGTATGATATCTTTTCCAATCTCCCTAGGGATGGTAATTGTACTACATTAAAGTCTTCTTTCGGTTTGTATATACTCTGAAGTTTATTCCCTTGGGTCTGAGGTCATCTGTTTGTTAAATTTGATGCCTCTCTTTCATAGTGTTGGTTTTCCTCAAATGCTCAGGTAGTCTTCGTTTTCTGCTCAGCTGTGCTGTGAGAATCCCTACCTTCTTCTCTCTAGAGGATGGTTTTGACCACAGGAGCTTGTCTGTGATCATCGTCATATAAGAGTGCCGCTAGTGGTATGTTATGAAAAATGATCCCCTTCCCACTCCCCAGGGTGCCACTAGATACAGCAGGGCATGTCTCTGACTCTCAGCCCCAAATATGCCCATTCACCGCTCTGGCTTATGGGTAAACTCCCCTGTTCTGCATGAGCAGTGGGGAGGGAAGGTAGTTGGGCAGGGATGGGACAACTTGGCTCCTCTAAATGGAACTTCTTGATTGCTCATTCTCATGATTGCTCCAGGTCCTCTGCTGCTCTGGTATCCCGGGGTCCTGTTTACACCGAGCTTGGTTCATTTCTGGGACCAGCACCCCCGCCCCTGTGCACAGTGATGCTTTGGGCTATGGACTCCACTGGCAATCCAAGCCTTTCTACTTTCTATCACTTATAGATTCCAGGAAGTTTCTGGTCCACTGAGGACTCTCCTTGTGTCCCACAACTGTTACAAATAGCATATATTTACATCAGTACATGCACTTTTCCTGTTATAACTGGAGACTTGGGGCCATAGAACTGGATTCAGTCTGTCATTGTTATCTAATCTCCCAGACTTCTTATCTTCTTTAAACTCTGCCTTCTCTCTCTCTCCCTTGGGTCTCTCTGACCTTGGGTCTCTATGTCTCTCTCCCTGCCTCTGTCTCTGTCTGTGGCTCCATGTCAATGCTGATTATGTCTATTCATGACCTTCCCTCCCCCTGGTTTCTCTAAGCCCTTGTGCCTCATCATCCCCTAATCTCAGTGGCTGCTTCCCATCAGTGGGAGACTCTGGCCCCCATAGCTGGCTGGCTCTGGAGCAGTTTGTGGGTGGGGAGCCCCAGATTGCTGCAACGTGGAACAAGGATTTCCAACACATGCTCCCTCTGGCAGCCTGCCACCACAGCTCCCTGCCTGCCAACATCACACTTCAACTTAAAGAGGGAAAACTGCCAGACCAATGTTTTAGCTACAGCCCCGTGTCGGGGCTGCATGGGGAATCTCACAGCAGCCCCTGCCAGCAGCAGAGCTGTGAAGGGCTTTGGGAAGGGGGTCGGGGCTGCTGGGTGTTGGTGGGGGATCCTGGCTGCCACCCTCTCTGGACTCACTGGTTCTGAGTGCCAGGAAGGTCGCTTGGAATCCACTCTGGGCTCTCCCTCCCTGGTTCACTCCTGGGAAGGGAAGTGACCAGAGGCTCCCACGTCTCTCCCTGCCCCATGCCACCCACAGTGACTGCCTCCTCCATCTCTGATCAGAGCAGCTCTGTGCTGTGAGCTGGGACTCCCTGAGCTCTGGAAAGGGTCTGAGACTGGCTGAGGAGAGGTTAGTGGACTTGCTCTGGTTTTAATGGTCAAGAATTAGAAAGTGTCAGAGACCTGTGTAGAAGCACCCATCCTTACCAGTGGAGAAACCACAACCTTCTCAGTACAAAAGCTCCATCCTTTTCTAAAACTTACCCCTGCCAGCACAAAAGTGCCCATCCCCTCTAGTGTGGGCATGCTCACCTATAGAGGGACTCCTATTAATGTGAGCGTAGAGCCCCCATCCCTGACAGTATAGACTCACCGGTGTTTCTTTTATGATAATCAAACCCATTCCTGTCCCTGGGGACAGCCCCAGCTCACCCACTGCAGATGCTTTTGTTCCGATCAGTGTAGGAGCGCCCACAGCTGTGAGCTCTATTCCTGTCAGTACCCAAGTGAGCTCTCACAAACTCCCACCAGAACTCAACTTAGATGTCTCTTCTTCCAGGCAGCCTTCCACTCTTCCAGTGAAGATGCACCCTCCTTCCTCTCAGGGCAAAGAGAAAAGACATGCTCATCTCTGTAGTACAGAAGTTCCTGGCATGGTCAGTATACTCCTCCTCCTCCCAATGTGGATTTACCCAGTATTCCAGCAAGAAAGAGCCCATCTCAGCCCTGGGCAATGCCTCCTATTAGGAGCACAGTGGCTCCTAGAACAGCAAATACATATAAAGAGCATGCATGTGTATAAGCATAGACATACCCACTCTAACTAGCGTAGAAGCAGCTATCCTTGAGAAATACAGAGGTTCCCAACTCTACCAGTGGAGAAGTGCCCATCAATATGGAAGCATCTCCCAGTGGGAGTGTAGAGGCCCCCAGCCCTGCCAGTGTGGAGGCCCTTATCTGCTGCCAGAGGCAGGCAGACCCCTTGAGACACCTGGCAGACCCAGAAGGAGTGTATATCAGTGTGGGGAGGCAGCAGGGAGAGGTGGGGTGGGGAGATGGAGCCACTTGATCAAACGGACAGCCTGGTGGAAGCGCTGGCTGCCAATATAAACAGATAAGCACTAATAATCACTCTTACTTAAAAGCCCCACTTGCATGTCCCATTTTCCGGAGGACGCCACCTGCACAGCTGCTCCTAATCAAGGACCATTTAATTCATTCCCAGATCATTGTCTGCACTAATTGTCTTAAACAAACCGAAGTTCATTTCACCTTATTCCCCAAAGGCCTGGAGGGCTTCTAATTACCTGTAGGTGGTTCTCCACACCGCCCAGCTTCATTAAAGACCACAATATGTTCCTCTAATGGGTTTCCCATTAAAATCCAATGGGTTCCCATCAAAATGAGTTATGTCTCAGAAAAAAAAAAATCCACTAAAATATATTTTAATTAAAGTGAATTAAATATTGCAAATGTCTGTTTCGGCCAACAGGTTGCACTTGAGACCAATGCTGGCGCAAAGCAGAGGGGAGAGCTGGGGAAGCAAGGGGGGAGGGGCGGGAAGATTCAGTGTCGGCAAAGAGAGCTGGAGTCAGACAGCGTAAGGGTAGGCGAGTCACCTCGCCTCCTTGAGCTGCAGTTTCCTTATCTCTAAAACGGAGATGATAATCCTTAGCCTACAATTTATTTTTGTTAGGATTAGAGATAAAAGAATATATGAAGTACTTTACACATAAAAAGTACCAGTACTCAGATATCAGTAAGATTATATAACATTATACATTATAAATACGTATTGTATTAGTCAACTGTGCTGTGGAAATCAACAAATCCCCGCGCCCCAATCTCAGAGGCTCACAGCCACAAGTCTTCGTTCTCACCAGGACTGCCTGTGAGCGTTGCCCCATGGGACTTGACTTGGTGCTCTGGAACCCGGGTCGAAGGGACAGCCCTCTCTGGGACCTGTCATTCTCGCGGCAGGGGGCAAAAGTCCAAGAGAGCAAGCTGAGTCGTGCAACTGCACGCAAAGCTCGTGACAGACATTCAGGTGTCGTGTCACCCCCTTTCCGACGGTCAGAGTAGCTGAGGGCTGAGCCTGGCAACGGTGCGGGGAACTACACTCCTGCCTCCTGGGAGGCAGGGCCAGGAGGGGGCTGAGTCATCCTCTTACAGGGAAGGGATAGATAATTATCAACAATAAAAAGACTAGCACCATCCTACAGTTAGGTATGATAGCACCGTTTCCCAAGCTTACCTGACAATAAAAATCCCCTGGGGATGGAAATATAGACCCCTGAGCCCCGATTCAGAATCTCCAGGGGCGGGCCCCAGGGCTCTGTGTTTTTAAACAAGTGTCTCAGATCATCTTTGTCATCAGGAACATGTGAGAAACAGTGTAATAGAATCATGGATGAGAACAAGGGCTTTGATTCACACGGACCTGGGACTGTAAACTGCCTCCACCACATATTAGCTGTGTGATCATAGGACACTTTCTTCACCCGAGCTGAGCCTCAGTTTCTTCATTTGTGAAACAAGATAATACATGCAAATCACATAGCACAGTGTATGGTACAGGGCAGGCCTTCATAAACACGAGGTTTTCTTTTCTTTCTTTTATCTTTCAATATTCAGTTTCCTTTAATGACCCCCCATCTCCCTTAAGGACAGACGCAGGCAGCTAGGAGAGGGCAAGAGATACCTACTCGAAGCTCTTGCCCTGATTGAAGGCTTTGCCCACATGCTGGAAGGCCCCCTCCCCCCACCATCCTTTTGAACCAGCATCTGGGACTCGTGGCTGGCAGGATCCTGTTCCCCTCATGTGTATGACTCATAGTCTACCTGCCAATCTGGACTCAGTGGAAAGGCCCAGACTCCAGAAACAGAGCTGCTATTGTTGGTTCCAAAGAGGATGCTACTGACAAAGGCTTTCTTCCTCAGCTTGTTCAATCGCTGGAATATTCAGGGATGAGGCTGCCACTCCCGAGGGTCTGGGAGGGCTCTTTGGGGACCCTCCCAGTACTCGGAGAACCACAGGGACCAGCCATCCTTATCAAAGTGCTCACAAAAATATGGCAGCGCCACATAGTGTGTCGTCACTGGAGTACTTGCACTGAAATACAGCCAACACAAAGGTGAGCGAAGCGCTCCTTGGCCTTTAGTTCAGCAAGCCAGCTCCTGCTCACTGCTGTTCCTCTCTCTCCTCTGGGGGCGGGGGCAGCTTGCTCCGCCTGAGGTTTCTGCTTCTCCGCCTGAGGTTTCTGCTTCTCGTCCCGAGATCCTCTCTCGCTGTGGGGTGTTCTTTCTAGGCTGGCTCTCTACAGAATTTTTAGCGTCAGATTTGGCCATCTTCTCACAAAGTTTCACTTCCCCTGAGACTGCGCGGAGCTGGGGCTGGTTAACGCGGGTGAGGGACCAGCAGTGGTCCTGCGGAGGCCTGGCGGAAAGAGGGCTCCAGGACCTGTTGGCAGAGCCACAGCAGGGCAGCCAGGGTCACAGCGGGCCCACCAGGAAAGTCCTAGTCTTCAAGTGAGCATCCAGCAGCCCCAGGATTCGCCTGGCCTCCTCCCCTGCACTGTCCGTGGCCTGCTTGCTGTGGTGCGTGAGGCCCGAGGTGGGGAACACCCAGGTCCTGGCTGGGGGCACTGTGTTGCCACCAGCAATGCTCACCCCCTTGTACCAGCTGGGCTGCTGCCTCTGGACTGCTGCCCCGCAGCTCCTCATGGCTCACGTCGTCGGCGATGGCAACGCTCTCAAACCCACAGAATCCATTGTCACCTTCAAATGCTGGAAGCTTGCGGGCAGGGCAGAGGAAGTGGGCGGTGCGGCGAGCTTGCGGCCCTGAGCCCCGTTGCGCTGAGTGACACGTAGGTACGCAGGGCGCCTGTACGGGGTCTCAGCCGCCCTGGTGACTCCGCAGAGAACACTAAAGATGAGGTTTGCTTATTTAAAAAACAACAGTAATAAATGATGATAAGGACAAATATAAAGTGCCCAGCTCAATGTGTTGCAATAAATGGTAACTAAGAACAATACTATTAAACTGTGATAACAACACTAAGAATACTCATTATGTAAATACATAATCATAATATGCATCTAAGGATTAAGTGGGAAGAGCTTTCTAAAGCCACAAACAAGCCCTGGCTTGTGCTCTGAACTCCTTGGTCATCGTCCTTGACCCCAGCCACACATTAGACTCATGTGTGGAACTTTAAGAAGTCCCAGGGCCTTGAGCCTCTCATAATTAGTCCATGTTGTGCTCCATGCTGGTTATTCACGCCAGGTGTTGCTATTGTGCAGCCAAAATTTTAAACCACTGCACTAGGGACTTGCTACTCAAAGTGGGATCCGGGGACCAGTGGTGTCAGCATACCTGGGAGCTTGTTACAAAGGTGGACCTCAGACCCCTCCCTGGACCTGAACACTCAGAATTCAGAGTCGGGCAAGTCCCTTAGGTGTTTCTGCACACACTAAAACTTGGTGAGTGCTGTCTCCAAGGACCCCGTCCCCCACCGCAACCCCACCCTTCACCCAATGGTTGTGGCTCTCAAACTCTCAGGAGTACTCAACACTGTTGGAATGTTCAGTCTTGAAAAACACTCTTCTCACGCCTTCCATCATATCACACGTTTCTGGTGTTCTGCATTTCTGGCTCCTTCTCATGTTCCCTTGACTCCTGTTCTCCATGGACCTTGTTGGGCAGATAAAATGTATTATGCTCACTTTGTTAAAGTGGCGTTGCCCACGTGGAGGCATTGCCCAGGTGATATTAATGTGTGTCTCTGTGGGCATGGGGCTTGGTTTTGGGATTAAGCCTTTCCCACCCTTTTTGATGTGGGGCGGTACAATCCAATCATGCCTCAGAGAAGTGACTTTGTATTAGAGACTTCCCTATTTTGTATATTGGATTAAAGGTTGTGAAGCTACACTATAAAATGGGGGCAGAACGAGAGTTTACTCTCTTGGTTCCTGGGATGATTAGCATGAGAGAGCAGAGGAAGCAGAGCAGAGAGCAGAAGGAGGCCATGTGGCCAGGAGAAGCAGCCAAGATAACGGAGTGTTGCGTGAGAAGCCAGTTTGTGCAGGGAGAAGGAAGGAGATGGGGAACAGAGGTGAATAAGTCTGGTGAGCTAGATACCTTTGATTCTAGGAAACTCGGATAAGTTAGTAGCTTTGTGAGCACTGAATGTGAGTGGGTTTTGGAGCCCAGTGTGTGTTTTTACTTGCCCGCCAGGTGCAAGCTAGGATTAAAGACTATGGCCCACCAGTTTTTGGCTCCATTGTTTCTTTGCCGACTGTCCAAATCCAATGCGAACCTGCATGGGCCAGGCGGCTGTGATGGTGGCCCTGGCTTCTGGCTTTATAGACCTCTTAGTGCTTGAATGCCCAGGGCTCAGTGTTGGGTCCTCTGTTTCCCTCTGCCCCTCGGTGTCCTCACTGGGTTTCGTGGTTTCAGAAACCATCTATTTAAGGATCAGCCTTTTGGTTCCCCAGCTGCAAGTGGTGCTGGAAAAATAAGGGCCTCTGTCAGGGCAACTTCAAGGACACGCGCTGTGCAGCCGTGCTTGGTTTAACGCTGTGCTCCTGCTGTCTTGAAAATCGTAATCACTTTTGAACAGGGGGCTCTGCGTTTGCATTTTGCAGTGAGCCCTGCCAATTAGGTACCCTATGCTTCTACCAAGACTCCTGAGGTGGGGAGCCTCCCACCAAAGACATGAAAAGCTTGAGGTCAAAAAATGGTCGAACATCCTATATTGAACTTCCTTCAGCCCAGCCTACCTCTCTCCCAGGTGTCCCCCTGGGGAAACAGTGCCACCATCACTCCCTTTTTCAGGCCAGCTATCTCGCCAGGACCCTTGATGCTGCATCCTCCACATCCACCCATCAACCTCTGAAGTGTGCTCGATTCCCTCCGGTTTGAGCCCTGCCAGGCTTCTGCTGGGACAGGGGTACTTTGCCTCCCTGCCCCTCTTTTACCTTCAGAGGAGCCAGAATGATCATGGGGGAGGGGGTATCTGATCACAGCATCCCTCAGCTTGACAGGCTTTGAAGGCTTCTGACTGTTCCTTGGTCCCTGTTGACTCTCATTTCCTCCCCACCCTCCTGCCAGACTGGAAGTCCTTCGGTCCTTGCACCACCGGGGTCTTTGCACAGGCTGTTCCCTTGCCTGGAACACGCTCCCTTCCCCCTCCCCACCCGTTCCTCCTCTAAACTAACATCCAGGCTCCTGGCAGCCCCTAGCTTACACAGCCTTCCTCTGGGCAGCTTCCCCGATGCCCCCGCCCCATCTGGGGTTAGATGTCCCCTCTCTGAGCTCCCAGGTCCCCGGACACCTGCCACTTCTCACACTGCTTTCTCACTGCCTGTTTTCATGCCCACATCCTCTTTCTGACTCCAATTTCCTTGAGGGAAGTGAAGGGCAGTGTCTGTCTTGTTCTCTGCTGTAACCCGGCTGCCTGGCACTGTGCCTGGCACACAGTGAGAGTTCATTAACTGCTTGTTGAATGAATGAATAAGTGAATGAATGAAACTTCCCCTTTGCTGCCAGTCCAGCCCTGCTCTCAGGCCAGAGTTCTGAGAAACGGCTTATTACCTTGTTTCTAGACCCAGGCCTCAACAGTGTCTACCCCCAGGGGCATGAGCATGGCCCCGGGCAGCCCGAAGACTTGCTGTATTTTCTAGCCCCTTTAAATGGAGCTCCCCACCTGTGCCAAGCCCCTGTGTGACACCGTGGGGACGGAGGCTGCCTGGTCCTGCAGGTTTCTCCAGGGCCCCGGCCAGGGCGTCCATTTTCACCCGTTCCCATTTCCCTGGCTGGCTGAGCTGGGGCCACTCTCTTCTCAGCTCTGCGTTCAGTGACATCTTGCTGGTGTCTGGAACTCAGCCATGGCAGGAATATTTACACCATGGAAATTGGTAAATGCTACGAATTAGGGCTTCGTTGTTGCCGTTGATGTTGTTACGAGAGCTGGTTTACAGCACGTGGCCAGATTCCACGCTGACCGCAGTTTCGCTTTGACCATTGGGCTTTGACAGCCAGACTCTGGCCCAAGCTTGGCCCGGCTTCTCCCTTGCAGGTGTCTTCCCTCCCTCCCTCCCCCACACCCTCCTCTCCCTCCCATAGGCACATTGTTGTCTATGATTGAGTCTTCTCTTCCATTTCTTGAACATGTGGCCAAATGCGGCCAGGCAGAGGTGGATTAAGGTCGGGTGAGGCCCCGGGCACAGAAGAAATTATTGGGCCCCTTAAAAAAAAGAGAGAGACAGGGCTCTCTCTAGAAAATAAAAATACATGTTAACCATATTTTTTTCATGTTAACCATATTTTTAAATAAATAAAAAATGTTATGTACTATCAATGTTAAAATTGCACATATGAAACCAAACTTGGTATCATTAGAAAAAAAGTGTAAAGTTGGGGTTTTGCGGGGACCTTCAGAAGTCGCGGCCCAGGGCGTGTGCCCGGTGAGCCTGCAGTTAAATCCGCCTCTGCGGCCAGCCTGACCCAGACGTATGTCTCATTCCAAATACCCAGCCAAAAAGGCAGCCCGACACCTCTGACTCTCCACACCAAAGTCGCAAGAGAGAGAAGCTGGTTGGCTCAGCTTGAGTCGGGGTCCAGCCCTGGTCCAGCCAGCTGCTCAGGGGAATAGAGAGGTGGGTTCTAACAGGACCCGTACGGCTCCACCCTGGGCAGGGGCCGGTCTCAGGAGAGGGAGGTGGAGGGCTGCGGAAGCACAGAGGACGCCCACCACAGCTCCTGCCCAGGGGGACCCTCTCAGAGACTAGTTTTGACCTGAATCAAGCTCGAATCCCCCTGTCCCTCTGGCTGTTGTCATCTGACTGTAGGCTGATCCCGTCTCTTCATTCCAGCCCACGCTGCTTCCCTCCGCGGAGGCTCAGCTTCCTCTTCTGTCAAAGGAGGACAGCGGCTCCTCCAAGCAGGACGGCTGCACGGTCCTACACATGATCACGTGGGCCGAGTGCTCGAGGTCCTGCCGGTCACAGTGACGATGGCACATTTGAGTTCCCTGAACTCACAGCCTGGAAGTTCCCCTGGTGCTCACCTGCCTACTCCCGTCCTCCCTTCTTCCCCTGCCCTGTAGCCCTAGTGACTGGGGGATGCACCCAGTGAGACACACCAACACCCGACCTTACCACACATATCACTAATTTGGGACACACATCAGAGCGCCTGCACTTAGCTGTTGAAACCAGAAACTCTGAACATCTTCTTGGTCACTAGGCCTTGTGGTTAGGCTGGCTGAGCTCCTGCAGACCACCCATCCCCCCCACCCCTACACCCCCCCTCCACACACACACAGGTGGGAGACACTAGACAGCAAAGGGAGAGAAGCAGAGAAACACCAGTGTCATTAGGACATCAGATGCCACAGGTGCCTCTCGGGGTCTCCTGGGAAATCCCGGAGACACATCCTGTGGACAGAAGCAGCTTTGCTGTTAGGTTTCTTATTTTCTCATTCACTGAGCAAACGCTCCCTGTTGCTTACTCTCTCCGGCGTGGGCTGGGCACTGGGGGTTTGGGGATGCAGCAGACATGGGCGCTGGACTTGGGAACCTCAGTCCATCACCTAAAGCTTCCCGGGTCCTCAGCAGCCTACGGGTGCAAAAGGTCACATGAAGATGCCACCTAGTCCCCCAGCCCCAGGCCCACCTCCTTGCCCCAGAACTCCAGGCCATCTCACATACCCCCACCTGCCACCCCCACAAGATAGTTCTAGTTGTCCCTGGTGGAATTCTCCATGGGCTCAGACTGACCAGACTGCACTTGTTTCTGCTGGCCTCTGCCCTTCTCGTTGGGCTGTGGACCTCTCTCAGCTGGCTTCTGAGCCATCCAGCCTGCTGCTCCCGCCTCTGCTCCAGTCTGCCCCAGTTTGGTCCAGCCTCAGACGCTTACTGAGGACTCCAGCACCCAAGGCCCAGGCAGCTCCTGGGTCTGTGACAAAACGCTTTATGCTCGGTCAGGAGATCCCTACAGCAGAGGTGCTTAAGCCCTTCCACGATGCAGAAGTGGATGACACTGCTCCATCAGTTCAAAACCACACAATGACTCTCTCCCTTGGGTGCAGGGCACACCTCCCCAGGATGGTAGAAAGAATTAGGGTGGCTTCAGGTTCCAGCCACTGCCTCACATCTGGAATACTCCTTTGTGCTCAGGCCCTGTTGCTTGCTCCAGAATCCATGTTTTCCAGTGGTCATTTCTCTCTAGGACACCCTGCAGCTGCAGCCCCTGCCTGCACCTCAGCTCCCACCAGCCACCCCCAGCAGCAGGCAGCAGAAACCCCAGCTCTACTGGAGAATTCCTGTCGCACAGAGGAGGAAACTGAAGACAGGTAGGGCTGTCCCCAGGTCCATGGCCCTGGGACAGGCTGGAATAGACTTGGTCAGCAAATACTTACTGGCCTCCTCTCCGCTGGGGTGAGGGTACATCCCAACCCGCTAGGCTGGGCTCAGCTCTGGGGTTTTCTTTGGCCACTGGGATATGGGCATGACACGAGTCAAGGTCTTCAAAGTGCTTGTGTGAGTGAGTTTGCCCTCAAGCTCCTGGCGGGAGAGAAGTTCCCCTCTGATTGCTGCGGCCCCTTGAGCCTGGGCCCCAGAATAAACACAGGTGGAACAGACCGGAACCCAACCTGCAGCTGAAGCCAAGTGCCCGGCCCAGCCTACATTAGCTAAACCACAGTCAACCTGCTGGCCCGTGACCTGTGAGCACAAGAAGAAAGGCCTGTTGTCAGTCACTGAGTTCGAAGAACGATCGTTCAAGGCATCATCAGAGCGGTAGCTGTCTGGTACAAGTGCTCTTGGGGGCTCACTCTGCCCTCAGACCTGCCCCTTAGGTCTCAGATGGCTGCTGCAGGGCCAGGGGTCTTCCCACGGCCACATGGAGGGGCAGGAGGAGGGACAGCTTTTCTGTATCTATCTTCTCGTTTTTAATCAAAGAGTACAGCTTTCTCCAGAAGCCGTCTGCCCCATAGACGTTTGCTCCTGGCTAACGGGCAGAGCCATGTCACAGGCCTGTCACCCATGCCCTAACCAATTGCTGGCAAGAGGGATAGCAACACCGTGATTGGTTCGCATGGGGGGACAGCTCCTCCCTCCTTGCGGTAGGGAAGGGGCTCCATGAATCATAGGGGCACCCAGTGGTCAACCAAAATGAGGCTTCCATGAGCAAGACAGGAAGTGGGTGACGGCACTAGAGTGGAAACCCACAGGGTCGGCCACAGACTCCGACTGCTCCAGGAAGCCGCCGACCCAGGGCCGTTTTTTGTGAACCCGTGTGTCGACTGCACAAATGGTAAAGCAGCGCCGTGATTCCAGCTGGTCTGCTCTGAGTCTGCAACCTTCAGGCAGTGGTGAACAGCCAGATTTTTAGCAGCAGAACCATTTTTTAGAACAAAATTTTAGGCAGATATAAATCAGAAAGGCAGTCAAGCTCTGGTTCATGGAGAACATCTGTGTACTGGGTGCAGAGAGGATGGTGGGGGGCTCCATGCCCCATTTGCTTGGCCTCTCTTTCTATTCTCTCCCACCCAGGAGGCCTGAGATATTGTCAAAGACCCTGGGATTCTGCCAAAGTCAATTAGGAGTCATTGTACAGAGAGAACAGAACACATATTTATTGCGTATCTACTATGTTCTAAGTAATTGTACATACACGTGTGCCTTTAATCCAACAATATCTTTTATACTTATTGTAAAGCCAGTGGCCAAGGCCACCATCACAGCCACCCGGCCCATGCAGGTTCGCATTGGATTCGGACAGTCGGTAAAGAAACAACGGAGCCAAAAACTGATGGGCCATTGTTGGGCAGATAAAATATATTATGCTCACTTTGTTAAAGATGGCGCTGCCCACGTGGAGGCCGTCGCCCAGGTGATATTAATGTGTGTTGGGGTGGGCTGAAGGCAGGCAGGATCCTTGTAGCCTGGGGCTTGGTTTTAGGACTAAGCCTTTCCCACCCTTTGTGATGTGGGGTGGTGCAATCCCATCATGCCCCAGATAAGTGATTTTGTATTAGAGACTTCCCTATTTTGTATATTGGATTAAAGGTTTTGATTTCTACACTATAAAGTGGGGGCAGAACAGGAGCTTGCTCTTGGTTCCTGAGATTAGCATTAGAGAGAGGAGAGCAGAGAAAGGCCACATGGAGGAGGCCAGGAGAAGCAGCCAAGATGGTGGAGTGTTGAGTGAGAAGCCAGTTTGTGCAGAGTTTGTGCAGGGAGATGGAAGGAGATGGGGAACCGAGGTGAATAAGTCTGGTGAGGCCTCACCTGTGGTGGCGCAGTGGATAAAACGTTGACCTGGAAATGCTGAGGTCGCCGGTTCGAAACCCTAGGCTTGCCTGATCAAGGCACATATGGGAGTTGATGCTTCCTGCTCCTCCCCCCCTTCTCTCTCTCTGTCTCTGTCTCTCTCTTCTCTCTCTCTCTCCTTTCTAAAATAAATAAATAAAATAAAATTAAAAAAAAAAAAAAGCCTGACCTGTGGTGGTGCAGTGGATAAAGCGTCGACCTGGAAATGCTGAGGTCACCGGTTCGAAACCCTGGGCTTGCCTGGTCAAGGCACATATGGGAGTTGATGCTTCCAGCTCCCCCTCCCCCCCTCTATCCTCTCTAAAATGAATAATAAAAAAAAAATAAGTCTGGTGAGCTAGAAACCTTTTGTTGGGCAGATAAAATATATTATGCGGCCCTGGCCGGTTGGCTCAGCGGTAGAGCGTAGGCCTGGTGTGCGGGGGACCCGGGTTCGATTCCCGGCCAGGGCACATAGGAGAAGCGCCCATTTGCTTCTCTACCCCCTCCCTTCCTCTCTGTCTCTCTCTTCCCCTCCCACAGCAAAGGCTCCATTGGAGCAAAGATGGCCCGGGCACTGGGGATGGCTCCTTGGCCTCTGCCCCAGGTGCTAGAGTGGCTCTGGTCGCGGCAGAGCGACGCCCTGGAGGGGCAGAGCATCGCCCCCTGGTGGGCGTGCTGGGTGGATCCCGGTCGGGTGCATGCGGGAGTCTGTCTGACTGGACTGTCTCTTCCTGTTTCCAACTTCAGGGGGGAAAAAAAAAAAAAAATATATATATATATATATATATATATATATATATATATATATATATATATTATGCTCACTTTGTTAAAGATGACGCTGCCCACATGGAGGCCATTGCCCAGGTGATATTAATGTGTGTTGGGGGCAGGCGGTGGGCAGGCAGAATCCTTGTAGCCTGGGGCTTGGTTTTAGGACTAAGCCTTTCCCACCCTTTTTGATGTGGGGTGGTACAATCCAATCATGCCTCACAGAGGTGACTTTGTATTAGAGACTTCCCTATTTTGTATATTGGATTAAAGGTTATGGATCTACACTATAAAATGGGGGCAGAACAGGAGCTTGCTCTCTTGGTTCCTGAGATTATCATTAGAGGTGAGAGCAGAGCAGAGAGCAGAAGGAGGCCACGTGGAGTAGGCCAGGAGAAGCAGCCAAGATGGCGGAGTGCTGAGTGAGAAGAGAGTTTGTGCAGAGTTTGTACAGGGAGAAGGAAGGAGATGGGGAACAGAGGTGAATAAGGCTGGTGAGCTAGAAACCTTTGATTCTAGGAAACTCAGATAAGTCAGTAGCTTTGTGAGCACTGAATGTGAGTGGGTTTTGGAGCCCAGTGTGTGTTTTTACTTGCCTGCTGGGTGCAAGCTAGAATTAAAGCTAATGGCCCACCAGTTCTTGGCTCCATTGTTTCTTTACCGACTGTCCGAATCCAATGTGAACCTGCATGGGTTGGGTGGCTATGATGGTGGCCCTGGATACTGGCTGTAAAGCCAGTATCTAAGGCCAGGGCAACCATCACAGCAGCCTGGCCAGTACAGGTTCGCATTGCTCCCTCTGCTCTCTCATGCTAATCATCCCAGGAACCAAGAGAGCAAGCTCCCGCTCCGTCCCCATTTTATAGTGTAGAAATCCAAACCCTTAATCCAATATACAAAATAGGGAAGTCTCTAATACAAAGTCACTTTCTGAGGCATGATAGGATTGTACCATCCCACATCAAAAAGGGTGGGAAAGGCTTAGTCCTAAAACCAAGCCCCAGGCTACAAGGATTCTACCTGCCCACACAGACACACATTAATATCACCTGGGCAGCGCCGTCTTTAACAAAGTGAGCATAATATATTTTATCTGCCCAACACTGGCTTTACACCTTTGATTCTAGGAAACTCGGATAAGTCAGTAGCTTTGTGAGCACTGAATGTGAGTGGGTTTTGGAGCCCAGTGTGTGTTTTTACTTGCCCGCCAGGTGCAACCTAGGATTAAAGATGATGGCCTACCAGTTTTTGGCTCCATTGTTTCTTTACCGACTGTCCAAATCCAATGCGAACCTGCATGGACCAGGCGGCTGTGATGGTGGCCCTGGCCCTGGCTACTGGCTTTACAGCCATCATCTTTAATCCTAGCTTGCACCCGGCGGGCAAGTAAAAACACACACTGGGCTCCAAAATCCACTCACATTCAGTGTTCACAAAGCTACTGACTTATCTGAGTTTCCTAGAATCAAAGGTTTCTAGCTCACCAGACTTATTCACCTCTGTTCCCCATCTCCTTCCATCTCCCTGCACAAACTCTGCACAAACTGGCTTCTCACTCAGCACTCCGCCATCTTGACTGCTTCTCCAGGCCTCCTCCAAGTGGCCTTTCTCTGCTCTCCTCTCTGCTCTCTCCTCTAATGATAATCTCAGGAACCAAGAGAGCAAGTTCCCGTTTTGCCCCCATTTTATAGTGTAGAAATCAAAACCCTTAATCCAATATACAAAATAGGGAAGTCTCTGATACAAAGTCAGTTATCAGAGATATGATGAGATTGCACCACCCCACATCAAAAAGGGTGGGAAAGGCTTAGTCCTAAAACCAAGCCCCAGGCTACAAGGATCCTGCCTGCCCACAGCCCGCCCCCAACACACATTAATATCACCTGGGCGACAGCTTCTATGTGGGCAGCGCCATCTTTAACAAAGTGAGCATAATATATTTTATCTGCCCAACACTTATTTTAAAGAGAAGTGAAGTACATGCCTAAAGTCATATAGTAAGTGGTAAGGCCAAGATTGGAAACCAGGTGTCTGCCTCCAAAACCAGGTTCTGGTCTCAGACACAGAGCAGCTCCCCGTTCTGGACTCCAACACCAGCTGGGGGCTGGCTTCAGGACAATGGCCCAGGCTGCCAGGGAGCTGTTTGCAAAGAGCTATGTGGTAACTTTTGAAGAGGTGTGGGTTTGAGTTCCAGCTGTGACTTTAACTTGCTGTGTGGCCTTGGACAAGTTTCTTGACCTCTCTTGGTCTCTGTTTCCTCATCTGCAACACAAGATACTGAGTCCTCACCGCTCTGACATCCAAGGACCTAAATTTAGCCTACTCCAGGTGGCCTGGATTGACATCTGCTGGGTGAGTCCTCCCCATTGATGAAGCACTGAGGGCCCAGGCCTTCCAGGGAGGAAGTGAAACCGAGCTCTCTGCACCCTCCTCCACCCACGCACTGCCAGCACCTGACCTGGTTAAAACCCAGCCTGAGGGCCCACCAGTGACTCAACCCCTATCTGATTGTCAAAGTCAGTTCCTAGAAGTTGAAAGTCACTTCCTCTGCAGCCATCACTGCCACCTCCCACCATGAGGTGAGTTCTAATTCTGTTCCCTACCACAGAGCAGGAGCAAAGGCCAGGGCGCCCAGGGGGTTTCAGGGGGAAAGTCGGGGTCGGAAGTCTGAAGGCCGGGCAATGCCAGAAGGAAGGTTCAGGAAAACTGGATGTGTGAAGTGGGTGGGGCGGGGGCGGTGACAAGGCCTCAGCACTGCCACTGACCAGCTGGGTGATCTTGGGCACATTACACAATTTCTCTTTGCTTCGGTTTTATGTAAAATAAATGGGAAACCCCCCTTCCCAGTTTCACTCCTCAGAGGTAACCACTGCTAATGCTGTAGCAGGTGTCCTCCCAGACTCTCCTCTTTAAAGATGCAAATCCAGAAGAGAGAGACAGAAGTAAAGATGGAAATAGAGAGAGAGAAAGATGGGAACAGAATTGATGATCATAATAATGGGACCACGCTGTACTGGGAGGTGGTTTAGAGCAGGGTTTAGAATACAAGTGTGCTAGGAAAAATGGGGTTTGAAGCAATTTTAAATCCTTTTCAGTCCTGGCCAGTTGGCTCAGCGGTAGAGCATTGGTCTGGCATATGGATGTCCCAGGTTCAATTCCTGGTCAGGGCACAACGGACAAGCAATCATCTGCTTCTCCACCTGACCCCTTCTCTCTCTCTCTCTCTCTCTCTCTCTCTCTTTCTTTCTCTGTCTCTCATTCTTCCCCTCCCACAGCCCTGGCTCGATTGGCTCGAGCAAGTTGGCCCGGATGCTGAGGACGGCTCCATGACCTCTGCTTCAGGTGCTAGAATGGCTCTAGTTGCAATAGAACAACAGCCCCAGATGGGCAGAGCATCGCCCCCTAGTGGGCTTGCAGGGTGGATCTCAGCCGGGGTGCATGCAGGAGTCTGTCTCTCTGCTTCTCCTCCTCTCACTAAAATAAAATAAAAAAGTCCCTTTCACTGACCCCCAAAGAATATAAGCTCAACAGGAGCAGGAACATGGCCTGTCTTGCCATATCCCCAGCTCTGGAAGAGTATGTGACATGCAGAAGTGGCAGGAGGTACAGAAGCTACAGACGGGGCTGCTGCCCCATGACAAGGCTAGTCAGTAGCTAAGTGACAACAGGCATGGACTGCACCAGCACTACAGGCCGGGTACACACCTTCCAGCTATACAATGAGCATGTCAGCCACTTCACTTCCATCTTTCTCTCCAGTGTCTTATGACCCACACTACCCAAGTAATGCAGGGGAGGGCCTCCTGGGAAATGTAGTTTCCACTTAGTTAAGTTGACAGAATGCAAACCCACCCAGTACAGGTGATCGAGATCCCAACAGACTGTACTGTGACTGAGAGCAGGAGGCTGAGCACAATCTGGGGAAAGTCAGGGAACGTGAACTGCTTCTGACCCCCCACATTCTGCAGCCCAGGAGGCTCAGTCTAAGTGCCAGAGGCGATGCTGACCTGGTGCAGCAGCTGTGGGTGCTCCCCAGGCTTTAGCCTCAACAACAATATGCTTATCTTTCCCAACTAGTCTGATCCAGCTTGAGCTACCAAGACTCCCTGTTTGATCATCCCCCAAAAGGAACGTCAGCTTCTCTTCCTGCTGGGACCCCGTTTGGGGCACACCCCTTGACACTAGGATTGGGTCTCATTTCAGCCAATGAAGGTAGCAAATGCAAACCAGCCAGTACCAGCTCCAAATGATCTGATCAGTGGCATCAGTTTCAGTAGCTCAGAAAAATCCCGCTGATCCAGCACAGCCTGAGCGGGCCAACCTGGGGAGCTGTGGGCAGACAGTCAGGGGCAGGGACGGTCAGGGAGCCTCAGCCAACGGCCAACGGGCTGTGGCTCGAGCCAGTCCAAACCTGCTTGCTGATCCATCCATCCAGCTTTCTCTGGTCATAGTGAGCTTTTCAAGTGTACTGGGGGTTCTGTACATTTTTGCTTGGGAAAAAAAGTGTTTGGAAACCATTGGATGAAATGATTATGGTGCGAAGAGTTAAGGAAAAGCAGGGTTGACCTCTGAACAATGTTTTTTTATTATTAATTTGTAGGGCTTTTGTTTTCTTTTAAATTTTTAATTTTTTAGAGACTTTAATTTTCTGTGCAGTTCGAGGTTTAAAAAGGAGCAAAAAGTACCCATAATTTTTATGTAATTCCCCATTTCCTCTGTAATTAACATCTTGTGTTACTGTGGTACATTTGTTACAATCGATGAGCCAATACTGATACTGTACTACCGTCAACTATAGTCCGTAGTTTAATTAGGGTTCATTCTATGTGTTGTACATTCTGTGGGTTTTAGCAGATGTTTAATAACGTGTACCCACCATTATAAGATCATGCAGGATAGTGTCACTGCCCTAAACATCCTGTGTTCTGCGTGTTCATGGCTCCCTCCCTTCTCCCACCCTATCCCCTGACAACCACCAATCTTTTAACTGTCTCCATAGTTTTGCCTTTTCCAGAATGTCATGTAGTTGGAATCATATACTATGTTGCCTTTTCAGACTGGCTTCTGTCACTTAGCAAAATGCATTTAAGTTTCCTTCATTTCTTTTCATGGCTGAATAGTTTGTTTTTTGTAGTAGAACACATAATATTAAAAACTGCCATGTTAAACATTTTTAACCATAATTTTGGTGGTCTTAAGTATATTCACATTGTAGTGCAGCCATCACCAGTGTTCCTCTTCATTTTTCTGAACTGAAACTCCGTAGCCATTAAACTGTATCATTCCTATAAACCCATTTATTTTTATCTCCAAATGACAGTCCATTATCTGGAGCTATCATAGTTTGTTTATCCATTCACCTACTGAAGAACATCTTAATTGCCTCCAAGTTTTGGCAATTATGAATAAAACCACTATAAACATTTATGTGCTGGTTTTTGTGTAGACCTCAGTTCTCTCTGTCTGTCTGTCTCTGTCTCTCTGTCTCTGTCTGTCTCTCTCTATCTCTCTCCCTCTCTTTATTCAGTGAAAGGAGGGGAGACAGAGAGACAGACTCTCACATGAGCCCTGACCAGGACCCACCCAACAAATCCACTAGGAGTCAATGCTCTGCCCGTCTGGGGCATTGCTCTGTTGCTTAGCAAGCAAGCTCTTCTTAGCACCTGAGGTGGAAGCCATGGAGCCATACTCAGTGCCTGGGGCCAACTTGCTTCAATTGAGCCTTGGCTACAGGACGGGAAGAGAAAGAGATAGAGAGAGAGAAGTGAAAGGGAGAGGGGTGGAGAAGCAGATGCGCACTTCTCCTGTGTGCCCTGACTGGGAATCGTACCTGGGACATCCACATGCTGGGACAACATTCTACCACTAAGCAAACTGGCCAGGGCCAGACATCAGTTCTCAATTCATTTGGATAAATGCCAAGGAGTGTGATTGCTGGACCTCTTGTCGAACTGTATTCCATCAACATTATCAAGCACCTGAAGTGCAGCAAAATCAGATTCCCAATGCCTTACATGTCTTAATCAATTGCTATAATAACCCTGAAAATAGATGCTGTTACCCCCAATTTACAGATGAGCAAACTGAGTCTCAAGGAAATGAAACAACTTGCCCTAGGGCACATATCTGTGAAGTGTCCGAGCCAGGACACCAATCCAAGCTTTCAGGTTTAGAGAAATGTGCAAGACTCCGGGAAAAGGCCAAAGTGGTTATTTTCCATTTTCTTTTTCATTCAGTTCCTTTTCTCCTTTTGACAGAATAAGCACACTTGTTTCTGGATCTGCTTGTTGCCAGAGGAGTGTCCTTTTCTTCCCAGTTACTCTCTGTGTAATTGGAATAGCTCTCGGACTCAGGAGCCAATGATCTACCTTGGTTAATATAGCCCCCCATGCCCTACACACACACACACACACACACACACACACACACTCTCTCTCTCTCTCTCTCTCTCTCTCTCTCTCTCTCTCTCTCTCCTGTGAATCTCCTTCCCCACATAACAACAGCTCTGAACTCCCTTGGAAGCAACAACTCCTGGTTGTGGGGAAACAGACATCTTTAAGCGGATGAATTTCTTTCTCTGAAGGGACCTTTCTCCCCTGGGTGTCCCATAATGGCAGAGTCCCTGGGGAGACCAGGAGGGGAGTCAGGCATGTAGGAAGATGGTGCAGGCAGCAACCTCTGCGGGTGGCTTTCACTACGGTCAGTGGAGGAGGAGGGCAGCAATGCCAAGTTCATGGGGTCAAGTTGCTCTGGAGCCAAAGGAGAACTCAACCAGAAAAAGGCCTGGGCGCACCCATGCCCGTGCTTAGCTTCTGGGCCCAGTTGGTACCTCCCGCATGGCCTCCCTTCCTTCCCCACCCCCTGCCATTCCCTCCATCCCCAAGCCTCCTTAAGTACCAATAATGGAAGTGCTTACTAGGCCCCGCAACATTTCACCCTTATCTTTTATTTATAGCTGACAAAGCTCCAAGCAGGAAAAATATAATCACACTTTAAATAATGGAAGCTGTAGGTATTAGAGCTACACGGGCAGTTACCAGGGGTGCGGGGATGTCTCCCTGCAGACCTGAACGGGGCGCATGCCGACTGCATTTTTAATTTTTAAAACATATTTCTTCCCAAATTATTCCGTGTTACAGAGGAGCCACATTTATGGAGGTGATAAATTACTGTAATAAAGTGCCTCTTCCTCAAATATATAGGACTCAGCCGCGCTGAGCACAGCCCAGCAGAGGCGGCCCCGGGAGGGCAGCGAGAAGTCCCGCTGCCTCGCTCCTTGCTTTAATTATTTGGCCGAGGTGTCCTACATTTTTAATACAGTCACAAGTTTTCTGTAAGCAAAGAATTCGACCCGGCCACTAATTTGTATTTGTGTGTGCCAGTGTGTGTGAGTTCCTGGGTGTGTACCCGTGGGTGCCACGCCATGCATGGGTGCAAATGAACATGTAACGTGCATGTGTGCTCCTCGGGCTGTGAATGTGGACGCATGTGGATGCCTGTTCACATGTGTAAGCGTGCCTATGTGTGGCAGCCTGTGGATGCCCAGAGGCATGTGCATGTGTGTGAGCAAATCCCTGAGTGTGCATGGGTGTATTTGCACACTTGTGTGGGTGCATATGCATTGGCCAAACATACATTTTTGTGTAGACACATGCAAACATGGCACGCATGGACCCATGCACAGGTTTGGTGATGCGTTCAGGCGTGTTTTTCTATGCTGATCTGCCTTCTCCTCCCAGGCCCTCCTCTGCATCTGAGTCCTTTCTTCTGCATTAAACAGACTCGCCTCCTGCCCTCCCTTCCCCTCAAACAGTAAAGCATGGAGGCTGAACCGCAGGCTCTCAGGCCGCCCTGCCCGGATCCCAACCTCTTGTTCCCTGTACTGCCTTGGGCGAGCCTCTCGGTACTTCAGTTTTCCCATCTGTGAAATAG
This sequence comes from Saccopteryx bilineata, assembly GCF_036850765.1. Taxonomy (NCBI): domain Eukaryota; kingdom Metazoa; phylum Chordata; class Mammalia; order Chiroptera; family Emballonuridae; genus Saccopteryx; species Saccopteryx bilineata. The sequence continues at coordinate 11,101,932 of NC_089491.1, read as the reverse complement.
AGTTCAGGTTAAGAGCATCTAGCTCAGAGGGCTGCTGGGAAGGTGAAAGGGTTTCATGTGCGTAAAGCAGTTCATGTGTTGTGAGCACAAGTGTTAACTATTGTTCTTCCTTCCTGCTTCCTTGGAAAGTTACATGCAGGAGGAAGCCAAGGGTGGGGGCCATGACGAGGAAGTGGATTAGCTCAGCCCTTCGCTCCCCTTGCCCTAGGTCACCTGGTGGGGCAGGGGCTCAGCAGTGCCCCTCAAGAGTCCATGTCCAGTGACACAACGTCGGGGGCTCTTGAGGGCAATGCCATGCCCACTCCTCTCACACACAAGGTCTGGCAGAGCAGGCACCATGAACATTGACTGTTCGGGCAAACTCATGAACAGAGAGGTGAACAAGGGGGCTGGGGTGGGTGATGGGCGCAGATGCGTGATGGGCGCAGGAGGGTGATGGGCGCAGCTGCGTGATGGGTGCAGGAGGGTGATGGACACAGGAGGGTGATGGGCGCAGGTGGGTGATGGGTGCAGGTGGGTGATGGGCGCAGGAGGGTGATGGGCACAGATGCGTGATGGGCGCAGGAGGGTGATGGGCGCAGGTGGGTGATGGGCGCAGGAGGGTGATGGGCGCAGGTGGGTGATGGACGCAGGAGGGTGATGGGCGCAGGAGGGTGATGGGCGCAGGTGGGTGATGGGCGCAGGAGGGTGATGGGCGCAGGAGGGTGATGGGCGCAGGAGGGTGATGGGCGTAGGTGGGTGATGGGCGCAGGTGGGTGATGGGCGCAGGAGGGTGATGGGCGCAGATGCGTGATGGGCGCAGGAGGGTGATGGACGCAGGAGGGTGATGGGCGCAGGAGGGTGATGGGCGCAGGTGGGTGATGGGCGCAGGAGGGTGATGGGCGCAGGTGGGTGATGGGCGCAGGAGGGTGATGGGCGCAGGAGGGTGATGGGCGCAGGAGGGTGATGGGCGCAGGTGGGTGATGGGCGCAGGAGGGTGATGGGCGCAGGAGGGTGATGGGCGCGGTGGGTGATGGGCGCAGGAGGGTGATGGGCGCAGGAGGGTGATGGGCGCAGGTGGGTGATGGGCGCAGGTGGGTGATGGACGCAGGAGGGTGATGGACGCAGGAGGGTGATGGGCGCAGGAGGGTGATGGACGCAGGTGGGTGATGGGCGCAGGTGGGTGATGGGCGCAGGTGGGTGATGGGCGCAGGTCTCTCTCTCTTTATTCAGTGAAAGGAGGGGAGGCAGAGAGACAGACTCCCACATGAGCCCTGACCGGGACCCACCCGGCGCAGGAGGGTGATGCGTGCAGGAGGGTGATCTCAGGAAGCAGGCGTGGGGGAGTAAGGAAAGTGTGACTGGTTACCCAGTGGGTCCCTGGGGCTCACTCCCACCAGGGATCCACTGAGCGACTGTGTGAAATGTGCATGGAGCAGTCCATTCCCCCCCCCGGCTGCCCCCCCCCCCGCAATGGCCACCATCCCCCGCTGGGTGAGGGCTTTCCCCGGGGGTATTTTCAGTTTTGGCATTTCTGGGCGTCCTGTGAGAAGTTGGACTGATTCCTCTGGTTCCATGGAAAGTTCCGGGCAGGGAAGTGGAGAGGTGGGAGCTGGGGTAGGAAGATGCCCTCTGAGCTGGGACAGTCACTGCCCAGCAGGGAACCTTGCTGGTGGACTGAGGGGACATGGCAGTGCATGAGCCACCCTCTGCTGAAGGTACGTGTTGCATGTATGAACTCACAGACGGATGTTAGAGTGGACAGACACATGGATGGACATGTGGAGGTCAGGGCGCTCTGTCTGGCTGGGGAGGACAGAAGCTGGTCAGTGGGGTGACTCTGAGGCCCACTTGTTCCCTGCGGGACTAGTAGAGGCCCGTGGGCTGTCAAAGCTTGGGCAGGACGGGAGGCAGCAAGGCCATTCTAGGGCCCTGCCAAGTGTTTCCCAGCCCATGGACTGATGGCGGGGACAAAGGCCAGAGCTTCTGACTGAGGCTCCTGTGTCCTGCCCCTGCCCCCACCCCTGCTGCTCACAGACACTCTCCAGCAGGACTGAAGCTGCCTCTGTGAGGCTGAATGGAACCCACGAGGAAAAACAAAATCAAGGAGCCTCCTCTGTACTCCTCCTGGCCACACCCCCCAGACCACAAAGTGCTGGCTCCGCCTCCTTCCACACAGCATGCTCCTGCCTCCTTGATTTCCCTCTGCCTGCAATGCCCTTCCAATGCCTCAGCCCAGAGGCTCCTCCCGGAATTTTGGGGGGCTGTGCTCCAGCGCCCTCTCCAGCACCAAGGCCGCGGGTCCAAAGGGATCCCTCCCTCCTCTGTGCTCCCTGGGGGCTTACCTGGGACCTTAAACGTCACACCTCTCAGCATCCATCAGGGGTTCTAGCAGTGCATATGCTGACACCTCTGTCCCCACCATCACCGGGCTCCTCAAGAACAAAGACCATGTCTGTGTCCCAGCTGCATCTCCTGTGCCCAACCAGGGCCTCATTTTCTCATCTGGAACACGGGGGTGATGATAGCACAGGCCTTACCATGTCGTGAGGATGAGCTGACTTAATGCGTAAATTGCTGTACTTTGAACAGTGCCTGGCATGAGGTAAACACTAGGCAAGTATTAGCCATTATTGTTATCAACGTGGTTCAGAATGGACTTCCTGCCATGTGCCAGCCGCTGCGGAGTGCCCACAACTGCTCTGCGTCGCCCCATTTTGGAAGATGGAAGGATCACACAGTAAGGTAGTGTCAGACCTGGGATTGGACCCATGTCTCCCAGTTCTGACACCAGAGATCCTAGTTCTGCTGCTGGGCAGGGCTGGGAACCATTCCTCACCCCGAGGGCTTTCAGCCATGACTCAGAGAATGACTTGGCCCTCCGAAGGGGCCCGGGCCCAGGGGCAGCTGTGGGTGGGGGTGTCCAGGGATCACTACTAAAATAAGTAGCAGCTTCCTCAGAAATGCCTCTCTGTGGTTGTGCAGAGGAAGGAAGTGGAGGCCCGGAAACGGGAGGGGGCCAAGGGTGAGAGGGCTGAAACTGCTGCCAGCATCTCAGACACCAAGCTGGGCAGCCCCCACCCACCCAGACACAACAGCAGGCCCCAGGCAGGGGTCTGGGCAGTTCACGCCAAGCTCTTCCAGGCCACACCTGACCTGGCTCCTTTGCCTCCCCAAAAACACCCCACTGTGCAACCACAGCTGGCCCTTTGTCTGGAGTGCTCTCCCCCACTTTCCCCTTTTATGCCCAACACCATTGTCACCAACATCACCTCTTCTGGGAAGCCTTCCCTGATCACCCCCTAGACACACACACACACACACACACACACACACACGGCCAGGATCAGGTGCACACAGACTCATTTCATAAATTGTCGCATTCATTGTGGCAGCTGGCACTCATCGAGTGCTTCATGTTTACAGAGTGCCAGGTGCTCTACATGGATAATTTCACTGAATTCTTATAAAAGCATGATGTCGTGGTTCCACCAATAACTGCATTTTACAGATGAGTAAGCCATGTCAGAGAAGATAGCCAACTTCTTCCAGGTCACACCATCAGAAAATGGCCGAGTCTGAGCCCACAGATGACTTATTGGACCAGGGGCTGTCCTCTTGGACTAGGATATGAATTGTGTCCTTGGAGTTGCAACACCCCAACGATGTTGCACTGAGTGCTAATATCGCTCACCTTTCAGCCTTGCTCTTGCCTACACTCTGGAGTAGCTGGGAGCTATGGGGTGCTCTAAGGGGAGAGAAGAAGCTAGGTTGTAAAGAGGAAGCATTTCTGTAAACTGATAAACTGAGTGAAGAAATTTCAGAGGTATGTCCAAGCCTTCCCCACTGTGTTGGATTTTCTTTTGTCCTACTTGGGTGTTTTGTTTATAAATCTGCCCCCTTAACCTAACCAACCATCCCTGTCAACTTGAAAGCCTCTTGGGCGGAGAGCAAGCTCTGGTTTCTCGTTATACTAGGGACTGCTTGGTATATCGGAGGCCAGGACAGATTTGTTGAATGAATGAATGAATGAATGAATGAATGAATGAATGAATGATTTCAGCTTAAGAATTCTCAGTCTCCCAGCTTGTCAGCCTGTAGAGCTGCTGAGCATGGCTGGCCATTCAAACAGAGTCTAGGTGAGGTCCATGTCTGGCCAGGAGGCCCAGGACCCCTCCTGCCACTCTGCACTGCACAGAGGCATACTCTAGCCCCACAGGCCTGAGCCCTGAGCCCCCAGTAGGGCCCACAGCCACCATTCATGGCCTTTCGAGTCCCCCAAGCAGGAGGCCTCCTTTCTGCAGCTGTGGCAGGTCAAAGCATTCACCAGAGAAGGAGGAAGTGAAAGTACCCTGTGGGTGAGTCATCAAGGGTCCTGGGAGGGGACTGGGCCCTGGAGAAGCATGGGGGGGGGGAGACACCAGCGTGAGGAGCCTTCCCAGGGGACTACCTGAGAGGACACCTGAATGGGGAGGGCTTGGAATCACCTCCTGGCCTCCCCCCAGACAGAGGTCTTCAAATTAGAGAAAATAATATGTGGGAGACACCCGACAGAGACAGACAAGGACATCACAGAAGCCACTGTCCCTGCTCAGGGCAGGGCTCTGACACCATGGAGGTTGCCTGGCTATAATGAGGGCTGACAGCAAGTGAGGCCGTGTTGTACAGTGGTCAGAGGTGAGCTCTGGATTTGAACTTCCTGCCGTGGAGCCTTGGCTTTACGCCTCACTAGCTGCAAGACCTCGGCAATGGCTTCCCCTCTCCAGACGCCTGACTTCCTCTTCTGTGAAGCAGGGGAATGCCGCCTGGCTTGCAGGATTAGTGGGACCCCATTCAACACATTAGCATGTGAAAAGTACACAGAAGAGGACCTGGTCCAAGGAAAGCCCTGTAAACCAGGGGTCCCCAAACTTTTTACACAGGGGGCCAGTTCACTGTCCCTCAGACGTTGGAGGGCCGGACTATAAAAAAAAACTATGAACAAATTCCTATGCACACTGCACATATCTTATTTTAAAGTAAAAAAACGGGAACAAATACAATATTTAAAATAAAGAACAAGTAAATTTAAATCAACAAACTGACCAATATTTCAATGGGAACTATGCTCCTTTCACTGACCACCAATGAAAGAGGTGCCCTTCCAGAAGAGCGGAGGGGGCGGGATAAATGGCCTCAGGGGGCCGCATGTGGCCCGCGGGCCATAGTTTGGGGACCCCTGCTGTAAACGGTGCCTGTCGTACCAGGCAGCATCTCCAAGCGCGCTGGGTGTCAAACACCGGGGAGGCAGCACAGGGACTGGTTACTCCAGGATAGAAGACTGAGAAAACAAGTGAGGTGAGGGGCGCCATCACCCAGAGATCGGCCACAGCAGGACGCTGGGGGCACAACAGGCCTGGAGGCTGTCAGGAGGAGGTGGCTCAGCAGAGCGGAACTCTGCCAAGAGAAGAGAGGATCCACAGGGCAGTGGGGGTGGTCACGTGGGTCACAGAGGGCGAGGGGAGTCTGGGGGCAGGCAGAGAGTGAGGGGTGCGGGACTTCAACCATACTTCCTTCCCAGCACCATCATCTTTGCTGACTCGTTTCACCTCTGCCAGCCTCAAGCTCCTCGCTTGTAAAACCAAAATCAAAGTAACACCTAATGGTAACAAACAGGCAGCTTTCAGTTCCCACTCCAGCCCTGCAAAGCAGGTGCTGCCGTCACCGTTACACCCATTGTACAGACGCGGAAACTGAGGCGCAGAATGATCCAGTCACACAACTGGTAAGTGGCAGGGCAGATGTGAACCAGGCTGCCGGGCTCATCACCCTCACATCAGGCTCCCCGAGTTGACCAACAACCGACCTCCCCCAGTCAGAGCCTCTCTCCTCAGAACCTTACCCCAGACCTCCCGCCCAGACTGATAATCAGCAGCTGCTCCCAACTGCACCCGACACCGGACTTAACACTTTCTCCCCTGGCTCGGGGTCCCTGGAGTCACACTGACCTGGGTGTGAGCCCTGGCCCGGCCACTGCCCAGCTGTGGGGCCTGGGAGAGGCCCCTTTCCTTCCACACGCCTCGGTTTCCTCGACACCAGCCCAGGAAGCTTTGTCCTGATTTTGCTGGGCTGTGGTGGGGACAGCATGAAGCCACACTCAGGGAGCCTGTGTCAGTGGGAAAAGTGCGTGCGTGTGTGTGTGTGTGTGTGTGTGAGTGAGTGTGTGTGCTGTCCATTCAACTCTTATCAAAGGTTAATCATATCCATAGTCCTGGGATCGGGGCCAAGCATTTCTTTGCTGTTCCCAAGTCCAGCCCCTGCAGAGTGCATCACGGGAGAGTGTGCCGGGCATTGTTCGTCTCCTTTCCTAGGTGACTGCCCTTCGCCTGCAGACCGCTTTTCCCAGGCTCCTCTGCTCACCAGCGTCCTGCTAGGTTGGGCCAAGGGGAAACTCTGGCAGAGAGATTAGAGAGTGGGAGGAGGGGAGGAGCCAGGATATTTCTCTCTCTCTGCTTAGTGGGGAGGGGGCTGTCATTTTCCCAGCACTAGCTGCTGTCTTTTGTGTCTTTAGCTCCTACAAAAACACCCACTCCCCTGTGGCTCCATCCTTAAGGTGGCTTCTACCATGATTTGATATCCCTCCCCAAGACAGTCTCCCCACCTCCACCATTGTCTCTCCAGCCTGGGGATGGTGGCAGCTCCTGACGTAGCCCACGGACCAATTCCTGGCATTAAACGTCCTCTGTTTGAAATACTTGGCCCTGGCCGGTTGGCTCAGTGGTGGAGCGTCGGCCTGGCGTGCAGGGGTCCCGGGTTCGATTCCTGGCCAGGGCACACAGGAGAGGTGCCCATCTGCCTCTCCACCCCTCCCCCTCTCCTTCCTCTCTGTCTCTCTCTTCCCCTCCCGCAGCGAGGTTCCATTGGAGCAAGGATGGCCCGGGCGCTGGGGATGGCTCCTTGGCCTCTGCCCTAGGCGCTGGAGTGGCTCTGGTCGCAACAGAGCGACCCCCCAGAGGGGCAGAGCATCGCCCCCTGGTGGGTAGAGCGTCGCCCCTGGTGGGCGTGCCGGGTGGATCCCGGTCGGGTGCATGCAGGATTCTGTCTGACTGTCTCTCCCCATTTCCAGCTTCAGAAAAAAAAAAAAATTGTTAGAGACGCTTTGTTTTCCTGACTGGCCCTGGCTCCTTCCCCTTGAATGTTCTCTCCCTTCTCCATGCCCAGAGCCTGGAGGGTTGGGGACAGTCCCTGAGAGCATGCCACATGGGGCCTGGATGGAGCTGTAGCTTCCACCACCTCTTTGCAGTGAGGCTGCTCCAGGACAAAGCTTTCCCAAGCTAACCCCGTCTCTTGCTGCACAGATGGAGAGGCCGTGACGCTGCGATGCTGTCTGTCCGCGCCTCCCCAAGGTCCCTCGGCACACGGGCTGGGGGCTGCCGCGAGACCGGGGAGAGAGGAGAGCAGTGGAGGGGCAAAGGGCCTGGACAGAGGAGGCACTCAACCAGACTATCTCTTCTACCCCCTCCAATTCATCCCTGAGACTCAGGTCAAAGCCTTGAACTTTAAAAGCAGCTCTAGGGGAATGAAGGCTTGTCCCACGCCAGGACAGCTGCCCAGGGGTGCTCCTCTAGGAGCAAGGGGACCAAGGACAGGCTCCTTTAAGAGAGCAGGGGGTTAGTCCTGCCTCCCACCCGGTGCTACCGGCGTGCCTATTGGGGGCCACTCACAAAGGCCTTCTCATGGTGGCCTCCCCACCCATGGTGGCCTCCCCACTTCCCCTTTCCCTTCCAGAGCCCTGGCCACCCCAGCCTCCAGGCCACAGCAGAGGCTGGCCAGGTGGGAGGCTCTGGTCGGTCTCCTCAGCCCTTCCTCAGTGTGCTCCATCCCGGGATCTGGGTCCCAGACTTTGTCTGTGACTTCAATGCCTACTGCCCTCTCACCCAGGGACCAGGGTAAAACCTAAGATTTCTGGGCTTTGTTTCCGCATATTTGCGTGTCTGGGGAGGTACTTACACAGGCGCTCACAAAGGCAGGAGGAGCTAAGAACTCCCACAGTCCAACCTCGCAGTACAGGTGAGAGTACAGGGGGGAACCAGAGGCAGTGCAGGGGGAACCAGAGGCAGTGCAGGGAGGGAACCGGAGGCAGTGCAGGGGGGAACCGGAGGCAGTGCAGGTGACAGTACAGGGGGGAACCGGAGGCAGTGCAGGGGGGAACCGGAGGCAGTGCAGGTGACAGTACAGGGGGGAACCGGAGGCAGTGCAGGTGGGAACCGGAGGCAGTGCAGGTGACAGTACAGGGGGAACCGGAGGCAGTGCAGGGGGAACCGGAGGCAGTGCAGGGAGGGAACCGGAGGCAGTGCAGGTGACAGTGCAGGGGGGAACCGGAGGCAGTGCAGGTGACAGTACAGGGGGAACCGGAGGCAGTGCAGGGGGAACCGGAGGCAGTGCAGGGGGGAACCGGAGGCAGTGCAGGTGACAGTGCAGGGGGGAACCGGAGGCAGTGCAGGGGGGGACCAGAGGCAGTGCAGGGAGGGAACCGGAGGCAGTGCAGGGGGGGACCAGAGGCAGTGCAGGTGACAGTACAGGGGGGAACCGGAGGCAGTGCAGGGGGGAACCGGAGGCAGTGCAGGTGACAGTACAGGTGACAGTGCAGGGGGGAACCGGAGGCAGTGCAGGGAGGGAACTGGAGGCAGTACAGGTGACAGTGCAGGGGGGAACCGGAGGCAGTGCAGGGAGGGAACTGGAGGCAGTGCAGGGAGGGAACCGGAGGCAGTGCAGGGAGGGAACTGGAGGCAGTGCAGGGAGGGAACTGGAGGCAGTGCAGGGGGGAACCGGAGGCAGTGCAGGGGGGGAACCGGAGGCAGTGCAGGGAGGGAACTGGAGGCAGTGCAGGGGGGGAACCGGAGGCAGTACAGGTGACAGTGCAGGGGGGAACTGAAGGCAGTGCAGGGGGGAACCGGAGGCAGTGCAGGGGGGAACCGGAGGCAGTGCAGGGGGGGAACCGGAGGCAGTACAGATGACAGTGCAGGGGGGAACCGAAGGCAGTGCAGGGGGAACCGAAGGCAGTGCAGGGAGGGAACCGGAGGCAGTGCAGGGGGGAACCGGAGGCAGTGCAGGGGGGAACCGGAGGCAGTGCAGGGAGGGAACCGGAGGCAGTGCAGGGAGGGAACCGGAGGCAGTGCAGGGGGGAACCGGAGGCAGTGCAGGGAGGGAACCGGAGGCAGTGCAGGGGGGAACCGGAGGCAGTGCAGGTGACAGTACAGGGGGGAACCGGAGGCAGTGCAGGGGGGAACCGGAGGCAGTGCAGGGGGGAACCGGAGGCAGTGCAGGGAGGGAACTGGAGGCAGTGCAGGGGGGAACCGGAGGCAGTGCAGGTGACAGTACAGGGGGGAACCGGAGGCAGTGCAGGGGGGAACCGGAGGCAGTGCAGGGGGGAACCGGAGGCAGTGCAGGGAGGGAACTGGAGGCAGTGCAGGGAGGAACCGGAAGCAGTGCAGGGGGGAAATTGGGGCTCAGAGCAGACTTGCCAGAAGCATGCAGAATCGTTGACAGGCAAGTATCAGTAGGGGCAATACATGTGGCGAGAGGGCCCCAGGCCCCAGGAACACAGGTCATCACAGGTGAGCAGCCATCTTTGCGTGCACTCACACGTATGTTATACCAGTCTACATACCATCAAAACCTCACAGAGACCACAGCCTCAGCAACTGGGGCTCACACAGGCATAAACATGTGTACCCCCAATAGCAGACACTCCCACGCACCAATGCACACCCACACACATGGATTTACAGTAATATGCAATTCATCGGTGCACACTCATAGTTACATACCTACACGTGCCCCCATGGACTTGCACCCATGTACGCAATATCACATGTACACAGTTTGCTACATGTCCCATAACAAACATGCATGCAAATACCTAACCCCCCCACACACACACACACGTCAGTTCCCCAAGGTACCCTCCCACACGTGGACATACATCACACCCCTGCAGACTGGTGTGTTTACCCATGACCACAGGCACAGCTTCCCACACAGCTCACATGTGCCACTGGGCAGTGCAGGCTGAGGTGCGCACACCACGACACATAGAGTCTGCCTTGGCTGTCCTACATCGTCCCCCCAACAGCCATGTGCTCTGACCCCTCTCGGAAGGACCTTCCTCAGGGAACCTGGAGCCACCTGGCTGCCCTTGGGACAAAGAAAGTCCCCTGCCCACCCCCCGTGGCATCCCCCAAGCTGGGTAGTCTGGGTCACAGGGGAGAGTGAGGGCTGCCCAGAGTTCGGAGTCCTGGGGCCAAAGTCTTGTTTGCAGGCGCTGAGCGGAAGTTGCACAACCTGCCCTAGCCAGCTGGGGTGACTCCGGCTCATTGTCTCCGCTTCCCCTTGGCTGCAGGCCCGGGCCCAGGCGGCCGACCTGTTTCTCCGGGAGAGGGAAGGGAAGGCATCTCCTCTTTTACCTGCCCCAGGAACTGATGGCTGCAGAGGACTCCATGGTCCCCAGCGACATGTGCCACACGCCTGAGGCAGGGATGCACAGAATTTAGCACCCAGCCTCTCCTCTCACGGATTGGGAGTTGACTCCGGAAAAGGCAGGGCCTGCCCAGACTCACACAGCGAGCAGGAGGCACACGAGGGCTTTGCACCTGTGCTCCATCTTCTTTCTAAACCTTTGCCAAAAGAAAGATCCCACAGAAGCCCAATCGTTCTAATGCAGACGAATGGAACTACTCTGGGTCAATGTAGAGGGGGCACCCCAGAGTCTGTGAGTCAGACCAGACCACCCTTCACGCCCCACCCCCACCATGGCTGAATTAATTCACCAAAGGGTCAGTTTGCCAAATCACCAACTCATGAGCTTATAAAGTTTCTAACAGTATGTAGGAGATGAGTTGGTGAGGCCTCGGAGGGCCATGGGAGGCCAGGATCTGGGGCCACCAGACCCATCTCTACCTCTGAGACCTGCAGCTCCGCCTGGGGCAGGGTCCACTCTTCCTCAGGGTCTTCATTCCAGTTCCATCCAGAGCAGCATCAGGAAGATGGGATAGAGACAGAGTGAGCATTCCTGAAAATCCCAAAAGTAGGGCTACTGGACACCAGCCCGTGCCTACGGCCTATTTCCTCTTTCCTTTCCTCCCCTTCCTACCTGCCTTCCTTTCTCAGCTCTTAACCTGGTGGCAGCCTGGTGGGTCAGAGGGCAGGTATAGACATGCAGCGGATGGAGCAGACGAGTGAGCTGCCGGGGACCCCCGGCTCTGTTCACCAAGGTCTGGGAGCAGCGATGCTCCAGTAGCAAATGAGCACCTGTAGCACCATGATCTTATTTTCAAAATGCCAGCCTCCCCTAGAAAGTAGCCAAGATCGTTGGAAGAATGGTTGATTCCCAGGATGGGCCAGAGAAAGTATGAAATGAGCCTGGAACACCTTGTGTCAGAAAGTAAAGAAGTGCTCCAAGAATGAGGGGGGCACAATAGCCGGCTGGAAGGGCTTCTTCTGCCCAAGCCTGACGCAATTTGACCATCAAAATAAATGACAATAGCCATGGATCCTAGCCCATTGAATAAAATAGAAATCCATGATCCACACCACTATAAACAAATAGATAAATGGACAGAAAGAATGCATTTCCTTGCAGTGAAATGCCAAATGATAAATAAAGAAGGCAATGAGCTTTTGGCAACTATTATGATAATAATTATTTCAAGTAGGAAATACCAATGGATGTTAAACCTGAGGAGCAGGATATTTACACCCAGTGCAGATATATCTCCCCACAAGGTACTGATTACTTATACATGTAACAAAATGACAATGGAGAAAGCCGATCAAATGGTGAACTGGCCGAAGTTGACACCACCAGAGCCCACACATCAGAGTCGTGTGGCTCCTGGGAAGAGGGATGAGAAAGCACAGCAACACTCCTGGGATATTTCTGCCCAAGACCTACCTTCTGGCCCAACTGCAACAGAAATAGTCAAACACAAATTGAGCAACGTTTTGCAAAATGACTACCCTGTTGTTTTCAAAACATAGAGTGTGGAAATGGAAGCAAGACGAAAGAACCGTTGTAGACTGAAGGAGACTGGAGAGAGATAACATGGAGGCTAGGCTGGGTCACTTTCTGGCATAATTTATAGCAAATTTACATTAAATTTCAGCAGATTGCAGGTGACGGGCACAACTGGTGAAAACTGAATGGGGTGTCTGGGTGAAGGGCAAACGGAAGTCTTTGTACTTACTACTCTTATATATTTTTTTTAATTTGAAATATTTTCAAATAAAATTGTTTTTGAAGCCCATGCAGCACAACATAATAAAAGTGTAAAGGAAGTCCTGGCCAGTTGGCTCAGTGGTAGATCATTGGCCCAGTGTGTGGATATACCAAGTTCGATTCCCAGTCAGGGCACACAAGAGAAATGACCATCTGCTTCTCCACCCCTCCTGCTCTCTCTTCTCTCTCTCTCTCTCTCTCTCTCTCTCTCTCTCTCTCTCTCTCTCTCTCTCCCTACCTCCCACAGCCATGGCTCAGTTGGAACAAATTGGCCCCAGGTGCTGAGGATGGCTCCATGGCCTCACCTCAAGTGCTAAAATAGCATGGTTGCCAAGCAACGAAGCAACAGCCCCAGATGGGCAGAAGATCACCCCATAGTGGGCTTGCCAGTTGGGTCCCGGTTGGGGCACATGCAAGAATCTGTCTCTCTGCCTCCCCGTTTCTCACTTAAGAAAAAAAAAAGTATAAAGGAGATGCCTTGCTAGGATGTCTTCAAAAAAATAAGGAGGAAGAAGAAGGGTTGCCTGCTGACCTCACCTCCTAGGGGAGGGTTTGGGATAAATGGGGATTGGTACCTAGAAACTGAGCTAGCAAGCCAACAGACAAACAATCAAACAAACCAAACAGTAAAATCAATAATTCTGGGGAACACACAAAGACATCCAAGAAAACAAATGTCACCATAGCACTCTACATGGCTGGGCTGTCAACAGTATTTACAATGCTACAGAGTAAAACCCGAAATACTTACCTACCAAATAATTATAAGGAAAATAGCACCAGGAAAAGCAGGGAGGGAGATTGCATGGGCAGGAAATTCTTATCTTCCGAATTAGGAGACAGTAGATCACATCTAAAAGTAAAAATCAAAAAATAACAGGATAAGCATGTTATTTCACAAAGGTTAATGGAAGGGGAAACGGCCATGTCTTGTTAGAAGCCTTTGCCTCTGGTGCCTGGGAAGTGGGGGCAAAGAGAGATTAGACGGGATACTGCGGCTTCTCATTAGAAGTCTTGCAGAACAACATGCATGTACAATTTTAATAAGAGTTGAAGTCAAAATAGAAAAATACAATGAAAAGAAATACATTTTGGCCTGACCAGGTGGTGGCACAGTGGATAGAGCGTCGGACTGGGATGCCGAGGACCCAGGTTCGAGACCCCAAGGTCACCAGCTTGAGTTTGAGCGTGGGCTCATCTGGTTTGAGCAAAATCTCACCAGCTTGGACCCAAGGTCGCTGGCTCAAGCAGGGGGTTACTCGGTCTGCTGAAGGCCCGCGGTCAAGGCACATATGAGAAAGCAATCAATGAACAACTAATGTGTCCATACGAAAAACTAATGATTGATGCTTCTCATCTCTCTCCGTTCCTGTCTGTCCCTATGTATCCCTCTCTCTGACTCTCTGACTCTGAAAAGAAAAAAAAAGGAGAAAAAAAAGAAATACATTTTGAATAAAGAATAAATTTGGACAATTTGTGAAGTTGACTATTTAGCAAAAGTTGCAAGTCTCCCTCAAATATTTATAAAACAAAAAATTACTTTTTAACCCTTTGAGTAGTATGAACATTCATGTACATCCTCGTGCCTCCTGACCATCCAGAGTACAATCATACATGTGTAAGGCAACATTAAAAAAAGACAAATGTATGTTCTTCTTGTTTCCATAAATTGGTTATCAAACAAACATGATTTTAAGTTAATAAAACTGGAACTGGAACTAATTTCATTTGTTGAAAAAAAACAAAAACTCACTCCTGGGGGTTAGCGAGCATGAAATAAACTCGCTACTCAAAGTTATTGGATTTTTTTAAAAAAATCAGTCTAAAATGAAATTTTTCCTCCCTGGCCGGATAGCTCAGTTGGTTAGAGCATTGACCCGAATAGCAGAGGCTGCCGGTTCAATCCCCACTCAGGGCACATACAGGAACAGATCAATGTCCCTGTCTCTCTCTCTCCCTTCCTCTCTTGCTAAAATCAATAAATAAAAATTTTTTAAAAATAAAGTGAAAAATTCCCAAGTGACACTATGAAAAAATATTCATAGGATATTATTAAAGCAGAAAGATTAATGGTCCAGAAGAGGACATGCTATGACTCCTAGTTTTGGGCCAAATTGAATAGTTCTTGGAACACTGCTAGGAAGGAGATAGAGCCATTAGAAAAAAGTACATTGAATATAATCAAAAGGATTGTTTCATTTAAAATTTTTTTCCCATTGATTTGAGAGAGAGCAAGAGGAAGAGAGAGAGGCATCAACTCATTGTTCGACTTAGTTGATCCATCTTAGTTGCGCACTCATTGTTTGCTTCTCCTGTGTGCTCTGACGGGGAATTGAACCCATGACCTCAGCATGCTGGAACAATGCTCTATCCACTGAGCTACCCGGCCAAGGACAAAAAGACTTTCTTTTTTTTTTTTCAAAAAGACTATTTCTTAAATGAGTTTTTGGAAAATCAGTCAATTTGGTAATATGAGTCAGTGGTCTTTCAATGAACCTTGGAGAACTAACCGGCCAAATTGGCCTTTGGTGGTTTGGCGGTCTCCTAGGCACCTGAGGACCCTCGCCAGGATGCAGGCCATTTCCACCCAGGTCTGTACCCCATCCCATGGGCAGCCTCCCTGGAGAAGAGGACTCCTACTCTTTACAACAGCCCTGTGTGGTATAAACTTACAACTCATTTCAAAGATGGGAAAATGAAAGCTTGGAGAAATGAACTGTCCTGCCCAAAGCCTCACAGTCAGAAAGCAGCCGAACTGGACGTGGGGCACAGGTTGATGAACTCCAAGGCCAGGGTCCTCTCCTCCCTCCCTCACCCCGTGGCTTGTTCACCTGTTGGCGCCAGACCTAATTAGAGCTTCGCTGGCCCCTGAGATGGGCTGGAAGGCGAGGTGTCATTAGAGCTGGAGCTGCTGGAAGCTCCCACCCTGTGTCATTATGTCTAATTACAGGAATTCAGGCTTCTGCGTGGGCTGGTGGAGCCAGAGCGTCTCCATGTCCTAGTGGGCAAGGAACAGCCGAGGCTGAGATCCTGGGCAGGGGTTGCTAAGGGGCCTGGGAGCAAGGCCCGTGTCCCCCGCATCTGCAGGGGGACACCAGCTCCAGGCTTCTCCCCAGGGCTCCAGGGAAGCCTTAGGGGAGGTGTTGTCTGCCTCTGCAGACCTACGCAGCAGATTCTCACCTGGCAGAGAATGGAGGAGGAGGAGAAGGCTACACGAGGAGCACAGACCCTATTTCCCCTCATCCCATCCCCAGACAGACACACACACACACATACACATAATACATAGAAACATGGTTTTGGAACCGATACCTGAACCTTTCAGTGCAGAGCTGCTTACCCGCTCATCAGCCCCGTTGTGTGTTCGCTCTGGAGCAGTGGTAGTCAACCTGGTCCCTACCGCCCACTAGGGGGCGTTCCAGCTTTCATGGTGGGTGGTAGCGGAGCAACCAAAGTATAAGTAAAAAGATAGATTTCACCATAGTAAGTTGTTTTATAAAGATTTATTCTGCCAAACTTAGCAAAAATCCGACATAAAGTACTTGGTAAGTAATTATTATTATATGCTTTAACTTGCTGTAACTCTGCTTTATAAATTTTACAAAGTAAAGTTACCTCCCTACTTTATAAATCACCATGACTGTGGAACCGGTGGGCAGTTAGAAAAGTTTACTGCTAACAGAGATACAGAAGTGGGTGGTAGGTATAAAAAGGTTGACTCCCGCCTGACCTGTGGTGGCGCAGTGGATAAAGCGTTGACCTGGAACGCTGAGGTCGCCGGTTCAAAACCCTGCACTTGTCTGGTCAAGGCACATATGGGAGTTGTTACTTCCAGCCCCCCCCCCTCTAAAAATGAATAAAAAAATAAAATAAAATAAAATAAAATAAAATAAAATAAAATAAAATAAAATAAAATAAAATAAAATGGTTGACTCCCCCTGCTCTGAAGGAAGGGCAAGTGAGAAGGCATGTGGAACAGGGTGGAGACAGGGTCCCTGTCATCTCTGAGCAGAGAAAGCCCATGAAAGCAACCTTTGGCCTGTGTTTGTTTAATAAACAGGTACTGAGTTGCTTCTGTGTGCCAGGCATTGTTCTAGGCACAGGTGCTGTGAGATAAAGTCCCTATTCATAAGGAGTTTACTTTCTAAGGGGTGAGGGACAATAAACGTACAAATAAATATCGAAGGTACCAGATGGTGACAGCGGTGTGAAGAGGTAGGGTGACAGTGAGGAGCACCTGTCTACAGATGCTCATCCGACTGGAGAAACAGTCCGGCCACTTCCCCTGATGACCCCGACCTAAAGGACAGATGGAAAAACAACTTAGGGATAGAGGAAAGGAACCCGCCACCCCAGCTGCCTCCTCCTCCTCCTCCTCCTCCTCTAATATTGCTTTTCTTAAAATTAAATACTTGAAACATTCAAAAGTTATAGAAAATCACATGACAAGCACTCATATACCAACTTCCCATGTTAAAAATGTAAAAATACCCTGGCCTGTGGGGGCACAATGAATAAAATGTCCACCTGGAATGCTAAGGTTGCTGGTTCTCAACCCTGGGCTTGCCCGGTCAAGGCACATACAAGAAGCAACTACGATGAGTTGATGCTTCCCACTCCTCCCCCACTCTCTCCCCCTCTCCTTTCTCTAAACTCAATAAATAAAACCTTTAAAAAATTTTTAAAAAAATCTTTAGATTTGTGAAAAACAAAAATGTACAAAAATACAATCAAAGCTCCCTGTATCAGTCAGGAAAGTCTAGGTTATGCAGTAGTAACAAGGAATCCCCGAATCTCAGTAACTTTGAATAACAAAGGCCTGTTTCTTTCTCATGCTCTGTCGCAGGTGAGGTTGACTGGAGAGAGCTGTAGTCATGGCAGTCACTCCGAAGCCCAGGCCGATGGGCGCTCCACCTCAACAAGAGCCTTCAGGGCTCACCCTGCAGGGAGGGCAGCACGAAGACTCCTCACACTCTCGCTCTTAGATGTTTCTGTTAGAGAGCGGCATGTCGCTTCTGCTCATGCTTCACCGGCTAGCAGGTCACATGTCCATGTCCAGCTGCAAAGGGGCAGTAGAGTATAATCCTCCCATGAGCTCAGAAGGTTGGTGAGCATTGTTAATACCTCCCACTTCCCCCACCCCATCTCCATCTCTCCCCCCACTCCCTAATCCCAGGGATTAGCCCCATCTGCAATGATAGTTGTCTATCATTTTCATCTATGGAGTTTGCTTTAACTTTTCATATACCTGTATGCAACAGCAAATAATAACACACGTGGGGAACAATCACGAAGGATATTAGGAACCCTGTTAACTGAATGACAATGAAAACAGCAACACGATGATTTGATATACACACACATTAAGAATGATCCCCACAATAAGGTTAGTGAGCACATCCATTGCCTCACTCAGTTACCATTTCTGTGAGTGGTGAAAACTTTTATGATCTACCCTCTTAGCAACCTTCAAGTATGCAATGCAGTACTGTTAACTATTGTCAGCGGGCTGTATGTGAGATCCCCGGTCCTCATTCACCACCTAACTAGAACTGTGTACACTTTGTATACACACTGAGTGGGTGAACTCTCCGGTATGTAAACTTCATCTCAATGAAGCCGTTGTAAAAAACGAGCTGAGGGATTCTTCCCTTTCCTTCTCCGTTTCCTTTCTCTCCCATATTTCTTCTCTCCAATTAAGGAACGGCTGTTGCTAAGCAAGTCCTGGTCCTAATTCCCTATCTCTGCCTTTTTTTTTTTTTTTTTTACCAAATGTCTTATTCTCCATCAGTTCATGAGCTGAGCTGTCAAGAAAGGACTTTCTGGGGGAAGCAGGAGGCAGAGAAGTTCCAGAGGAAACACAGAATCCTCTTCCCCTGGGGGAGGCTGTGGATACCAGGACCAGGGTTAGGGTGAGACGAGTGAGCACCCAGCATACAAAACGTGCAAGGGCACTCACCTGCTGGGTGTGCAAGTGCAGGCTGGTGCCGAGAGTGAGTGCTTCCTTGCATTGTGTGTGTGTGTGTGTGATAAAATACAGGCAACATAAAATTTACCGTTAAACCACTTAACCACATACAAGTTGATGTGTTTTTAGTGCGTTCACAATGTTGTGCGACCATCACCACTATCTAGTTCCAGGCCATTTTTATCACTCTGAAAGGAAACCCGTACCGTTCACTCCCCAACTCCCCCTTCCCCCAGCCCCTTGGCAACCACTAACCTTTTTGTCTCTATACATTGGCCAGTTCCAGACATTTTACATAAATGAAACCATACAATATGTGGCCATTTGTGACTGGCTTCTTTCATGTAGCATAATGTTTTTAAGGTTCAACCAGGTGCAGCATGAATCACTACTTCACCCTTTTTATGGCTATATAATATTCCATTGTGTGGCTGTACCACATTTTGTTCATTCACTCTTCCGCTGATGGACATTTTAATGGTCTCCACCTTTTGGCTCTTGTGAGTACTGTCATTATTAGCAGTCGTGTACTTGTTTGAACACCGGTTTCCAATTCTCCTGGGTGTACAGCTTGGGATTTAATCTCTGGGTCGTATGCTAAGTCTTTGTTTAACTTCTTGAAGAAACATCTTCTTACGTTTTATACCTTGGACATCTAGCTTGTTTCATCCTAGTCCGCAGCTGATGCACTCTCACCCGTTTATGACTTTTGTCCCCATGTCACCACCATCCCCATCCACATTAGCAGCTATGAGGCGATGAGTTGACACGAGCCACAATTCCAAGTCACATCTGGGGGGCCAGGAACACAAGGGGAATGCTGGCAGAGGGGTCAGAGCAGTCAGCCAATGCCAGAACACCAGGTGGTCATCCTTAGGGGCTGGGTCTTCACACTGGTGGTTGTAGGGGGGAGGAGCAGAGAGGGGCTCTTTGTGAGCTGAGGGAGAGATGACACACTACGCCTTAAGGTCTGAGAAGGCACAGGGACACCAGAGAGGTCACTCCAGTCCCGTGGTGTCCTGACAACACCCGGAAGTTGAGGGTGGCCGCTCCCGCCCTCTGGATCTCAGTTTCTCAGATTGGAAAACGGAGATAAACTGCTCCTGTTGGTGTCGGTGGCAGGTGACATTCTGGCTAGGAGCTGACTTTGTGATCTGCGAAGCTCAGGGGAGAAGCTTCCACTTGAAATGCCTAATCAGGTACCTTCCAGAAAGAACATGGTAGGACGTGAGACAGACCCTACTTTATTTGGCTCTACGGAGGCATCTGAAAAGTTATGTGCAGTTTGAAATTCCCTAAGGGGAGACTCACGTACAGCGGACACAGGGGAGCCAACTACTTACGTGCACCCAGCAGTGAATCCTCAAGTGTGACTTCTGTGTCCAATCCACTGGAATTTTCATATATTGGGTTTGCAACTCAGCCAAGCTCTGGAAAGTGAGTCCAAACCGTTTAGAGGTAGAGGTGGCAGAATTCAGATTTCCATGGTTTTTAAACTACAGGGACTTTTCTCCTGAGCAATAATCTCATGCAGAAGCAGCCCAGAGCCTCCCAAGGGGGCCTGAAAGGAGAGGGCCATGGACGAAAGAGGCAGGGGAGACGGTGTGTACTCTGCCCACAGAGCCTGAAGGTCAAACCAGATTCTAACGCAAGGGGTATGCTGATCTTACCTGGGGAATTCATAGATTCCCAAGATTGGCAGGGAAGGTGACCAGGGACTTTCTCCAGAGGGACTGGGATATTTTAGACTCCAATTCAATCTCCACTTGTAGAGGGAACTTCAACCCCATACCAGGAACTTGGTACTTATTCCATTTCATTTCCCCAACCATCGCTTAATTTAAAGACAAAGCCAGCGAAGTTCAAAAAAGGTAAAATGTCTTACCAAGATCACAGGGAGGCAGAAGAATTTCCCTAGCAAAGGAAAATGAGACACTGGGGCCTGAATCTGAACCCAGATCTCATCACTCAAGGCTTGGGGCTGGTTCCACCAAGCCACTTTGAAGTCCGCTTGATAGCAACAGAGAGTCAGACATGTGGGAGGCATCTGAGTCAAAGACGACCTTCTAAGTGGTCAGTGCTAATGTGACCCTGTGGGAAGTTCATGTGTATTTCCCTGTTTGCTTTGTCCTGGAAAGTCCCACATCTTTTGTAGAACTGCTTCCTAATGCCCTTGCCTGAAATTTATACCCAGGACAGCCAAAGGCAAGGCCTGGCTTGGAGGACGGAGAAGGAGGCTCAGGGCAAAGGGTCAGTTCATCTTATGTGGCCCTCCTGGCCTGGGGCCCCTGCTTGTGTTTGTCAGCTCCCTTACTGTCTTGAGCAGGGGCCTGCCAGGCTCGGGGAGAGTCCCCTGGGCTGAGACTGCTTTTGCCCCGACAGGACTCTGTGAGATGCAGAAACTGCAGAGACACGTTAGGTTTAGACCTGAGTTCAAATCCCAGTCCCATCACTTACTTGGTCAAGTTTCCTTAACTCTCTGTGTTGACCTTGGGGGCGTATTGGATCTTTGACTCTGAACACGTGTTAAATTGCAGGCTTCCAGTTTTCCTCATCCACAGAATGTGGACTTGATGGGCTAGGTCAATATTGTATGGAATGAAGGAGAAGACTCTCGGGTGCTGGAGACAAGACCACTGAAGTGGAGCCCTCGCTCTGGCCGGGTAGATCAGTGTCTTCCTGAAGTGCCCGGGTTGTGAGTTTGGCCCCGGTCAGGGCCTGTACAAGAATCAACCAATGAATGCATGAATAGGTCGAACAACAAATGAATGCATTTTTCTAAATTAATAAATTAAAAAAAATTTTTTTTTTTTAATGAGGAGCAGTCTTGCTCCCTCCCTCACCCTCTAAGGGTGTCTTCCGGGCACGCTGGCTCAGCAGCAGGGCCTTGCTGCAGCCTAAGCTCAGTGGGGAGCGAGGAAGAAGGCCGTATCATCCACTGTTCTCCCCAGACAGGTTGGAGCACGAATCCGGGTGCGATTAGTAATCAACAGCCATAAGCCAGGACGATCCTGAGAAAACCGGAATCTCTGACCCCTTGGTGATGACAGTAGATGCAGAAATCAAGGACAGACCTGAGCCAATGCCATGTGAAGCCACCTCTGAGCAAGCACAAGGTCACAAGCTGGCTTTGGGAGGTTTTCCTGCAGGACGTACCAACCGGTTTAGTTCCCCTCTCCGGTGAGCTGCTTGGCTTTGCAGCAGTTTAGGGGTTGGATTTGGGTAGGATTTTTTTTTCCATTTTCATGCTTTTGCTTGCTGGTAGGTGGCTTCATGTTTCTCTTGCCTTGACTCTGCTGAGACTGGTCTTGGCTCGGAGCAGGAAGGCCCAATTATAGCCAGGTTATACAGGTAGGAGGCTTAGAAAGCAATAGTTGCTCAGTAAATATCTGGCCCCTTCCATGTTCAGCCTTGCACAAAGCCTGTCCACCTTTGTCTCAATGCCACAACTAACCAATTCCTTCATCCTCTCCAAGTGGTCTGAGCCCCCTGACTCCCCTCCTCTCTCCACACAAGAATTTTAACCTAGAGCTCAGGGACTCCTCTGAGAGCCTGCTGGATTGGTTTTCCTTTCCGCTTCCTCTCCGGTGGGGGCTGGGCTGGGACGCAGCTGGCGGGGTGGAGGGGGGCTCTCCCCCAGACAGCTTCACTGCGCAGCCCCCTCAACCCCTCACACCCGGGTCTGCATTCCTCCATCCTTAATGCCTCCTCTGGGATCGCAAGGCTTTCAGAAACCTGAGAAGACCAACCAGCCGGTGCAGGGCCGAGGGAGGTGGACCCAGACGGGTGGGGAACAGGGGTGGGGCTTGGCTTCTGCCTTCGATGGAAACAGAAACCTCAGGCCTTCCCCTCCTCTTCCAGCTGCTCTGGGATCCCAGAACAGGGAGCAAAGAGCATTGGCTTTTGCTAAATCCACTTGGGGAGACGGGGGCTGAGACGAGGCATCGTGGCAGTTTGGAAAGGCAGAGTGACCTGCTCCAAGTCTACCTAGTGCAAAGGTTTCCACACTGGGGATGCTGCCCCGAGGCCACCAGCCCAGGTCACACTGCCAGGAAGGGGAAGGACTGAGGTCCGAGTCCAGGGTGGCTCCATAGCCCTGTACGGCCTCCGGTACGTGTGGGCCAGTTCCGGCTGGGAGTGTGCCTTCCTGCACACTACTCCCTGGGGCAGGTGTGCAATTCTTCCTTCCAAGCATTTATCTTAAAATTGTCCTTTCCGCCTGTCCTGTGGTGGCGCAGTGGATAAAGTGTCAACCTGGAAATGCTGAGGTTGCTGGTTCAAAACCCTGGGCTTGCCTGGTCAAGGCACATATGGGAGTTGATGCTTTCTGCTCCTCCCCCCTTCTCTCTCTCTCTCTCTCTCTCTCTCTCTCTCTCCCCTCTCTACAATGAATAAATAAAATCTTTAAAAAAAATTGTCCTTTCCACTCTTTCACCTTGCATATGGGGAGCCTGGGGCCCAGAGAGGGGCCATGACTTGCTGGGTCGGACCCAGACCCTCTAAGACACAGCCCCTTCAGCGGCCAGAGTCTAGACAGGCGGCCTGCCGAGACTCTAGTAATTCACTTTCGGGGTGACCTCAGCCAGTGGCTGTTACTTTTTTACACTTTAGTTTTCTCATGGATTAAATGGGGGTCATGATACCTTCATTGAGGGGTGTCGTCCAAACGAAAGACGGTCCTAGGTTTGTATGCAGAGGTACTGTTCCTGGCACACTGTAGGGGTGCAGTGCAGGCTGACCGCCTTCCTTCTTCCCTAGCAAAGGGAAACTGAAAATTAAAGTGCTGAGACCAGGGCCTGGGGATGGGCCAGATGGGACCAGTGAGCGATGTGCAAGAGCTAACTGCTGTATAGAGCTGGGTGGTTAAACACTTGGGACTAGCGAGGCATTTATTGGTGGCCTCACTCCAGCCACGGTGGGAGTACTTTACGCCATGGAAATTAGCTAACACTACAAATCAGGGACTTAAAAAATAAATAAAAATAAAGGCCAGTAAGGTGGGATTTGCCAGAAATAGAAAGTCACTCGTGTTATCATTATGCTCATTGTACAGACGAGACTCTGGGGCTGGCTGCACCCACTAAATGTATCCGCGTATCTAGTGTAAATGGCAGCTTCACTGTTTCCCAGCTGCATGGCCTTAGGCAAGTCCCTTTACCTCTCTGAGCCTTTGTGTCAGGCAGGGAAACTGAGGCAAATACCCAGCTGCCTGAATATCTGAAAAGGGAGCTTACACTGGGACCTACCGCATAATAGGCTTGTTGAGATGATTAAATGAAAGAACGTATGTCAAATGTAAAGTGCTAGGTTCTGAGACCAATAAATAGTCGTTATTAATATTAACAACTGGGGCTGGCATGGTAGCTTGACCTCCCCATAAACCTGGTGAGAGAGATGTTACCACCTCTGAACTTCCTTTGAGAAAACTGAGGCTCTGGTTGGTGAGGTGACCTGGTCAAGGTCGCACTGCTGAAAGGTGGCCAGACGAGGCTACGGAGTCTGGTCTGGTGGGCTCCAGGGTTGGGTCTCTGCCGAGCCCCTGGCCTCAGCCCCGTTCTGGGGGGCTGAGCGCAGAGCACTGGTTAGGGTGGCTGGCAATTGCTTCAGGCAGGATGTGTGGGGTCAAGGGAGCAGCCTGTGCCAGGGTCTGCCAGAGCAGCTCTGCCCAGGGCCCAAAGCCTGCAGCTGTGAACCGAGCAGAGCCCGCACTGGCCTGCTTCTTCGGGGTTCTGCAGCCCCCACTCCCTGCCTGCCCTCCGGTGAGCAACTCTGTCTGCACACCCCCCAAAAGCACACGGGAAGATGAATTTTCTTTTCCAATAATGGGTTAGCCCCTCACGACCCCTCCTGGTACAGGCGGCTGGTTTGAGGCTTGCAGTGAGGGGGGTGGGGGGAGCAGTGCCCAGACCCTGGCAAGCCCCTTCCTTTTTTAAAAAAATTTAAAAAAAATTTTAATTACAGTTGACATTCAATATTATATTAGTTCTGACAAGTGCCATCTCAAAGAAACCTAATCAAAGTTTCAGATTCCCCACCCTGCCCACTTCCTCCCCGCTCCCAGTCCTGGTCGGCAGCCTTCATCCGGTTCCTTCTCCCCTCGCCCCCAAGACAAGCCTGGCACGTCCCAATGCCTGGGAAAATGGCACCCATTCCCGGAAAACCTGAGGCAAGACAAAAACCCAATAACCAAATACCTCCCTTCACCTTTGAGATCCGGGGTTGACAATGAATGCTGTCATCAGCCCTGAATCCAGGGGGACCCTTGCCTGCATCTGCTTTGAGAGCAGCCAGTGCAGTTGGGTGTGCAGGAGGGGCCTTAGGACCCTCACCTTAGCCGCATGCTCCAGGAGTCTCAGAAAGGGCACTCTGGCCCCCTCTACCTGCCCCACTCACAGCCAGGGGAGATGCCTGGACACCTGGGGGCAAATATGGTCAGTGGGGGACCCTGTTGATTCAGTTCAGGGCAGAGCGAGTTGGAACACAGATTCTGGACCTATCAGATAGATTGGTTAACTCATCAATTCTCTCACCTGTAAACATTCTCACTGGGGACATTGCTGCCCATATCACAGAGCCAATGCCTGGACTTCACAAGTGCAGAACTCAGTGCCCAGCTGAGATTATCTATTTGTTCGTTTATTCACATCTAATCATGCTGCTGTGCACCTTGTGTTTTCTTTGCGGCCTGGAGACTGCTTCTTATCACTCCATAAAGAGCTGTTTCCTTTTTCACGGCTGCATAGTATTCTAAAGTATTTGCATTTAGACCCATGTTTAGCAAGCACCTGCTCTGTGTACAGTTCTAAGCACTGTGGGAGATAACAGAAGTTTCAGCCATGACCTTGCCCTCAAGGACAAGAAAAGCAGAACACATTGGAGAGGCA
Organism: Saccopteryx bilineata; assembly: GCF_036850765.1. NCBI lineage: Eukaryota > Metazoa > Chordata > Mammalia > Chiroptera > Emballonuridae > Saccopteryx > Saccopteryx bilineata. Next base: position 11,076,845 of record NC_089491.1, on the reverse strand, counting down.
ACTAAGAAGAGCAATTTCTCCACTGGCCCCCGTTTGTGAGGTTTGACTCTGGGGCTCATATAGGTATATATTCTCAACTCTGGGTATCTGTGGGGTTGTTGAAAGGTGCCAGACATAGTTTCTTTTGAGACTTGAAAACTCAGTTCTGCAAGTTCAGACAATCCACTTCATTCTGGACCTCAATTTGCTAAACGAGGACCGTCTCTCAGGCTCGTGGCATCACCTGAGAGTGCACTCCTGAAAGTGGTGGGAGAAGAGTTTAATGTTGTACTCAAAGAAACAAAACAGACAGACAGACAACAACAACAAAGAAAACAGCTGTGCTCCAGGGCTGGGAGGTCTGGGGAGCTGGGGTGCTCTAAGCAACCGTGTGTTAAGTACAGGCTGTCAGGCTCTACCCGCCCAGAAGGAAGCATCCTGTAGGCCTTGCACGCAGTATCTGCTAAACAGTAATCTCTTTCCCGCCTTTAGCAGTGACGATTGCCAACTATGAGAAAGCTACGGGCTTGGCATGGAAGACCTCACACCCAGGAGGTCCGGAATGTGGAAACAACGCAAGTTCACCATCTTAAATTAAAGCAGGGAGGGCCTTGGGGGATTGTCATTCTAGCTCTCATTTTACAGATGCGGCCAGCAAGAGGCAACGCTGCACGGTGGCAATGTCCCCACATCCCCGCACCTCCCTGCCGCTCCCTCCGACACCCTCAGCTGTTTCAACGAACAGATTCAAATCCTGCTGACTCCCAAAGAGCTGTGCCTTCCATGCACGTTCTCCTGAGGGACCTTCTCAACTACACTCTGAGGCAGTGGTCAGTTCGTTTTACCGATAGGGAAACTGGGACTCAGAGGCGGGGGTGGAGATGGGGACTGTGGAAATGATCTCTTGGCCTCCGAAGGAATTTCGTAAGCTCACAAAACACTGGGACTCGGGCTCCGCACACCTGTTCTCTCACAGTATTGAGCTGAGTGAGACTATCTGCCCGTGGCTTTCCCCCTCCCCTGTAGTGAGGGTGGTGACAAATTCCACTGGGCCTCCTTCTGGGTCTGCCCAGAGCCTGGCACAGGGAAGACATGAGATTCACAGGGTGGCCAGAGGTCCCCGCGTGCTCAGGACCATTCCGGGTTAGGCCTGCTGTCCCAGCATCTTTGACAATAGTGTCTCTTTTTACTCTCAAAAGTGTCTTGTGTTGGACAATAAATTAAATGGCCACCTTGTTATTCATGTTAAATGAAACAATAACTGGCCAGGTGAGCAAATAAGTGAAGAAATGACCATCTCAGTCGGACACTGAGTTCCAGACTTGTATAGTCCAGGCCTCGGCTCTGTGATGTGGGTATCAATGTTCCCAGGGAGAATGTTCGCAGATGTGTGGCAAGGGTAACCAATTTCTCTAAAATATGATTTAAGGGGCATCCAATAGGTCCAGAATCTGTGTTCCAAATTGCAAAAAAAGAAACACACACACACACACTCACACACTCACACAGAAAGAACAGTGTCTGGGAACAGAGTGTGCTTGTCAACACTGGTTCCCTCCAAGGAAAAGAAGGAGGTAGCTAGGGGCCAAGGAAACTTTTCACTATGTACCCTTCTGCACCTTTAAAATTTTGAACTGTAAGTATTACCTATTCAAAAATTCAAAAAAAATATTTAAAAAATTAAAATAGCTTTCAAATAATTGTTTGCTGTTTTCAAAAGTGAACCATATGATGGCATGGTGGGGACTGATGCTTCCTGCGTTCCCTGCTTTTACCAAATACTCGGCTGATTTCCCAGCATGCACTGGGCAACGGGAAATCCTAGAAGGTCAAGGTCTACGGGACTTTTGGAGACCCACTCAAATTTGCCAGTCAGGAAGCTGGCCCAGGGTCACAGAGAGAGTGAAGGGCAGAGCTAGGGAGGGAGGCAGTCCTTCCCAGGCCAGCTGGGCGTGCTGCTCCTGAAAAGCTCACAAACTCTTGAGAAAATTCTTTGTCAGATGCAAAGACATTAGGATGTGGAGAAGGCCCAGCAAACAAGAGGTCCCATTTTGTATTTGATGAAATGTAAAATCTGAGTCCCCCAATGCAATGATCATTGTAAACAATCAGGGTGACCCCAAAAACTGATCGTCCAAATCAAGATATCTTGAGAGTGCTCTTAATAATCACAGCCAGACAACAAGTACAAAAGAGGCTTCCTGGGAAAACCAGACTATCTCCCACGAAAATTCCCCATTATCAAGAAGTTGGCGAGATGACATTTTGGACAAAGGACCTACGCAGAAAGATGGTGTGATTCTAATATTTTATGACCAACCTTCTCCCACACTCCACCCTCCTTCAAAATACTGAAAACAAGTGGGCTTTGGGTAAACCCGGGCTTAAGTCCTGGCTGTGCTCAAACCACTTTACTTCTCTGGATTTTAGCTCCTTCATCGGTAAAAGATTAATCACGACCCCCTCCCGAGGTACACTGTGAGAATAAAATGTCTCCGATAAGGAGCCCAGTGAAAGTGGTTTCTCTTCCCCTAATGCGGAGAAATAATGAACCAACACAGGCTTAATCCTGAAACTCTAGGGGCTGAACACAGAGAGAGCCTTTCTCCCAGACCAGATTCACAAATGCCACCGTGGGAGGGAGAGTGACAGACATTATGCACAGGGAGATGGTGATTCGAATTCTGGGAGTCATATTGCAAAGCAACTCTCTATGGTGACTCATCTGAGGACTCGCTGAAAAATCCTTTGAGTTAAAAACAAAAGTCGAACAGGGCTCTGGTTACACTGAACCTTTTCTGTCTGCCTCCTGCCCTGGCCAGGTAAATGGGGACAGTGACTGGGATTTGGTGTGGGGGAGTCTCTGGGCAGAATTTAACCTGATTTTTTTCCCAGCATGACCCAGTCAGAGGGAAGGAAGTAGGGGGCGAGGAGGTAAAAGGCCAGGGAAATAGGGTGGGGATAACTACTGAACTCTCCTGTATCTAGAAGCTTCCAGCAAATGCCCCGCCATAGACAGGACTTCACGACTCCTCTAACACTGAGCAGCAACCATCAGCTGGCCTGCAGCTAGACCTGTCTCTGCTGACTGCGGCTGCCTGTGTGACCTGGGGCATGTTGTTGGACCTCTCTGAACCTAAAGTTTTTAATTGGAAAATGAGGACATTAGAAATGCCTCTCACAGGGACCATGTGCAGAGCCCAAAGGGTCTGGTGCTGCTTCCAAAGATTCCTTCAAAGAGGAGTTTCAGGTTCTTGCTCTGTAGTGCCCTACGGTGGTCTTGGGGCATGAGGACTACATACAAAAGTCCTCTAGCCACCCCCCCTCCCCACACACACTAACCTCTGCTCAAATACTGCCTCGTCAGGGAGGCCTTCTCCCAGCACCTGCTGTCCTGCTGTCCCTTCCCTGCTTTATTCTCTTCAAACTTATTGTTCTCAAATGCTCGATATTTTTCTCCCCCAAATCCCTACCCCAGATTGAAACCTCCCAAGAGGCTGTGCTATATTTCTTTCACAACATATCCCAGTGCCTAGAATAGTGCCTGACTGGTAGAAAGCACTTATGCATATATGTCTCATATGTATGTGTCAGGTGAATGAATAAATAAACTAATATTTGTTGCACAAACGTAGCCACTATCACCGACCGCTGATAACACTGCAAACACACTGCCTCAGAACTTCTAGTTACTTTTTTTACAATGTCAGTTTTCTGTTATTTTTTGCAATATTTATTTTTTATATTTAACTCTTCAATCTATCTGACATTTATTGTGAGGTATATCACGTGAGGTAAGGTTGTAAATAGATTCTCAACTAAACAGCTAACTGATCTGCAGAACGATCCATTTCTTTCCTGTTGATTAGTGGATGGGCTGCTGCCTGGTTTGCCCCTTCTGATACCAGCAGCCCAGAGCTACGCTGTCCAGAAGGCGGAACTGCCTCACTTAGGCACAGGCACTGGAATTGGACAACCTGCAGTCTGGCTTCTAGCTCAATCACTTATCAGATGGGTGGCTTTGGGCAAAAGAATTTGCTTTCTAAGCTTTAGTTTTAAGCTTCCTTTACCCCATCTGTAAAATGGGCACAAAAGTAGCATAATACCTCCTTAGAATGACTGTAGGACTGAACACCACAAGGCTGGCAGAGTATAGCACACAATGGGTGCTCAGCTGGTGTCGTTATTGTTACAGATCAGAGCCAGTTGAACTCACTGGTCAAAGGAGGCCCAGCTGGGCATTCCCCGGTGTGTAATCTGCACAGGTGGCAGCCGTTCAGTGTCATCCCTGGTCCAGGCCTGCTTGGGGACTCAGTGTAGTTTTGCATGTGGAGAAGCAGTAGGTGTGGAAACAGGAACCGCCCTGGGGAGGGGTCCCCTGAGGAAGTGAAGCTGGGAACTGAGCTGTTGACTTTGGGCCTCCATAGAGACTCTGTCTCCTTTGAGGGGTTGTTAAGCATTCATTAGTGGAGTCTTATTTGTTCCAGAAACTTAGCATATTGACTTTTACTGGTCTTGGGGTCCACAAGAAGAGGGGGGCTCCAGATGAGACGAGGTTGGCGCTTGAATGGCAGAGAGAAGCACTCTCATTACATTGAGATCCCCTTGGGGCCCCGCATTCAGCAGGCGCACAATAAGGGCTTGTTGTGGGAGCAATGTTAGGTGAGGGGTACCCAAGGATGCAAGGAAGGGGTCCATAGGGTTGACTGCCCGCAGACCCTAATCCTTAAATGTCTAGAGCAGGAGGGAGGGGATGCTCGTCTGACTCGCTGTGTAGGTTTGGGCCTCAGTTTCCCTATCTTTGAAATGGGGAAGAGAGGCTGGGCTGAGTGAGTCACTGACACTCCAAAGGTCTTGGGAGGGTGAAGGGAACCGCGTGGTGAGGAAGCAGCCGGGGCGCCCCCCAAGCCTGCGTGGCGGAGCGCGCACGAGCGCAGGGGGCGGCGCGGCCCCGCGGCGGGGAGGGGCGGGAGCGCGCGCGCGGGCCCGCACAGGCGGTGGCGGAACAGAGAGCGAGCGGGCGGGCGTGCGGCCGCGGCGCCGCCAACTCGTGTGGACTCAGCGCTCCGGCCCGCCGCCCGCGGTCCCGTGCGCGGGTCCTCCTGCCGGCAGCCGAGCCCGCCGCGCGCCGGTGAGTGGCCTGGGGCCGAGCCCCGGCCGGATCAGGCCCTCGGCCTGGGGAAGGGGCGGGGGCCGGGCCGCGGGGCCGTCACTAGCACTCGGGCCGAGGGAGGGACGCGTGCCCGCGCGCGCGCCTGAGGCTCCTCGGGGGAGAGCGGGCGGGTATGCGCGCGTGAGGTCGGGACGCGTGTGAACTTGCGAGTCTCAGGGTGTCCGCGGCCGCGCGTCCAAATGTGCATGGTGGCCTGTCCATCTGTCCCCCGGGCTGTGCTCGCAGGAGTGTGTGTGCTTGTGGCAGAGTTGGTGCATGTGTATATCGGAGTGCCTGGCTTGTGTGGTTTGGAGTGAATGAGTGCGGGGAGGGGGAGGGCGGCGCAGAATAGGCAAGCTCCCATTGACCCATTTACTCAGTGTTTACTGTGTGCCAAAGATTGTGTCAAGTGTTTCGTCTGAGGTTTCATTTTTGTGACAATGTGTGGATTCAGGGAGTACACGTGTGTGGCTGTTCACAAGTCATTTGTACCGTATTTATGAGCCTGTGAGAACAAAAGTGTGTATTTGTGGATGTGAGCGTGTAATTAGTGTACAGAAGTGTGTGAGTATGTTTATTATAAAGGCTGAGGGTCCCCGTTTGCGCCCACCAGGTCTATTGTGTAGGGCACCCGCCACTGGCCTGGATGTCAGGGAGCCCATGGAAAGAAGCAGGCCTGGCGCGGGCACCCAGTAGGTGCTGGGCCTTGTTTGGTGAGTGAGGTGCCCGAGTCAGACCCACAGAGCCTGGCTGGGTCTGGCAGAGGGAGCGTGCTCAGAGCCAAGCCTTCGCAGGGTCACTGGCAGAACCCTCTGTGGGACTCCGGGAAGAACAGACTGGGCCAGGGCTGTGGTGGGCCTGACACTAAAGGACCTGGGTTCAGTTCTACCTAGGTATCCTTTGGGTCTCCTAGCTTTTGTTCTTGCCTTTCTCTGGCCCTGGCAAATTGAACCTTTTCCATAGGCCTGGGGTCGGGAGGGTGCGGGGGGCGGGGTGCTGACCCTGGGGAGATCAGGGGTCCAGGGACACTTGTCTGTGTCTGGGTGTCTCTCTGTCTACCTTGCTAAGCAGATAACTCTTCATCTGATCTATTTGTATCGCGCCTGGGCTTCCAAGAGTAATAAATTGATCACAACGGGCTTGGGACACTGTCTTCCAAGGTCTGTCCTCGTGGTTTTGACTGACAGTTTTTTTGTGTGTGTGTGCTTTATAAATGTTGAAAGTCTGCAGTTGAAAGTATTAATTGTGTGACCATAAACTTTAGAAACTCTGAAACTCCCTTGTTTCTCTGATTTGTCGGAATTCAGCCAGCCTTTCTATGGGGAAAAATGTCGTCTTAGGAGCTCGGTGTGGGTGCAGGGAACCTGGGAGACATATTTAAAAACCGTGGCTTTCATGGAAGAAGAATTTCATTGAAAGGGATGCAGAGCGGCTGGAAGTGCCTGTTCCCAACTCAGCAGCTTACCGAGTGAACTTTGGACGTCTTCTTTTAGCAAACAAAACCTGGAAGGAAACAAAAGAGACCCACATTCTTTTTCTTTTTTGTCTCAAAAAATGGAAAAAAAAACCCCAAAAACCACCTTCTGGGTTTGCTGAAAATGTTGCCTCCCCTTCCCCCACCAAGGCCAAGCCCTCCCTCGATTTCCCACCCCCAAATAAAATATGCCTGTGGGGAGCTGTGGATGAGTCACTCCCTGGCAGAGAGCCCCACGGGCAAACATTTGGGAAGGTTCTTGCCTAACTTCCCAGAAGAAAGGCCCAGGATTTAAAATGGTCCCTGTGGTTTGTCAGCCCCTGCCGTCCTGTCTGCTTCGGAAATGACTAAACAGCAGTTTCTATCTCCACAAACTCAAGTCTCAGACTTAAGCCTCAGTTGGTCTGGATTTAGGGTTGTTGAGATTTCAAGAAAGGGAGCTCCTGTCTTTGTCCAGTGGCACTTTTGGTGGCTCTGAGCAAGGAAAGAATAGAGAAAGGGGAGAGCGAGTGACATTTGTGGAGTACTGACTGGGTGCCCATAATCCTCCCGAATCATGCTGCGGAGAATGGCTTTTGGTTTTATATGCACAAGAAACTGAGGCTCAGAGAGGTCAAGCCGTGTCCCGGGACCACAAGAGGAGGTAGAAGCGGAGTCCGATCATTAGCCTGACTTCACACCCATCTTCTTTCCGGCGTCAGGGATGTGACTGACATAGACCTTCCAGAGGTGCACAGACTAGGTGCTGAGTGCCTTAACACACATCCACTCATTTCATTTTCACTGTGAGGTAAGCGGCTATTATCATATTTCCACGTTACAGATGAGAACACCGACGCTCAGAGAGATGAAATGCCGTGCATCATTCTGTGAAAATAGCACGACAACTAATAGCCACCGCTTGTTAAGGGCATGCCACATGCCAGCCAGGGTACTTTATGTCACTCAGTCCACTCACCAGCAGTGAGAGGGGAACTATCATGATGCCCACTGTACAGATGAGGAGCCTAGGGCACAGACAGGTGAAAGAATAGGCTGAAGGTCAGGTGCTAACATGCCGTTGACCCTGGGTTTGAGCCCGTCTCGGCTGAGCAGAGCCCATAGGCTTCCCACTGAACCTGGACAGTGACAGTCACTGTGTACAGTGTCTGGCCCAGGGCGAAGGTCCAGGATTGTTATCCTGATCTTAGGAAGGAAGACGAAGACACAGGAGGTTAAGTAACTTGGGCAGAGTCATAAACTGCAAATGACAAAGTCAGGATCCACGTTGCTGATGCCAGAGTTGAAGTTCCTAACCTTCAACCAGGTCTGTCTGCCTTTGTCCCGCTTTTCTCCTGAGAATACAAGTGGGTCAAAGTCACACCAGGCTGCCCCCGAACTGGGGTCCTCAGTGGGCTTCAGCCTTCTGGCAGACGTCGTCCTGAGGCTGCTCTCCTTCCTTGTCAGCTGTTGCCCCTCTGGGGTAGGTGACCAACGCCCAGGGCCAGAGATGTCATATAGAAAGGGCTACAGTTCACATTTTTCTTTCCTCTCTTAAGAAAAAGATTGGTTTCAGAAGGGAAGTGTCAAAATGATTGTCAAAAAGAGAAGACTATTCCCTTCCTCTTCTCTGGTCAGACCAAACAAGGGAGTGATAGGGTGGAGAATGGAGGACCCTGGTGAGTCATGCGAGATTAAATACAGGCTGGCACCTCCAGGCTTGCGTAGGGAAGACGCGAGCTGGGACACTGCCCTCCAGAGGAGCCCAGCCCTCTGACCCTGCGGGTGGAGAGTCACCACCGCTGGGCGAACGCCTGACTCTCAATTCTGGACGGGACCATTCCTGCGTAGGCTTCTTGTCACTTGCCATTTCAGTCCCGTGCCCGTCTCTCTCCCTCACTCCTTTCCATTTATACCGCGGTTTCTACTACACGGTCCTTGACAGGAACGTTGTACGTGAGGACCTGTGCAGTTTGGGGTGTGTGGTGCCCCTGTAAGTGTCCTTTGGTGTTGAAAGGAAAAGGTATTTCTCCCCCTTCCCGGTACATTCTGCAAAGTGATGAACATTTGCAAATTACTTTGGAATGCATTAATTTAAGGTGTGAAATAATAGATCTTGAGCAAAAGGCTCAGCCACATTTCTGGCATTGATGGATTTCTCTCCCGTCTGGCCTGTGATTTGCAGAGGTAAAAATAGTCCTTGTTTCTACATTTTTATCTTTTTTTTTTTTTTCCCAACGTCATTCTCAGGAAGCAGCGTACACATGCCATGGACCTTCCCTTGGCCGTCGCCTCTGATGGCAGCCAGAATGTGGAGCTCTGGGGAACAGGAGGGCTCCTGGGGTGGGGCAGTCCCCTGCTGGGCTGGGCACTCTCTGAGTGTCTGTGAAATTGCCTTGATATGAGCAGGTGGCCGATAGCCAGGCTTGGCCAAAGATCCTCAGTGGCTTCTTGGTATTTGGCCATCTTCTCATTCCTGACTCTTGGGTAATGACAAGGTAGCCATTTGGGAAAATGTTAGTTTAAAAAGAAAATAATCAGGCCAGTGGCTTCACTCATGCCTGTTGGAGCCAGGTGACATACACACGGTCCCTTCCTTTGACTGAAACTGAATTAGACCAACAAGCCTTCTCAGACTCAACACCCAGACGGGAGCTGACACCGGGGGCAGATCAGGTGCTGGTGTAATTTCCTGTGATGTGTAAGCTGGGAACTTGAACGAGCATTTTGACATCTGTCCCTCTAACAGGACTTGCTTGTGTGGAAACAGACCCCTACACACAGCCGCTGCCACTGTCTCCGATTCTGGATTTTTCCACAGACGACTTCTCGGGTGGTCTGGTGGCAAAGGACTGGTCTTCTAGCCAGGCCTTCTTGGCACCCATTGGCAGGATCACCATACCCCTCCTAACCCAACTGGCCACGGTGGCGGGGCTCTGTCTGCGGGGTGGGGGTGGGGGGCGAGTGAGGGGCCAGCAGCGGAGCCGGATCTGAAATGCATTCAGTTCCAACGGCCTGGATCTGCACGGAGCCATTCTTCCTTTCGCTTCGACATCTGCGTGGTGGTGACCTCATAGAAAAGAAAAAGGGGCTTTATGTAGGAAATCCATAGAGTGTGAAGGAATTTGGAGGGGGTCGGGGGAGGGAAGCTGCTATTCAGAGCCTGCATTTTTCCGGAGTTGTTTAACCTTCACACTTCAGAATTGGGTGGGCAGGGGAGGGGGCAGTGTCTGACCCTCATGCACAGAGGGCTATTTAAGGAGAACTTCCTGGGCCAGCCAACCGAGAATACTGGGTCGAGTCCCTCAGACCCATTCTCACTGCAGGTGTGCGGCGGAGTTGGAATTTGTCCCCAAAGCTTGCCCTCTCTGTTCCTTGTGGCCTCCAACGTCTTTGAAACTGGACTTACGGCTGCGGGTGACCCTCGGCTTGCATGGGTCCAGGCTGCAGATGAGAAGTCCAGTTAGCTCACGAGCCAGACAAGGAAACGGAAACTGAGGGCCAGCAAGGAGAAGGCACTCGCCCACCATCACACTTAAGAACTTGAGCCTGGGCACCAAAGAGAGTGAGGTCAGAGCCCCAGACCTACCCCTCACAAGCACGTCATTCTTCTCTCAGAGCCTCAGTTTCCTCATCTGGAAAATAGGGACAGTATTATGACCTCATAAAGTTTGAGAGAAGAACCAGATGGAACGGTGCACACACAGTGCTCAGTGTGTGAGGAGCACCTTGTGAGTGCCTGATTTTCACGTCCCCAGTTTTTTACGAAAGACACAGAAACCATTTAATTACAAAGGACCCGCCCAGGGTCGCATGGTGGGTCGTCTCTTTGTCGGGAGCATTTTCAGTGCCCCTGCGTACTGAGGCCCTGAACAAGGGAGAAGGGGGTGTCGGGGTTCCCGCCAGATGCTGCTGAAGCACTTTCCTATGATCAGTGACCCTCAAAGTTAATGGGGAAGAGACGACAGCAGCTTGGAAAGAGGCAAGATTTCGATGGCAGAGGGCCCTCGGCATCTCGGGAAAACGTCTAGGGTTCAGTGTTCTTCGTTCCTCTCCACCCGCTCCCCACAAGGTGAGAGAAGTGAGCCTTAGACGTTTTCGGGACGTCCTCTGGGTCGGTGGGCTCGGGACACCCCCGGAGTTGTGCCAGCGCCCGGGCGTTAGTAAGCAAGGCAGGTGTCGTGTTGTCATTCACACAGCGTCAGCCCCGTCCCAGGTGGGTGCCCACAGCAGCGATGCCAGGAGCCAGGAGTGGGGTGGGCAGTTCTCGGTCAGAACTGAGCAAGTGGCCCTCTCCCCCGACAGAAGCTGGAGGGAGTCTGTGCTTGTTTGGTGTGAACTAAGCCATTTGGGGTTCCTCCAGGCCCACTTGTTTGCCCTGAGGGAGAGGCGAGATCTGTGCCCCCAGGGAGTGGCCGCCCTCCTGAGGGGGCTTCCGTGGGAGTGTGCCCACCCGGGCGTGTGTGGTGAGGGGAAAGCACCAGCAGGCTCTGGAGATCTTTGAGTCCAGTGCCTCCACCCCCCACCCCCCCAGCAGTCGTGTCTGTGGAGAGCTTCATGTGGGCCCAGCCTCCATTTCCTCATCAGGAAAATGGGCCAGTAGCATCAGGCTCGAAGCCCTCAGTTCTGGGACCCCACTTGGGGTGACTTCCCTTAGAACTCCAACTTGGGGATTAGAATTCTGGAAAGAAAGGGCCTGGGAGCAGCACCTTCCCTGAAAAGCCACCATGGCTGAGGGACGGGCGTTCCGGGATGAGGGAGAGGGTTCCGACGCCTGCCTTCAGCCAGGTGCTTCTGTTACCTGTTTTACACAGGGAGGTTCCCTTTACAGGTGGGGAGACTGAGGCCCAGAGAGACTGTGCCCAGCCCGAAGTCTCCCATGACGTCCGTGGCTGCTCTGTGGCTGCAGTCCGACCATTGCCAGTGTCTGGCCAAGGCTCTGGTGGTGGCGCCCGGCCTGGGCCGTGGGTGACAAGCTTGACGCAGAAACACGGGCGGCACAGTGCTGCGTGGGTTGAGTGGACTCTGTTTTGTTAGCAGATAATACTCACGCTGGCTGGTGTGTGGCTGACGTTCACTCATTCATTCAAGAAACACGTCCCAGCATTCTGGGTCAGACATGATGCTGGGTGCTGGCACTTAGACCCTCTAACGACCCCACCCCTGGACCTGTCACCAGCCGCTTGGGACACAAGTTGTGCCATGACTCCCTTGTAGGTCATTTGCAGTAAGCATCTTTGGGGACTCACTCTCTGGGAAATTGGGAGGGCTTCCAGGAGGGAGGGGCATCTGAGCCAGAGACCTGAGGTGTGCCAGGCAGGGGATCAGGAGGCCCAGAGACGAGAGGGCTGGGGTGAAGGGCACAAGGACCACAGAGTGAGTGGGTATGTGCGGCTGGCTGTGGGGTGCTGGGAGTCCGGGCTGTGGGCTGACCCCAGCCAATGTGAAGCTGGGGACTTCCTGCCCTTCCTCAGCCTTTGAGCCCATCAATAGGCCCTTTGTATCAGCCCTTACCATGTGTCACATTCCATTCTAACACTCTGTGTGGACTCACTTCATCCTCCCAGAAATTTCATGACGGAAGTACCAAGATGCCCATTTTATGGATAAAGAAACCCAAACAGAATCCAGATATGTGGTGCTTCAGGACCATTAGCATGAGTGCCGAGGAACCCGTGCATGAGGACCTGAGCTGAAGAGTCAGAGGGCAGAGGCTGCCCTCTGAATGTGCCCATTACGTGGGCTGTGAGTCGGTGGTTGGCCCAGGAGCTGGGGGAGGGCCTCCTAGGTGGCCAGAGGGATAGCACGTGCCGAGGTACCATGCTAGTAGCACAGAGCATTTGTTTTGTCTAAGAGAAGGCCAGGGGGTTCAGAGGCAGGTGGTGGGAGAGAAGGCTGCCAAGGCCCACCTGGGCCTGGTTGAGTGTTGGTCTTTATTGCAAGGGCATTGGGGCCCCTGTGACTTCTGCAGTCTCACTTCTCAACAGTGTCCCCTTGCTCACTTTGCTCCAGCCAGGCAGCCTCCTTACTTTTCCTCAAACATGCCAAGCATCCGCTTACCTCGGGGCCTTTGCACTTGCTGTTCCTTCTTTCTGGAGTCCTCTACCCCAAATCCCATGATTTGCTCCTCACCTTCATTCACGATACTGCAAAAGTCACTTCTTCAAAGGGACCCCGCCATACCCGTCCTCTCAGAATGAATTCCTCACCCCATCAGTTTCCATTCCCTGGCCCGGCTTTATTTTTCTTCAGGGCCCTTCCCCTTCCCTGACATCATATGGTTGTTATCTGCCTCCCAGATTAGAACTGGAACTCAACGAGAGTAAGACTTGGTCTGTGGACCACAGATGTGTTCTCAGTGCCCAGCACCATGCCTAGCTCATAGTGGAAAATTTTAAGTGGGCAAGTGGCCGGATCCTCGGAGAACATTTATGTAAAGTTACTGAATCTGTTAGCAAACTTTGCCCCTCCCAGTGGGCAGCAAAGGGCTGAGTTGTGCCTGGCTGGCCCTCCTCTGTGCAGAGAGGGTCATCCGCAGAGAACGACTCATACTCAAATTATTCTAAGCAGGAGGAACGTATGTCCAGAGGGCTTGTACCTCCCTGAGTTGCAAGGTCTCCTTCCTTTGACCCCGTCCTTCACAGACTGCTCCTGAATGTCTCTATAGAAGGAGCGTTGGGTTGGAACGGGCAGGTGCCTTGTCTTAAAGCTGCGTTTTCTGTTTAGCGCATTTCCTTTTCTAGAGGGCGTATCTTTTGAGGGTTCCTTAGGGAAGAGGAAGGGGCTAAACCCTTGCAAAGTCACCTCTCAGCACAGACAATGCTGTATGGCAAATAAGCGGACTCCCAGATCCTACCCAGCCTAGAAAAAGGGGACTCCCAGGTGGAAAGGAAATGCTTCCCTAGCTGGTAGACCCCTGGGCACCGCACGGCGGACAGACAGGGAGCCGGGGACAGGGAGCCGCCCCATGCATTTGGCCGGTCCAGCTGAGTCCAGCCGGATGTAGTCACACCAGGATCTCAGGTGTGAACTTGGCATGCCTGCCTCGGTGGGGGTGCATTTCCTTTGCTCGTCACCCTCAGGAATTTCTGTGACCTTTTGTGTTTGTTTCAAATGTCAGCCTTCTCCACTAACCCGAGAGGAAACAGGACTGGATTTTTATCTGTACAGACGCTGGGGACCAGGGCGGGAGCTGCCTGCTCTCGATGGTGACAGCATGGCGTTTGGGGACCATGCAAAGAAAATACTTTTTACTCTAAGCAAACAACTTTGGTTTGTGCCTACTTCAGTGATATCGGTCATCTTATCGGTTAGACCCATGGAGATCACAGTTTCCAAACTCTCCAAAAGGTGACTGGTCTGGGAAAGCACTCTAGTGACATCGGGGGACAGGAGAGGCAGTCTGGAAGATATTGTTTGGTCGCTGGTGTGTGAGGAGTTCCTGGATGCTCGAATGGCTTAGCAAGGTGGCATCCTTGAAATTGCACAGCACTGAAAATTCCAGGACATATGGTCACTGTGATGTGCTAATGTTAGCAGGAGAGATATTTAATTACCCAGAAAAACCCCTTTGCCTACCCAGCACGGGTTACCGGAGAGCCTTTATTCCTCAGGAGGAGGGTCTTACGCAGTATAATCGGACCAGCAGACAGTGAGTCATTATCCCTCATTACTTTATTAGCTAATTAAGCGATTTATCTGGTCATGCGTTTATTCTCGCAATTGCCATTCATCTGGCAACGTTCCCTGGGTCCCACTCCGTGCCTGGCCTGGTGCTGGGCACGGGGGATAGAAGGAAACAGGAGGATGAATATTACTAAATCCATGTTAGGTGCCAGCCCACTGGGTGGTGCTTTGGGCTACCGAGGAGTTCATTCATTTCCCAGGGGATGTTCACTGGGCGCCTACTTTGCACCCACCCGCGGCGGTGCGGAACTAAGAATCACACAGCTCCTAGGGGTTTGAACTCCTGCCCCATTTGGATGGGGTCTTTTAGTTCCTGTCCCTCCACTCTTGGGGAGAAACCCGATCCGCCACCGTGCACGGGCCGCACGATGATGTCCCCCGGCATGAACCAGAAACAATCCAGATGCACCAGGAACCCACGTGAGAACAAGGCGTCCCCTTCACACGCTGAGCCTCAGTTCAGCATCTTGCCGCCACCCAGCCTTTTGAGACAGAATGTGAGATCTCGTGGTTGGCTAAATACATAAATATTTTATGTCTCGATATCCTGAAAACGGAGCCCAAATGCGCAGAACTGCAGCACATCAGTGCTATAGATCATATGTTATAATAATCTGATGACATGTTGTTTAAATATTTATGGACGGATGCGACATGACAATGGGGGAGAGAGCAGTCTCGGAGCAGAGTCCTGGCAGACTCCGGAAAGGGAAGGAGCAGATTCGCGGATCCCGGGAAGCTCCGCACGAGGCCCCTCGGCTTTCTGAGTTGATGTTTTGGGGTTTCCGTGACAATGGCCGTGCCTGACACGTACTGAGCACTTGCTGGGTGCTGTGCCCTTCAAAGACACCCTTTCCTGTGATCATCACAGCAACCTCTCGAGGATGGGACTCTGTTCACCCCAAGTTACAGAGGAGAAACTGAGGCTCAGGGCAGATCAAAGGGGCCCCAGTCCCCACAGCTAGGGGGATGGCCCGGGATCAACCCCAGGGTGGCCCCACTCTGCTGTCTGAGTTCTTATTCACTGTGTGTGCCGCGCTGTGGCTGACGAGGCGAATTGGGATAGCTGGCGCCACCACCTGGTTGACCCTCACTCCGTACTGACTGACAGGATGTCTGTAAAATGTCAGGTGGGAATAGAAACCACAAGGAGCAAACATCTAACCCAAGAGAGGCGATTCTACGACAGCAGTGCCATCACGGCCCCGAAGGGAGTTCGCTGCAGACGGTTCCCGAGTTCGTGTCCTGTGCCCCAGCCTTGCCTGTACCCTCTCCCTGCGGTGCCTGCCTGGCTAGGGACGCTCGGGCCCAACAGCCACCTTACAGAAGAGAGGCTGGCGTCTCCCAGAGCTGACTCTCACGTCCCTGCCTTCTGAGGCAGCGGGGTGGGAAGGTGCCGGCCCGGGAAGCTGTTTCTCCCATGCCCTCCCTGGTGCTCTCTGCTGGACTAGCTCCCTCCACCTGACCCTGCCACCATCAGTCCTGCCTGTTTTGTCACCGCGCTGAGTCCTGGTTGATTGTCACGTTGCCAGCACCAGAAACCAGGCCCAACCCACGAGATAGAATAAAGGACCAACCGTAGAGGTTCAAAGAACAAGACCCATGGGCGGGGAGGGGGAAGGGCCACAAGTGTCTCAGGCTGTGACTGTCTCGGACCCAGTGGTCTCTAATTCTGCAGAGGCTTAGGGGTGACCTCACGGGCCTGGGTGGGGGGGAGGTCAGAGGGTCATACAGATGGAAGGCAGGGCCAGCTACATAATGTGTGGGGCCCAGTAAAGAATGAAATGCAGGTTCCTGTGTTCAAAGAGCAGGAAAAAAAATGTTCTTCCTTCCCTTTGCCATCTCCCCACCTGAAATGTTGCTTTTTTTTTTTTTTTTTTTTTTTTACAGAGACAGAGAGAGTCAGAGAGAGGGATAGACAGGGACAGAGAGACAGGAACGGAGAGATGAGAAGCATCAATCATTAGTTTTTCATTGCACATTGCGACACCTTAGTTGTTCATTGATTGCTTTCTCACATGTGCCTTGACCGTGGGCCTTCAGCAGACCGAGTAACCCCTTGCTCGAGCCAGCAACCTTGCATCCAAGCTGGCGAGCTTTTTGCTCAAGCCAGATGAGCCCATGCTCAAACTGGCAACCTCGGGGTCTCGAACCTGGGTCTTCCGCATCCCAGTCTGACACTCTGTCCACTGAGCCACCGCCTGGTCAGCCTGAAATGTTGCTTTTTATTAGCTATTTAATATCATGCTCCCTTGGGTACAGGGACACTCACGGGGCAAGTGCAGATCCTCAAAGGTACCTGGGCCCCAGCCTGTGGCTCTGTGAGCTCACCTGATCCCAGCCCTCCCCACACCTGCACCCATGATGATGGGAGGCAGAGGTCCCTGGGGAGGGGAGGGAGCAGGCAGCTGAGAACCTGAGAACCTGTCCGGAGAAGGCCGGCCACTTGTGAGTGGAGGCTCCAAGCCCCCAGCACACGCACCGCTGTTCCCCCGGACTTCACTTCAAAGTCCGAAGTGAGGACTTTCAAGACAGTGAACACAGACCGTGAAACCCCAGGTATAGGGGCCCTTCTGAGGGCAGGGTCTGGTGTGATTATGCTGCCATTTGCTCATGAAGCTGGCCCTGGGAGGAGGGCTGTGGCCTCCTTCCATCAAAACCACATTTCACAGAGAGCACAGCCCCTGTATCCAGCCTCTACATGGGCGTGGAGCCAGGTCTTATTTGAAGGAAACATTCTGCTATGAGACACTGTCTGCAGGCCACGGGGCTAGGATGTGACCACCCTCAGTTGGTCTCCCTCCTCACCCAGGGGGTCTTGTGCCAAGGACATGCCATGAACATGGGCCTCCTTGGAAATGCCCTCCTGATTTAATCCCTAACGAGGTTGCCGGATGTTATTGCATTGAGAAGCCCGTCCCCTCCGACTTCCTGTCCTTGAGTGACAAGGATCAGAAATCAAACGGCAAGGTTGCTGACCCGCCGGCTCTGGACGAACGCCAGGCAGGTGGTGCCCTAGACGTCAGAGAGGGTGGGAGCTCAGATTCCAGCAGCCACCCACGCTGTTCCCAGCCCTGATATTGGGGGTCCGGCGGACGCAGGATGTGGATGTCTGGCCACTCTGGAAAACGTGAATAAGGGAGGCTTGGGTGAGCGAACTAATTAATGCTGGTTATTTGGTACCTACTGTGTACCAGGGAGCCGGCCAAGTGCTTTATCTGTGTCGTAGTTAATTCTCACAACTTTGGGCTGAACCCGTTTTTCAGATGGAGATAACTGAGGTTCAGAGAATGAAGCCACCGGTCCAAAGCCATAAGCCACACAGTTTGAAAAATGAGATTTTTTTTAAAATTTTTCCTTTGATTTGAGAGAGAAAGAGAGAGAAAGTGGGAAGAGAAAGAGATTTATAGAGAGAAGCATCAATTCTTTGTATCACCTTGTTTCCCATTTAGTTATTTCATTAGTTCGTATGTGCCCTGACCAGGGATCGAACCCATGACTTTGACGTGCTAGGAAGACACTGTATCCACTGAGCAACCTGGCCAGGGCCTGAAAACTAAGATTTGAACCCAAGCGTGACTGACCCCCCTGTGTTCTTCGCACAATCCCTGACATGGCTGGATGGCTAGGGTCACTGCCTGGCTGAGCCTTCTGCCCCTGCCGTCTGCCTCATGTGCGTGGGGACGGGACCAGCCAGACCCCACCGCTGCCTCTGAGCAGTCACCCTTCTTGGTGGGGAGCGGGTCCTGAGACTCCAGGTCCAGCTCTTCTCCCCCAAGATTCAGTCAGCCCTGTGGCCACGCTTAGGCCCAGAGATGGAAGAGGCAGGCAGTGGGGTCAGACACACCTGGATGCAAGTCACATCTCCACCTTTTGCTCACCTGTGTCCTTGGCTTGTCACTTCCCACTGGGGCCCTCAGTTTTCTCACTCGCAAAGTGAGGGGTGATCCCACTTCCTGGCTGTGGGGCAGTTTTCATGATCTAGTGAGATCACCGTGTGTACCACAGACATTCAGCAATCTTCAGGCCGCCATTGTTATACTGACAATAAATGACACTGTGTGGGATGAGGTCTGTGCTCCGCAGCACCTCCCCACGCTGGGACACCTCGGAAATCCCAGCCCAGAGCTGCCCTCCCCGAGGAAGGCATCCCCTCCGTGCTGTGTCCTGTTGCTCACTCATCCAGCAGAGCCAGGCACTGTTGTAAATGCGTCGTGAACACAAGACACCGGATGGAGCTGGCCTTCTGGGTAGGGTGGCAAGCATAGCAAGGAGAGAGTAACGTGTGTTCAGTGTTACCGTCCGAGCGTTGCAGACAGATGGACGGGTGTGTGTGTGTGTGTGTTTTTTTGGGGGGGGTTCCCCGGTTTGCCTGGTGGAGTGATACACCCACCAGTGTCTGTCTTCCCTCCCTGAGCGGTTGCTGGGGATTTAACACATGCCTGCTGCTCGAGGTCCCAGCACTTCCAAGGGCCCCGATGGCCTCATTGGGCTTCCTTTGCCTCCAGTGTCTGTGAGAAAGTGGTTTCCCTGGTGTGAATGTGGGTGTTTTTTTCAGGCTCTCCCAAGACTCAGCTGCTCACACTCAAGGCTGCTGGTCACCAAGGCCAACCGGGAAGTTCCTGGCCACGTTATCGCTCTGACCCTGTGAGGTAGGTTATGTTAGTCGTAGACCAGGAAAGGGAAGTTGAGTGAGGCTGAGTCATTTGCTCAAGGGTGCACAGTAGGTCTGTGGCTGCGCCAGGATTTGAACCCAGGCCTTCGGCTCCCAGAGCACACACCCTGAACCAGTCTGCTCTAGTGTGAATGGATGTGTTTGTTTTCCCAAGCAGCAAAAAGTCCACAAGCTCTGTTCACAGCAACCTATACTCAACAAGCACCTACTGTGTGTTAGGGTGGTGTTGGGTGTCACTGGAGGGTGTGGCCAAGAAGAACAGAAAGGTCATGGGTACTCAGATTGGCCTGAGAAGCAACCATTTCCCATGTGAGCTGGGTTGTTCCAGGGCTGTGTGGTGTGTGGGGTTAGCCCTGCATTGGAGATGAGGAGGGTGAGGCCCAGAGAGGTTCCACAGCTTGCCAAGGTCACACAGCCCCGGGCACCCTGCCATCCCACCCACTTGCTCTGCCTGTGGTCAACCACTGCTGTCTCTGTAACAGCTTTGGCCTCTGCCCTCATTTTGCAACTGGACACACTGAAGCCCAAAGAAGTTAGGCAGCTTGATGCCACATTGGAGAGAAGAGGGAGCCCTTTTCATAATTGTGGAAATGGACACCCATTCCACAGTGAAATTGCCTTTGAGATGCCACCGTTTCTCAGGGCAGGAGCAGACCTGCAAAGTGACCACGTGTGATGAGCGTCTGTGCGTGTGTGGCTGGGGAGGGGCTGGGCCAGGGATTCTTCCTGGGACCGTGAGGGCCATAGGTCTTTATGGCACCTGGGACAGACAAGCCTCTTAAAGGAAATGTTCCCCAAGCTGTTCCATTGCACCACCGGCAAACAGTCCTTAAACGGCGGAGAAACCGCTGCGTTCACAAAATGGGGAGCTGGCACGTTCAGGACCATTTATTTAAACCCGGAGTCGACGAGGCTAAAGACTTCGGCTCGCCACCTCGCTGCAGCAGGGGAGCCTAATCTTTAGGGTTTTCTTCCCATTACGGGTTTTTTTGTTGTTGTTGTATATTTGTAAAATGAGGCTTCTGCTGGCAAAAGCAGGTTTTAGCGAGTGCGGCCGCTCTTTCAAGACCTAATAAGGCCCCAAAGGAGGGTGCGTTCCAGCAACACTTTCCTTCCCCTCAGGGCGGCCGGTTCCGCCATCCCCCTGCCTACACTTTGGGCACCATGTACCATCCATCTTGCTTCCTATTAACAGAATCACAGCCATCACTTCTGCAGGATGAGATGGGCCCTTTGGAACTGTCCTGGGGACAGAGGCAGGAGCACCGCCAAGCAGTTTTGCTTAGAGGGGAAAGGAAAGAAAAAAAAAAGAAAGAGAAAAACCAAACTCAGAGATGCATGGCTTTGGGGGCCTTAGGAGTCTGGGCTGAAAAAGAAAGAGGCAGCAGGGCGGGTCCAATTCTACTTCCTACTCACACCAAGGAGCCATGCGGGACACCTCTTGGAAGAGAGTGGACAGGGCATATGATGGCCTTGGTTTCTGACACAGGTAAAGAGGGCTTGTCACCCATGCAGCATGGCAGAGAATGGAGAGGCCCCTCGAGATCAGAGGCAGGCAGGGGGGAGACCCAGCATTCATGGGGCACTCGCATATGCCTGGCATAGCGCCGGCTGCTTTGGGTTTGTCTTGGGGAGTGGGTATCATTGGCCCCGTTTTTCAGATGAAACAGCAGAAGCCCGGAGAGTTCACATACTTGCTTCGCATCACACAGCTTCGACATGATTAGCTCTGAGGTTTGTCTGTTTTCCTGGGCTGCCCTCTGGAAACAGAGAGCCCCTCCTTGAGGCTCCAGGAAGTCACAGAGCAAGGACTCCCAGTCCAGATGCCTGTCACCAGCCTGCCCCTGCCTCACCCACCTTCGATGATCAGCAAGATTAGCCAGGTGGAGAGGGCATGCTAGAACGGGTACCTGGTGTGTACAGGGGCCCAGAGGTGTGAAGCAGCAGGTGCAGGAACCTGTAAGAGGCCTGGCGGAGCTGATGTGGTGAATGACAGGTGTCACCTGGGACTGGGCTCAGGCAGGTAAAGAGTCCTTGGATGCGAAGCTCAGGAGTGATGACTTTATCTGGACACCTTGAAAGTTGACAAGGGAGAGGGGTGTGGCCAGGTAGGTGCTTCAGCAAGGTCATTCTGGTAGCATGTGTGGAAAATGGTTTAGAGAGGGCTGAGTTCGTGCCGGGGACAGACGCTGGTGTGGAGGCCCCGGAGTGTGACCTCTCTCAGAGCCTCTCAACTGCCTGGGAGGTCACAGTTTCACCCAAGAAGAGCCTGTGGCTTCCCCGCCTCCCTGCTCCCCCCCCCAGCCCTTCCCTGCTGGGTGCCGGAGTGGGAGGCCCCTCAACCTCTCTCTGCGCTTTCCTGTGACAGGCACGGCTGACGGCTACAACTTGCTGGGGACAATGTGAGAATAAATGATAAAATATGTAAGGCTCGCAGCGCTGCTTTGGGAAGGGAAAGAAAGCGCCATGGATGTGTTGTTTTCCTCGACACCGGGTGTCTGTCTGCGTGTCATTTTTTTTTCTTCCCCATCACAGAAGCTGTTTTGATTCCCGGGGAGGAGAGAAGCCTGAGTTAATAATGGGAGCACAGCGGCCGAGGCCGGGCCATTCACGTGTCTGCCACGGAATACATTTATTTATCTTCCCCCATGTCTGGGCCCTCTCATTCATCTGCGAGAGCCCCGGCCCCGACACACTTACTGGGGAACGAACTTTGTCACTCTGATTGAATTCCTAGACTCTCTTGATTGATCCATTGATCATTGATTGATTGATTGATCTGGAGAAGTCAGAGGCAAAGCTGTGAAATGGGCAGGTCTGAGTTTTTGTGTCTGTCTGTGGCATGCTGTTTGTGTTGGGAGGTTGGGCTGGGGTTAGAGGTTCTCCTGGCCCACTGGGAGTCAGCCTGTCGTGAGCTGACGTGTGGCACGCAGCATGGGGGCCTGGTGACATTAGGTTTGGGGTGTGGCAGTGTGGTGTGCGGGCAGTGCCCCATGGATGAGCTGGCTGTACCCAGGGTCTGTCCGGATGTCATTTCTCTTAGGGGCCCGGTTGTCAGGAGGGTGAGCCCAGGGCCAGGCTGGTTCCTGAGGAGACTGGGTTCTGCCTGCCAGCAGGCTCAGCCACACCCCTCTCACCCTGGCCCCCCACGGGGCCTAGCACCCCTTTGGGTGCACTCCAAATAGTTTTGTGTTGATTGGATGAATGGGGTGAGGAGACGAACGTGTCAGATACTGGCTGGGTGAGTCCTTATACCTGGGGTCTCATTTTATCATCACCAGAATCCATTCTTCAGCTGGAGAGACAGATGCAGAGAGGTGAGGATCGTGGACAAGACACCGGCAAAGAAACAGCTGGGGGCTGCTCCCTCCAGATGCCAGGCTCCCCGAGGGCTGGACGTGGCCTGCCCTGGCCAGTGTCCACCCCTGAAGGTCATTCTTTCCTCTAGAGTACCCCACCTTCCATCGGTGCTGGGCTCGGATAGGGGCAGGTGGGCCCCCTGTGCACCAGGCACACCCCGGGACTCTGCCTCTGAGGTCTCATTGACCAAGTGAGCCTTAGGTAGATCTTCCATTTCCGGATCACAAAAGTGGGCTCAGAGAGGTGTGGAAACTTGAGTAATATCTCCTAGCAAATAGGTGAAGGATTCTAGCTTTAAATTCAGGGAGGGCAGTCGTCTCCTAGAGTAGCCCTGCTGGTGGGAGGGGGTGGCTGTGACCCCTTTTTGTGGGCTAGCCTGCGGCATGATGTCAGAGGCAGAACCTTCCCACTGAGAAAGAGCAGGAGTCTCCCAGGACTAGGCAAGGTGGGGGGCACCCCCTGGGCTCTCTGGGGAACGTGGGACCCAATCGGGGGCCCAGCCCAGCCCAGACAGTCCTCACAACCCGCTCCAGCCCTTCTCTTTCCGGCTTCAGTTGCCCCCTGCTCCCTACTCAGGCAGTGCGAGGACGGGAGGACCCCACTTATCTGTTGAATGCTGATTGTGTGCTAAGCAATTTGCTGCACAAGCTGATTTAATTGTCCCAATGACCCTGTGAAGCCAGGTCCCATTATTTGCACGGTGTGACCCATTCCTCATCCACCTTTCCCTCACAGCACTTTTCTGCTGGTCACAATGACACGGTCTTTGTCCGCCCCTGTGGGGGCGGGGCCTCCTCCGCCTTGTGCCTGAGACAGTGCCTGGCTCCGTGGGCCTCCCGAGAAATGCTTGACAAATGATGACGGAATGCTTGAACCCCTGTTTTCTTTCAAAGGAGACTGAGGCCCACAGAGCACAGACCCGGCCTGTCGGGGCCAGCTGGGGCCTCTCTCGCTGACCGGCTTTTGGCCTGGAGTCCCAGGTGTGCCTGTCTGTGTCCGCGCACGTTCACGCTGCCCAAAGAAACTTCCAGTCCGCACTTGTGGCTTTGGATCGGCTCAGAGAAAGCGTGTCCTGTGACTGCTCAAGGAATCTGGGCATTTAGCCCAGAAAGAGTGTGTTTCCTGGCTTCCTAAGAACTGGGGCCCACCCTGCCCCCGGCCTGGGCGTGCATAACTGGAGGGAGGGAGAGATGGACTCCGGCCCTGGCAGGCGACAGTGTCAGGCGTTATCATCTGAGGTCCGCTGCCCCGTGCCCGAGACTGTCCCGGCACGGCCATCCCTCCGCAGGCTGGGCCGTTAGTCCAAGCGCTCCAGGCGCAAGTTCCTCGGGACCCTGGGCACCTTCTGCAATGGGGTTGGCGCTCTTGAGTTATTAGAAAAGAAGCATTCCTCATGCTCAGACAAACCTTTATCCCTGGGGTAGTTCGCCTGGCACGCCTCCCTGGTTACCACGAGGCAGACGTGGGGGCGACATTCACGAAGCACGGGGTGACCCGCCCTGGTGGCTTATCAGGCCTCCAGAGCCAGATGTTTCAAAAGCCAGGCATCTGGCCTCTCCCCGGACCCCCCCCCCAGGCTGGCGTGGGTTTACGAGGTGTCTTTGAAGAGAGCTGGAGTCATTGGGCCGTGATGTCTGCACATTGCGTAATTTCACAATTTGGTTTTCTTTTCATAAGAAGGGTCAGTGAGTGCTTCTCTCTCCCTCTCCTGCTTTTCATTTCTATTTTCCTCTTACCTGCCCCCTTCCCTCGTTAACTGGATTGGAATGCCTCCTCCCTTGGGCTGGGAGATCACGCAGTCCTCGGAGGGGATTAACTGGTATTACCCACCAGGTAGCTGGAATAGACTGGTCGGAGTTTGGAGACGGAGAAACCCTCTTTTGTGTGCTCATAGGCGAGGGGAGGAGGCCAGCCTTGGCCAGGAATGAAAACATTCGCCCAGCAGGGCACAGCTGGGTGAGTTTCCCCAGATGCCAGACCCAGGCCCCGGCCCGAGGGTTGTGAGTCTTCCCCACCCGTGGGGAACGGAGAAAACTTCAGGGTCGTCCTGGCACTGACTCCTCTCTTTGCCGGGTGTCCCTCCAATGCAGGACGGTGATAATAGGTAGACATGTTACCCAGAAAACGTTGATGACGTTAGGCTCGTCTTCAGAATTTAGAGGAAGCTTGACAGGCCTGGGAACCACTGATCCACTTCTTCTGGGGCACCAGAAGCAGCAGCCGAGCCCGTGGGAGTCCCTGATGAGGTTGCCGTGCCCGGAGAGTGCAGGAAATGGCCGCCGTGCTTGCCGGCTGGCAGGGCTCTGGGGATGGGCTGGACACCATTATTTTCCCGGGGCCAACTTAACAAAGTACCACAAACGGGGAGGCTTAAAACAACAGAAATGTATTCTCTCACGGTGCCGGGGTCCAGAAGGCCAAGCTTGCAGAGTTGGTAGGGTGGTTGCCCTCCGGAGGCTCCGAGGGAGACTGCTCCCGGCCTCTTTCCCGGCCTCCGGTGGTTGCCAGCAGTCCCTGCTGCCCCTTGGCTTCTAGACCCCGCTCTCCGCTCCGTGCCTCTGTCGTCACATGGGCTTCTCCCTGTGTGTCTCTGAGTCTAAGTTTCCCTCTTCTTATAAGGATGCTGGTCATTGGATTTGGGCCAACCTAATCCTCTGTGACCTCATCTTAACTTCATGACACCTGCAAAGACCTTACTTACCCAATAAAGCCCCATTCCCAAGTTTCAGGTAGACATGAGTTTTATAGGAACATTATTCAACCCAGGACGGGGACCCCAGAGGTGAGGAGGACAAGCCCGTCTGGGCAGGGTGTTGCCAGGGAGTAGTACGTTGGAGTCTCTGTGGCCATTCGAGTTGGGTTAAGACAGGCTTCCCAGGGCGGGGGGCTGCCAGCCTGGCTGCTCAGGTGTGGATGAGGGTGGCATGTGAGCAGCACACGTGTCAGGCATGCTCTGTGCCAGCCCCTGGGCTGGGATTGAACAGGACAGACCAGCAGCCCCAAGGTGCTGGCTAACATTCCTGTGGCGGAGACGGGTGCGCACAGGGACCCGAGTCCGGGCAGGGAGAGCCGTCACCACACAGGGCCAGGTCTTACTAGACTCAGAGACTCAGGGAGCCAACCTGGCCAGGGGCACTCTGTGTCCTAGACCTGTTTATGTGCTTTAATGCAGATGCCAGAGACAGGAGGATCGGGCTACTCTAGCATGCTTTTCTTAAACTCAGGCCACCGACATTTAGTCCTTTGGCAGCATCGACCAGGACAGCTGAGGGCCGAGAACCTTCGGCACTCCGCCCAAGCCACCTGCCCTGGCCACGCTCCTTTGGGAGGGAGAACGGCCCCTCCCAGTAGTGTCAGGACCCCCCCCCCCATTCCCGGTGGCACCTGCCTGTGTATCCTCCGCCTGCCCTGTGGATAAAGGGCAGCCCACAGGGACTAAGGAGGGGCCCCGGTTCTTTCTGTCCCTCAGGAACCCTTATCTGTTTTGGCAAAGGCCCTGTGGTCAGACGTTTCCGGGTTAGAGCCCCAGCCCTGACTCCTCCTAGCCAGTGATCTTGCGTAAGCGGGTCTCGCGAGCCTCCTGTCTTCTTTCCTGTGAAATAGGAAGGATGATCCCAGTCCCGCCCACCTCAGAAGAATTTGGGGATGGCTGAGTGAGTTCGAGTTTGTAGCCCCTATTTATATACTCTTCCGGTGCCTAAACAAAGCCACGGCGCACAGTAGGTGCTTGATACATGCTCACCAAATAAGAGAGGGAGTCTTGGAGCCTGGGATGCAGCTCTTCTGACGTTCAGGCCCAACCTGGTCTCGTGAGAGGGTGATTCCCTAGGCATTTCCTTCCTCCTGTCTGCGGGCGCAGAGCTACCTGAGCTGACCGGGACGGGGTGGGGAGGTCATGTGTGTGAGTGTAGCATGGATGAGGGAAAGATGCTGCTGAACTGCGTCTGGGGCTTTGATCCATCCCGCGAGCCATTGAGTACAGTTATCCACAGGCTTGGTTCCGGGGAAGGCAGAGTGTGCAGAAGAGCCCTGGAGAGGAGTCTGGAGAGCTGAGGGCTGGCCCCGGCTTCGCGCCCCTTGCCAGCGCTGTGTGTACATGCTCGCCGCACCCTGTCGGTTCATCTGCAGACCTGAGCACCCTGCTGTCCCTGGGGCCTTTATCCCACCATAGTGCCGGGCTGGCCTAGCCTCAGGCCCTTTGCACATGCAGTGCCCACCCCTTCTCCGCTGTTGACCGAGTGAACAGTCGAATGTCCTTAGACACAATCATTCCTCTGTCCTGAGCGTCAAATCCAGGTTGTAGACTGGTGTTTCCTCGGGACCTTTCTGAGGTCTCTGGTGAGACTCAAGGTCTCAGAGGAGTGGATTCAGGGTTTCTCCTGCTCCCAGAAATTGATGGGAGCACAGCAGTGACTGAATGTCTGTTAATGGTTGCCTGCCGTTGACGCAGCAGTATGAACGGAGCATGGGGTTTCCTGGGCGCGCAGCGTGTTCCCAGTGGATGGATTCGGGGTCTTTGAAAAGGCAGGGCTGCGGCAGCCTCCTAGAGCTATTCCCACCGCAGTTGGGCTAACTCTTCTCCACCTGCCTCTCTGCTGGATTTCTCCCTGTGCCCGTGGAGGGCTGCATGTGTGCGCCCAGGGCCCCATGCTTGTGCGCCTGCCCGCAGAACTCTGCGTGCTTCCCTGTCTGTCCAGAGCTCCTCTTAGTAAACGCAGACAGCAGGTTCCGCGGGCGCTCACCCCCAGCTTTCTCCACTCAAGGCTGGCACCAGGGTTCGAGCCCCACCTTTGCCAAACGCACCTCTGAGCCTCAGTTTCCTCCTCTGCACAGTGGAGATAGTAATGCCCATCTCAAGCGAGGGTCAGGTGGACTCAAATACGCAGCGTGGAGTGGGGGCATGTGGTATGGGGGCTGGTCTTCTTAGCATGAGTATTCTTCACTCTAGAGATCGGAGTGAGGCAGATATCAGCAGTCTGTGCGTCGGAGCCAAAAAATGTCTGTTGTCTGAAGAATTTTGCTTTGGAAGACAAGCCTAGGTTTTGGGTCAGAACCTTATCCCCTCAGGAATGTCACGGTTGAGCATCCAGGCATATTTTCTAGGCTTGGTGACCACCCAAGCCTTTGAGCCTTCCACGTGGACGTTTCCGGTCAGGCTTTTCGGGATTCTCTTGCACAGCTGGGCTGCATGTCTCCTTTTGGAAGCATCGTTTCCACAGAGCAGACCCCGTCTGGCTCTGAATAGATGCTTTTTCTCTCTCTTTCTTGGATGCCTGAATGGCAGTCTCCCTCCTGTGGTCCCAGGGGCAGACCTGAGTTAGAACTCCAAAGTGGACATCAGAGTGGGGCCGTCCATTCCTGCTCGGACTCGCGGCGCCCAGCACGGCTCAGAGGTGGGTCGATGGCTGCCGTGACCTGGGAGTCTTCCCCAGGGTCTCCTGGGCTGTGGTTATAAAGGCTGCGAGCAAACCAAAGAAATCGGTCCACAGAAAAGGCAGCGGCTCGGAGCGGCAGCCAGAGTTGAGGTGGATGGTTCTGTGTTCCCAGAAACAGGCCTGCTGGCTTCCAGCCACAGCAGCAAAGCCCCCAAGAGCAGGGAGGACACTCGGGACTCGGGACCAGCCTGCCGCCGGCTGGGGGTCCTTGTGGCTCGCAGTCTGGAGCCACACTACCTAGCTTCAGCTCCCAATTCCTCCACCTGTACTGGACAGCGTGCCTGACCTTTCAACGCCTCAGTTTTCCCCTTCTGCAAAATGGGGATAATAATGTGCTGAGGGGAAAGTAGGTTCAAATCACTTAAGTGCATTAGAGTAAGGCTTGATGTGTAGGAAATAAATAAAAAGGGTAAATTGAGGCCTAGAGAGGGCAAAGGACTCCTCCGCAGTCACCCAGAAAGTCATTGGAGGCAGCCAGGCTGAAACTCATGACTTCCAGTCTCGTGGGCATTTCCCTCCTCCCCTTCTCCTCAGGCAGACTTCTTCAACGCTGCCTTTTGCAAAGGAAATCCCGTGACCCTTCAGCTGGCAAGAATTCAGACTGCACAGAATTTCGGAAACCTCTCTGGGCTGGCTGGGGTCCTTGTTGCAATTCTATTCAGCTGTTAGTTGTTTTTTTCTCCCTCCCCCCTTTTTTTTCTTTTAAAGCTCTAGAGCAGTGGTAGTCAACCTGGTCCCTACTACCCACTAGTGGGCGTTCCAGCTTTCATGGTGGGTGGTAGCGGAGCAACCAAAGTATAAATAAAAAGATAGGTTTAACTATAGTAAGTTGTTTTATAAAGATTTATTCTGCCAATCTTAGTGAAAATCCGGCATTAAATACTTACTTTCTAAGTAATTATTATTATATGTTTTAACTTGCTGTAATTCTGCTTTTTAAGTTTTATAAAATTACTTCCCTACTTTATAAATCACCATTACTGTGGAACCGGTGGGCGGTTAGAAAATATTACTACTGACAGAGATACAGAAGTGGGCGGTAGGTATAAAAAGGTTGACGCCCCCTGCTCTGGATGGTCTCTTCTTTCCTATTTCCCAAAATAGACACGTTAACCTTTGAAGGCTTAGGTCCCTGCTGTGTGTCCCCCTAAACCACCCTCCTGTCTTTCTGGGCCTTGTCCCCATCTGTGAAATGAAAAGGTCTCCCCCGTTGACAGATGTGTGGCCCCCACCTGCCAGCCTGTCATGGCTGCGAGGACAAGTGAACGGAGAGGTGCCACCCTGAACACAAGTCCATGTTGACTGCTGGGTGACTGCTGACTCAACAAAAGCTGGTGACTCATCCTTCTAGGAAGTGAGGTGAAACCCACCAGAAATGCTGCCCACTTCCGCCTACCTCCTAGTTTCAAAGGTTATTGAGTCATCGGAGTTGTCTGCGCTTTTCTCGCTCTCCTGTTTTAGCTGAACACTTTTCAACCCCTCTGGACTGAGGCTGGCGTGGCCAGAAGAGTCCCATCTACAAGTCCTCAGGTGTCAGAACTGAGGGGCTTGGTGGCTTTCTGATCTCTGTTGGGAGCCCCAGCCATGAGGTCTGGAGGCTGCCATCCTAGGTGTGAAGCCCAGCTCACAGGCTGTTGAATCCACCTCTCTGAACCTCAGTCTCCTCGTCTGTGGATGAGCTCGGCCAGCAGGGTGAGAGGGCCAGCTCAGGTAGGTGGGTCGGAGCCCGCCCCCAGCTCATTCCCTTCTTCTGTCCTGCCCAGGAGGCCCTGGCTCACCTGGAGTCCTGCTGGGGCACAGTAGATGTTGAGATGCCGGAGTCCTCCCTGGCTGTGGGGGACAGAGGGACACTTGGCCTAGCCGGGCAGCCTGGACCCTCGGCCCCCCCACCCAGGGCCAACAGCTTTCTGAGTGCAGTCCTCTCAGCCTTTTTTGTTGTTGTTGTATTTTTCCGAAGGTAGAAGCGGGGGGGGGGGGCGGGAGCAGACAGACAGACTCCCGCATGTGCCCACCCAGGATCCACCCGGCGTGCCCACCAGGGGGCGATGCTCTGCCCATTTGGTGCATTGCTCCTCTGCAATCGGAGCCATTCTAGCGCCTGAGGCAGAGGCCATGGAGCCGTCCTCAGTGCCCAGGCCAACTTTGCTCCAATGGAGCCTCGGCTGCGGGAGGGGAAGAGAGAGACAGAGAGGAAGGAGAGGGGGAGGGGTGGAGAAGCAGATGGGTGCTTCTCCTGTGTGCCTTGGCCAGGAATTGAACCTGGGACTTCCACATGCTGGCCCGATGCCCTACCACTGTGCCATCCGGCCAGGGCCCCTCTCAGCCTTTTGACGGGAAACCAAGGCCCAGGAAGGGGGAAGAGCTGGAGCAAGGAGGCCAGGGAGCCAAAGCGAAAACTCAGGATCCTAGACCAGGGGTCTCTTTGCCCTTGGGCCCTTTTGTCCACTATGTGCAGGGGTCACTTTTGGGTCAGCCTGGCACCATCATGGGGCCAGCCTGGCTGGGCCTGGGAATTCAGAGGTGGGTGCCATGGTGAGCCTGCTACCCCTTGGCAGGGTCCTTGGGCAAGTCATACCCAATCCTGAGCCCCGTTTCCTCATCTCAAAAATGGGCGTATTTCCTGGTCTGCCCACCTCAAAATTGTCGTGAGGCTTCATAAGATGGTGTAAGTAAAAAAAACAAAACAAAAAACCCTCTCTGCAGGCAATCAAGAACTAAGAACTGCTCAGATGTGAAGAATTTGATATTTGTCATCCCTGGAGGCATTTCTGTATCCCTGTCACGCAGACAGTGTCTGGTACCAAGTAGGGGTTCAGTGAATGTCAAATGAATGAATGACGGTCACTGTCATTTATTAAGCACCTGCTACATACCAAGCATCACCCAGGGAACTTTCTATAAGGTCCTGTAACCACACAATAACCGCAGCACCTCTGGTATGTTCCCATTTTACAGATAAGAAAGCTGAGGCTCAAAAAGACAATAACTTCCCTAAGGCCACACAGTGAGCGGTTGAGGAAGTCAGGTTTCACCTCTTACTCTTAAGTCCTGTGTCCTTCCAGGTACTCAGATGGTCCCCTAGAGGAGGGTTCCTGGCCTCCACACACTTAACACCTCAGTAGGGTCCCCGGGGTATGTCGGTATGTGTTTAACAAGTAATTCTTGAGCAGAGGGGCGGGGGAGGGCCCAGGATTTGCACCAAGCTCCAATTTTAGCATTTGCCAATTTCCACGGTGCAAATATTCCTATTGGGCCTGATTTCAGGGCAACCAGTCCTCTCGCACGAGGAGCCCCGGATGTTCTCTGGGGTCTCTCGGTGCCACACAAAGACTTGGGAGGGATGAATGGGACCCGAAGGCAGATCTACAACCCCTCGACTGGAATATTAAGGTCTGCCAGCCCCGCCGTGTACGATATTCCTGCCAGACCCAGAGCAGAGCCCTGTAAACGCTGGGATATAATGGACAATAAAAGTCGCCGGAAAATAGTGGGTCTCCTAGGACCACTGTCATCCCTGCCACACGCTGCCTGCCAGAAACACGGGCCCTGTGATCATGAGGCACGATCGTCATGTAAATATATAGGGTCTCTCGCCAGCCGCGAGCTGAGATTTATTTTATTGAGACGATGGGGGAAGGGGAAGACGGCTCAGGTTCGTCGTCCTGATAACTTTGTGAACTGCTTTGCCATCACTTCCCAGCTTCTGGGAAAATGCAGCAGGAGTCGGAGCGGCCTGTCCCCTCCTTCCCCAAGGGGGGCACGGTCCTCAGAGGGCATGGACTCCTCCTGCCAGGTCCACAGGTCCAAGGGCCTGGTTGGCCACAAGACCAGGGTCCCCTGGAGAATGAAGACCAGACTTACTGTGACAATTGGTTTGCCGAGCGGGTTGCCAGAAACATTTGTCACAAGGATATTGCTGTTTGATGAGCACTGGTTTTTTTATAATGATGATGGTAATCGTAATAGTAGCAGCAGCCACCTTTATTGAGCTCTTGTGTCGACATAGGTCCTGATGGTCCTGGACTGGCGTTCTGCCCGCATGTCCTCAGTCCTCAAAACCTCATGAGGTCAGTCCTACATGGCCCCTTGTTTACAGAGGAAGAATCGGCAAAAAGATGACCATGGGCCAGGCTGGAGCTCACATGGCTGGACAGAGGCAGCTTAGGATTCAAACTTGGGGCTCTCAGACTTCAGAGCTGTGCTGGGCTGCCTCTGTCTCCTCACTTCCTGGCCCTCTGGTCCCAGATCAAATGCCACCACCTCCTGGTAGCCCTTTGATTGACCCATGTTGGGATCAATGGCCCCTTCTCTGATTCTGCAACCTAGTTAAACACTTTGATGTTGCCCCCGCCACAACCACCCCATTTGGTTCCTTCATGAGGACAGGAGCCCAGTCTACACTGCAGAGGTGTTTCCAAGTGAGTTAGGACTCAGGCCTGCATTTCCAGCCAGGCTCTGCCTCTCTCCTCCTGGGCCTCCTCTGGAAACTCACATGACCTCAGAGCCTCAGTTTCCAGATTTGTCAAATGGATGCATTGTCTGCATTGCAGGGTCACCTTATGGACACACAAGCTGTCAACACTCCTAAAGGATCTGGTCCAGCACCCAGCACTTAGGGGGTGCTATGTGTCTGGTCCCTTCCCCCGCCTCCATCGCTGTGTGTCTGGGAGCCCAGGAGGCATCTGAGCCATGTCCCTATACTACTGTGGTTTGTTGTGAGTGGGGAGGACAGTATACAGGGTGCTGAAGGGCCCCAAAAGCCTCCCAGGGCCAGGGAGAGTGTCCCCATAGCAACTCCAAACCCAGCTCACCTGGTTTTCTCCCAGAAGTGAGCACAATGAGATACAGGATGTCAGGTGGACAGGCAGAGAGTGACTGACATCCCATGTGTGCGCATGTGGGGCACGGAGTTGATCAGAGCCGGGTTAGACTGCTGGACGGTTCGGGCTTCCTCCGGCCCAGGAGGAAGAGGAAGGTTCCACGGGGCTGGCTCACTTGGCTTTGCATCTGAGTTTCCTTTGGGTGCTGTGCCCCATCCTGGGCCAGAGTGCGTGCTTCTGCCATGGAGGGAATTCCCCTCCAGCAGACAGGAGGCTGGAAGCAAAAGAAAGACAGGTTAGGCAGAAAGTGCCCCACTCAGGGGCCCATCTGGCGTTTCCTCTGTGAGTTGCCGCTGGTGCTGCCCGTATAGCTGGGTCATAGAGGACAGTCCCTGAGGCCTGCCACATGCACCAGGGCCTCGGTGTGGGTCCACCTGCAGGCCTGTGGACAGCTAGCCGGGGCCCAGCCTCGACCACCCATGGAGCTGGCACCTGGCATCTGCCCGACAGTTGGGCCTGGCTGGAGGGGAAGGTGTGCTGGCAGGTGGCCGAGCCCTGGTGCCAGGATCTGGCTCTGTATGTCCTCCGGGGCCTCAGCTGCCATATGCCTGTGCTCATCCCAGGGGCTGAGCTGCAGATGGGGTGTGAGGGGGTGGTTTGCTCAGGGTATAGGGGGCTCCTGTTCTGAAGGAAGAAGCGGCAGGGGCTGGCCACGAGCTCTTTTGGGAGCTGGAGGGCTGGGCTGGCCTGGAGCTTTCCCTGACTTCCTCCCAAACGCCTGCAGGTTCGGCAGCCTCCACGCCTTTGATCCAGCTGTGTCCTTGTGTCCTCTGCCAGAATTCCCCGCCACTCTGTCCGAAACTGCCCGTCCCTCTAGGCCATCTCAGACTGCACCTGTGTGAGAAGCTGTCCGTGACTTTGCCTGGCCAGCGGTCAGAGTCCACAGTCCGCCTGGGGGCACTTTTCGTGCTCTTTTCTGGCTTGTTGGTATTTGTCCCTGTGTTCCGGGGTTCTCTCCTGCAGACCCTGTAGGAGCTAGATGCCATCTCGGAGTCACCAGTTGTCAGCACAGGCCCTGCATAGGACATGTGGAAGGGAGGGAAGGCGGGTTCTGGCCAGGTCACTCAGTTGGTTAGAGCATCATCCCGACATGCCAAGGTTGTAGGTTCAATCCCCAGTCAGGGCACATACAAGAATCAATCAATGAGTGCATAAGTAAGCGGAACAACAAATTGTTTCTCTCTGTCCCTTGCTCTCTTTCTCAAGTCAATAAAAATAATAGTAAATTTAAAAAAGAACAAAAAGGAAGGGAGAAACACTCTGAACCCTCCATTCCTAGATCCACACCTTGTTTTGGAGAGCATGGGCCCCCATTAGGATGTAATAATGGTCAAACAGTAACTCCATTGATTGGGTGTCTAATATGTGCCAGCCCGGTGCTGAGCACTTTGGGTTCATGTAATGTCAGGGACCCTCCAGCAGCCTGAGGCGGTGTGTACCATTCTTGTCCCTGTTTTACCCACAAGGACATTAGGATACACACAGCAGGGATGTGGCAGATCCAGGACTTAAATCCAGGACCACTGCCTACCATCTCCCGGATAAATATTTTTGGCTCAGTTCAGACAGATATACTAGGAATGGTTAAGCTTTTAGAGGGATAGCAAGAACTTGCATGCTTTTTAGCATCTGCTGGGCCCCTGTGGGGGTACTTGGGGATGGGTTAAGGGAAAGGCCTCTGTTCCTCCCAGAGCGCAGGCTGGGTTCATCTGGGGCTGTTCTGTCTGTTCTGGGCTCCGGTTAGGGCGGAGGGGTTGAGGCCTGGAGGGCGAATCCCTCTGCCCTGCAGTGTGGGTGTGCGTCGGGGTATCAACCAGGTTCTGCCATCGCTGGGCCTCAGTTTCCTGGTGGGTAAAATGGGTCAGCAGGATTGGGGGGTCCCAGAGTGGACTGATGGCGTCCCAGGCCTACTGGCTTGAGGCGTGTGCCACTCCCTCCAGGACTGCCCAGCGGCTGCTGCCATCAGATGCCAGTCCCTGGTGGGCATCGGACTCCCTGGCCGCTACGACAAGCTCTGTTCACCACAGAGGTGGCAGCCGGAGTTATTTTTGGAGCAGCGCAGGGTGGGGGTTTCCTTTTGGCAGTGACTGGGGATGCAGTCTCCGGCAGGGGAAGTCCCCTCCAGAGTCAGGGCCGCCCCTCTTCCTTCACCCGCCCCGGCACGGAGAGGCCACCCACGTTCCCCGAGGCCCCAGGACCGAGAACCCACCCTCAACCCCAGGCCGAGCGGACCTTCCCCGAGCTTCTCAAGAGCCACTTTGCAAGGTACCTGCCTTTGCCCTGCCTCTTGCTGGAGAGACCCTTTCACTCTTTCCTGCCACCGGGGGCTACTGCCTTTGCCCTGGAGGGTGTGCCCAGCAAGCAGCAGGTAGGAAGGCCTGAGAGACCTGTGGAGTCTGGACTCGCAGAGCATCCTACCCGGCTGCACCTCTGCCACCAATGCCACTTGACCACCCCCAGTTGGGGGCTGCCAGAAGGCTGGTGCCATCGGCCTGGCATGAAACCTTTGCCACCACTCAGGTTGGGTGGTGGGTGGGTTTCACATTGATCCTGGGCTTTGCCCGAAATACTGAGGTTACAAGGGAAGCAGAAAAAGCAATTCTTGTCTCTCTGGGGTGGGGTTTGGTTGCCTGGGCCCCTTCCTGATGTCTGAGCAGTGAGTTCACAGAACTTTCTCCCACCAGGTACAGCTGTCCTTCAAACCTTAAAACGGGGGCAAGAGAGAAAATTAGGGGAGGCCAGGAGTTTAAGAACGTTCCCTGGGTAGAGGTGACTGGGTGGGATTAGGGATGCTATTCTGGGACCCAGGGCAAGCACTTTTACAAACACTGAAGCCCCCCAGGCCCCTGGCGGCTGCTTCCCTGGCTTCTGCCTCCTCACTCCTGGTGTTTCTGTTCCTGGTCAGCAGCCATTTACCTGGTCCTCCCTCTGCCCTCGAGGACAACTCCACTGAGGGAGAGGAAAAGCATGTGAGCAGGCAGTGACAGCACAGGGACCAGGGATGTAGAGCCAGGAGTGAAACTATCTGGGGGAGTCCAGAAAGGCTGCCTGGAGGAGGTGTCCAGGTTGGGCTGTGAAGGCAAAGCCAGGTTTGCCAGGAGACAATTATTCTAGGCAGGGAAAGCAGAGCCTGCCGGGGTCTTGAGGAGAGAGCAAGTTCATTTCTCTGGAGAGCAGCGATCCTTATGGTATGGCCGGCCTATTAAGGGGTGCAGTGCTCCTAGCAGAGTAAGATACCAACTTCCCCCAGCTCTATGGTGGTCTTAAAGGGGCATTCCAGACAAATAAGATTGAAACCCAGACTTTGTAGAAGTCAGAGCTGGGTTCAGGTGCAGGACATGCCTTTTACTAGCTGCACAAGCTTGGCAAGTCACGTGACTTCTCTGCACCTCAGTTTCCTCATCCTCGAAATGGGGCATCACAGACGTGGTGGTGAGAATGTGCTGAGGTGCTGCACGTAACTCGCTGGCATGGAGGACGTGCTCAGCAGATCTCCCCCTCAGAGGGGTGCAGTGAGGCCTGCCTTCACTGGGCCCCAGAGCCAGAGGCCTCCCAGACAGAACCCAAACGCCTCACCACTCCCTTCTAAGAGATGTCTACAGCTACTGCATTTTTTCCTTCAAGAATTGGGTTTATTACCCGGAAGGAGGAAATGAAAGGTGATCAGGAGCCTCCTGGCTGTTAGGAAGGCTCTGGGAAGCCCAGCAGTGTGAAGGGGTGTGTTCTGAACGGCCTGGGGACGCCTGCCTGGTGGGAGACCTCAGCGACCCTGCGACCCTGCCCCTGCTGTGGAGGCAGGTGATTCTTGCTTGGGGCTTCAGGAGGGTGGGAAGAGCCCTCCCCACTGGCTGGTCAGAAGTTTATTCAATCAGCTCCCACTGAGTGCCCGGTCTGTGCCAGGCCCCGGTGGTGTAGAGATGATTGCTAGGGCCAGTGCTCCCCTTGAAGGGCCAGCAGAGGAGGAAGAGAGGGTGGCAAAGTGAGCAGTTTGTGCCCAAAGAGCTGGACTGTGGGGGAGATGCACGTGTGGATGCCATCAGAGGGGGAGGTGGGTGGGGACCCTGGTACTGGCTGGCTGACAGCCTCTGTGTGCCCACCTTGCAGGTCCCGCTGTTTCTTCTTTATGGGTGAGGGAATCGAGGCTCTGGGAGGGAGCAGGACTTTCCCGAGACCCTGCAAGAAGTGCCGAGCCTGAGTGGGACCCAAGACCTGGTCATGACCCATGAGTAGACATTCCCCAGGGAGAGGTCATAGGTTCCAGGCAGAGGCTGGTGTGTGGAAAGACCTGGGAGGGTCGGGGGGCTGTGTGGTTGGGTGCAGGACCTGTGGTTGGGGGGCAGGCAGGAAAGCAGGCCCGAACCAGCTGAGCAGAACGTGCAATGCCTTGCTTAGTCATATGGGCCTTTCCTGGGGTGTTTGGGGTGGGGTCAGTGAGTTGGGATTTGTGTATTGTAGGAGAGACCTTCCCATGGGTGGCCTGGAAGTTGAGTCATCGGGCAGGAGGTGACTGCAGGGGCCCGCTGAGAAGGAGCCAGGCTAGCCCAGGGCAGGGCCTCTGGACAAGAATTAGCAGGAGGGGATGAAGACCAGCTGTGGACAGCGAGGGAGGGCGAGACCTGGGGCGGAGCACCCTGGGTTCCTGCGAATCCCTGGGCAGACAGAGATGCGGCCCTGCTGCTGAAATGGGGACCCGGAAAGGGCAGGCAAATCTCCCGTTTGGAGCAGGTGAGTCTTTGGTGGTCGGGGTCTGGCTCTCTGGAGAGAGGAGGAGGGGTGGGTGACGGGTGAGCAGAGGCGAGCTGAGCGGGAAGAAAGGCCCCCTTGTTCAGGTGGGCACTGCGTAGCCCCTCAGCTGCTGGCCTGCAGGTTCCGCAGGCCCACGTGGGAGGGCCGTAGCCCTGAGGGGGGCGTTAGGGACCTCTGCAGGGGCTGCCCGTTCTTTCGGGGCTGCTTGTGGTCCCGTGTCAGAGAAGCCAGGCTCCTGCTGGTGTGGATCCCAAGAATCTGTTCAGCAAGTATGGTTTTGGGGGTGGAGCGCTGAGAGGACACAGGACCCGTCAGGAAAACAGACACCATCTGTGGCTTGTCCCTTACGGCTCCCAGGCCCCATGACTCTGGCTTGAGATCTGGCTGTTTCCTGTCAAGTGATGAATGGGTAACGGCTGCTGATCCCAAGAGCAGAAGAGGAGGGAGGCCACAGCAGCCAGAGCTCCACCTCTAGGCCAGAATTCATTCATTCACTCATGCATACATTCATTCCTTCATTCATTCATTCACTCTTTCAAGGCAGTATGGGCGAGGGGAGTCAGACAGACTTGGTTTCGAGTGTTTGTTCCTCCTCTTGCCTGCTGTGTGGCCATGGGCCCCTCACTTAACTGGTCTGAACTTTCGTTTCCTCCTCTGCATAAGGTAGATAATAGCAGCCGTGACTCTTTAAGAGACTCGGTTTTTGCAACTGCAAAATGGGGGTGATAGCTTCTTGGGTTTCTTGGAAGGTGTCAAGCCACTCGGTTTATGGGTGCTTGCTATGGATGTTGGTCGATGCTGAAGTTGGTCCGACCTTGGCACCGCCAGTAGCCAGGCTGTGAGTTGCCTACCGGAGCTGATCCCCCTGTGGAGTGCCCGGATTAAACCCGTGTCCCCCTAGGGTCACACCCTACAGTAGTAAGAGTCTTGTCAAAGGCCAGGGCAGGGAGGAGCATGTCAGTGGGCTTTGCAAAGGTAGCCACCGTTCCCGTAAGTGATGAAGAAGATGTTTATATGCTCCTGTTGGCCCACACAAGCCATGCAGTGCAGTAGACAGAGCATATCTGGGGTCCAACAGCCACAGCTTTGTCTTCCACGAGCTCTGACCCTGGGCAAGTCCCTGCCCCTCTCTGAGCCCCAGTTCCCATGTCTGTCACCCCTCCATTGCCCAGGGGGAGCAGCTGAAGCCTTGGAGGGCCCTCACCTGTGCTAAGTTCTGTTCTTAGGAGTTTGCATCTGTAACATGTTTAATCCTGTCAGTCACCCTAAGAGATAGATCTTACTATCAGCCTCATTTTCCAGATGTGGAAACAGACACTGCATGGTTAAAGGCTGCCTATCCCACATAGACCCTAGGTTTTAACATCTGGGCTCCTACTCATCTAGTCCCTGGGAGGCTGGCAGACATGCACACATCAGGAACTCAGGCTGGGAAGCCACACTGCGTGCCCACAGCACCTTGGCAATGCTGGGCCCTCGCTCCCTGCAAAGAAAGACCCTGTTTGAGGTGGCACTCAGTGTGGCCTGCGGCTCTGGGTCTCACATTCCATGGATTTTGGCCCCTGAGTTGGGCTTGGCAGCTTGTTCCTCATTGTTCTGCAGCTTGGCAGGAGCAGCGGGGCCAGGCAGCTCCTAGTGTTACCCTGAGGTGCCGGCATGTGCTGCATGTGGGTCCTCGCTCTGCTGTCCCTGCCCTTCCTCCATGTCCCTTTGTCTGGGGCTCTGTGTCTGGGCTCCCTAAGAAGCAGTTTCTGGCAGGAAATTTCTGAGGTTTCTGTTGAAGTAAAGACAAAGAGAATGAGAAATCTCTGAAATACAACACCCCTGGAGACTTTAGGACCTGGGGGTGGGGGGCTTGGGAGTCAGTGAGAGCTGGATTCAAATCTTCCCCTGAGCCTGATTTCTCATCCGTAAGATGGGTCTACCAGCAGCCGAAAGACCTGGCCCACTGGAGTCTCAGAGAGCCTTCATTGCCCTTTGTGGTGGCCGTCTCTGGCTCCTGGGTGGTGGTGGGGGACTGTGACTTTCAGGGTCCTCCTTGGCTGCTGCTTTTCTGCAACATGTCTCCCTAGGGAGTATGGCTCAGTGCCTTCCGTTAGGTTCTGGACAGACTAGCTCTTAGGAAGAGTAATTTACCAACGCCCAGGGGTTTGACAGGAAAGGTATGTGGACAGCAGAATTACATCAGTTTGGTGCCATCCCAGAGGACAAGGACCATGGGGCCTCAGTGGGGGAAATGACCCCTGTGACCCACTCAGCCCAGCTCCCATTCTTGAGTGGAGGGGGCCTGTTCGGCGGGGAGCCGCTGGAAGGGAAGATGATGTTGGGAAGGGCTGTGAGGAACGCACCGTGGAGGCTCTGGGCAAAGATGCTGTTGTGGGTTTGAATGTTCGTCTACCTGTGATTGTGTTCCTGGGCAAATCTTTTAGCCTCCTTGTGCCTCAGTTTTCTCATCTGTAAAAAGGAACCCTATTCCATGGAATTGGTAAAATGAGATGGACTAACAGAGCTGAAGTGTAGGGAGCGGGGCCTAGCATAGTGCACACAGTTGTCCCTTTATCATTACTGTTATTTCTAAGAAGGCCGGGGTGGGGGTCCTGTGTGATGAGCAGGGCGAGCCCCTGAGAAGCTGCTGAGGGTGTGCATACCACCCCCTGCCTCTGAGCTCAGATGTGGGAGTATCACATGGGGCGTGGGGAATGATCTTTGCAAATACCCCCTAGGTTTCTGATTTGCCCAAGGTCCCAGCTGAGGAGTGACAGGGTCAAGATACAGACCCAGGCTGGCTGGCCACAAGCAGCTGTGTGAGGTGGGACAGGGGAACGGGAAGCCAGGACATCACCTTCATTTCTGGTCCCCATGACATCTGTGAGCAGGTGTGCAGGTCACACCAGTGCCTTCTGAGATAAAGACAGAACCTTCCTGCTGAAGACAGTTCTCCTACCTTTCCCAGAGGTCCCCCTAAGGGCAGAGGATGGTGAACATGTCACCCTGAGGGGTCTGGGGGTGCAGCCCAAAGCAGCTGCAGAGCCTGCAGAAGTCTCTGGTTTTATCTTAAAATTCATGCGCATTTTACATTCTGTTCCCTCTGTATCGGGTTTATTGTCACACACATTTCCCCCTGAGTAACAGCGCTGCCTCGCGAAGCTGCCGTGTTTATCTGTTTATCCTGGGGCTTTCATACCCAGGTCCTCACCATGTCACCTGGGGGGTGAGCTCCACTGCGGGCGCTCAGGCGCAGATGGCGGGCAGATGCTGAGGGGCTGCAGCTCCATCTGCATCTCAGGAAGCCGCCTCAGTAGCCCATGTGGAGGAGGAGAGCCTGGTGGGGGTGGGGGTGGGCGCTGGAGGCCCAGCGGTCCAGGGAGAGGCAGGGGGACACAGGCTCCGGAAGGACAGGCACAGTGCCATAGTGCCCTCGGCGTGACACTGATTTGAGATAAGAGGACAAAAAGACAGCAAAAGATCTACGTTTATCTGTATACACCAGGATGAACCACGTAAAATTCTGGTTGCAGTAGTGGGGAGGGGGTCAGAGCAGGTTGAGTTCGGGCAACTTCAGAGACAGGAGACCACGCGGGCTGGACCAGACTGGGCCACGCTTGGGGGAACGGTCCTCGCTGGGGCTCCGTGCCATCTGCTCTATGTGGCCTTGCTTTCTGCCATCTACTTTGCATGCTGGAGAGCAGTTTTACCCCCGGACGCAGATGGCAGGTGTAGAAGGGAGGAGCTGGCCTGCCTGAGGACACGGGGAGAGTGGCCCTGGACACAGGGGGTGCTGCAGAAATGCTCGTGGGTGAATGATGGCCTGTCCTCCCAAGGGGAGGCGGTTCCCCTTGCATCTGGGAGGGTCACGTGGCTGGGTGGTTTCCTCCTTGCGGGCATATGGCTTCTTCTGTGTGCTTGTCTGCTGGAGGGCCGGCAGAGGCTGCCTGCAACACCAGGAGTAGAAGTGGTATTGGGAGTGACGGCCTTTAGCTCAGGCCTGGGCACAGCTGCTGTGGTTACTATGGCAACTGGTGACTAGCATTCTGACTCTCCAGGGACCATTGATGTGGCAGCCAAGCCCTGGGGGTTGAGGGGATTGCTCCCTTGTGCCCAGAGGCTCATGCAGGACTGTGAGCGGGACCTGCGCCCTGGCCTTCCAGTGCTTGGTGCCCAGGGCCCAGCGAGGATGGAGATGCGGGGTCCTTCCTGCAGCTGTTGCTTGCAGTCTGACTCAAGGTCTCCCCCTCCTGACCACCCAGTCTGCCAGCCTGGGTTGATGTGGGGGTGGTGACGAGGGGCAGGGGTGTAAAACTCCCCACCAAGAGGCGTGGAGGACAGTGATGTGGAAAGAACAGGGCTTTGGAGTCTACCACAGTTGGGGTTGAATCTGATGCCTCTCTCACTGGCTGGGCCCACCTTGAGAGTTTTCCCTGCACAAAGCCTCAGTTTCCCCTTCTGTCCAATGGGGATAATCCTAACAATGCAGTCAGGACAGCATAATGGAGGGAATGTGTGTCATGCAGGGTGTTCACTCCTAGCCCTGGGTCACCACAGGCAAAGTACTTAACTGCTCTGCCCCTCAACCCACACACCTGTGAAACGGGGCAGGTGAAAGCACTTCCTCCACCCAAGGGCGGTCAGGAGGAGAGAGTGAGCAGGTGAGTATCAAAGAAAGCCCTCGTTTTCTTTTGCAGCCTGTGCCCTTGTGAGGCTGGCATGCAGGATGGCAGGACAGCCCAGCCACATGCCCCACGGAGGGAGCCCGAACAACCTCTGCCACACCCCGGGACCTGCGCACCCTCCTGACCCACAGGTAAGCCCTCTTCCTCTACCCGCAGTGCCTTCGAGACTCCCAGGAACAGAGGTCCCTGAAGCTGCTTCGTCCCAGCCGACGGGGCAGCTCTGGGCCAGAACCTCTTCTCGCGGGCCTCCAGGAACGGGAGCAGAGCTCACTGCCTGACCTGGTCCGGCCTCCATTTCATTCGGCGACCCTCTCTGCTGGACTCTGGGTGGGATCCCAGGCCCCGGTCCGCCTGAGTGTTTCCATGTGAACAGAATGGGTTTATCTCCGAGGGCTCCAGCACTGCTGAGAAAGATGGACAGAGAGGGAGTTATGGAGGCCCCGAGGAGAAGGGAGGGCGCAGGGGAATGGGCAGGGTGAGCTTGGGGTCAGAGACAACTTCCTTAGGCCGAAGTCGGCCTCCCTTCTGGTCAGAAGTATGTTCTGGCCGCTTCATCCAGAACCAGCAGAGCGTAGGGACACTACTTTCCCTCCGCCTGCCTCTCCCTCTGTGTAGACGTCGGAGAGCCGGACAGAATTCTGCAGCTTTTCGGACAGCAGCTTTTGGGGTTCTGAGCTGCTCGCATACCCCAAACCTTTTCCTGGGCCTGGAGTGCCCTCCTCAATTCCTCTTCCGAACCTTAGTCCAGATGCTACTTCTTCTGGGGAGCCTTCCTGCTCCACCCCATCCCCTCCTCTGTGCTGCCTGCACACCTGCACACGGGTGCTGGGTCACAGCCGTGATCACATCCCACCCGGGCCTGGTTCCTGGTCCCTTCCTAGACAGAACTCTCTGGAGTGGAGCTTTGCCGGTCTCAGCACCCGCGCCAGGAGCCAAGGAGCCCTTTGTGCTACTGAGTTAACGCGGTGTGGACACGTGTAGTGCGCATGCCCAGGACGTGACCATGTGGGACGCAGACCCACGTGTGCTCTGAGCGAGCACGGGGTCTCACGCGCGAGAGAGAGACAGGAAAGAATGCAGGAGAAACTCAGGAGCCAGAGAAGGGCCCTGATCCAAAGCCAGGGAGGCTTCCTCGAGGAGGTGGCCAGCAAAGCCCGGGAGGGGACAGCGAGCTTGGGCAGAGCAGCCAGGACCAGATGCTGTGGTGTCCTGTGAGCAGTCGGGAGTGATAAAAAGTAACTGTTCAGGGTTGGCTTTTGTCCCAGGGCTGTGAGCCTTAAATCGGGGATGGGGGAACGGGACTCAGAGACAGCCACTTCCCTGAGCCGTGGAAGACTTGTCACAACTTCTGCCTAGTTCCTGTTGGAGGGCTTCAGGTGGATTGGTGTTCGACCTGTTTGGGCAGGGTTGCCACGCACAGTTATACAGGTAACACACTGCACAGAGGCTGGCCAAGGAGGCAGGTGGGTCTGAAACCCTGCTCCTGCCCCTGTGCTCCCCTGCGCCCTCAGCCGTGCTGCCTCGTGCGGGCTGCCTCGCCCCGGGGAAGGCGCGCCTCTGTGACGTCACGCAGAGGCGACATACGCTCTAGGAGACTGTGCGTGTAGTGCGCACGCGCACAGGGTCACCAGCGTCCAAAGGCATCGTCGGTGCTGTTCTTTTTCTCCATTTGTTACTGGCTGAGATGCAAGGGCCCATTTCCTAGATGGAATTGGGGGAGGCAGATCCCAGAACACTGGGCAGCCCATGAATACCGCTGGTCCGGACTCCACCAGGACATCTCAGTGATGGCTGGGGGCAGCAGGGCCTCCTCGGGTAATGTAGCAATTTGTCATATTAAGTCATTCCCTAACAATCCAGTCCCTCTTGATTAATCTCCCAGAATTAGCCAGTTGCATTTCGAGCAATTAGGGTTAATTACAGCCTCATTTGGCAGAGGAGAGAGCCCCGTAATTATTTCACGAACAAGGAGAGGACGCGGCGGGCTGCGGCGACGCGGCAGCGTCCGAGGCTTCCCCTCACACATGTGGGAGTGGTAATGGCATAGTTAAGTGTAATTAGATACGATTACTCAGCGTTGTCTGGCGGCTGTCCGGGAAGGTGCCCCGGTCCCGCCAGCATCTGGCTGGGTTTGCGGAACCAGGCACCGTGGTGTTGACGCTGGGCCT
Organism: Saccopteryx bilineata; assembly: GCF_036850765.1. NCBI lineage: Eukaryota > Metazoa > Chordata > Mammalia > Chiroptera > Emballonuridae > Saccopteryx > Saccopteryx bilineata. The sequence continues at coordinate 11,032,641 of NC_089491.1, read as the reverse complement.
GCGGCCGGTCGGGGTGGATGGAGCGCAGTCGGCACTTCCTCTCTCCTCATCTGGTATTTAAACACCATCCAGGGAGATAGCAGGGCCTGAATCTTGTCCATTTCAGGACATAGAAACACCTGGAATTGACGGCAGAAGCATTTTCCTTTATGGCGGGAGGCATTGCCGTTCCCCTGAAACTGTTCTTAGGAGAGGGAGCCAGGCTCTGTGACTGCAAGAATGCTATCAGCTGGACCAAGCTGGGCTCAGCTCCCAAAGCTGTCCCTCACCCATCAGGTGACAGTGGGCAGATGACCTCTCTGAACCTCAGTTTCCTCATCTGTGAAAATGGGGCCATGAAGACTACATCCAGTGTGGCATCCAGCCAGTATCATAGGTGTTAAGGAAACAGTATGTCATTGACATTATTCTTATATTTTAAAATTTATCTTAGTTCTCAAAGCTGAAGAACCCAGAGCTGGAAACACCCCCAGTGTAGAAAGAATGATTTAACAAACACAGTCGGACTCTGGTTTTTGTTAACCTTCTATGCCCAAGGCATGTGGTTTGTTCATTTTGAGGAGCTTTCCAGGTTTGAGAGCTGTCAGCATATGAAAATATATTTGCTGAACCCAGCAGAATTGTCTGTGAAATTCATACACATTTAGGAAAGCTGAACATGCCTGCTTTTCTTGAGGTTTTATGAATGAATGAATGGATGGATGGATGAATGAATGAAGTTGAGAAGAATAGCTTAAAATGGCCTACACCTTATGACTTGACCAATTTGCTACAGAGCGTTCTCATCAGGAATGAAGTGTAAGGCTCAGCTGACCCACTAAGAACCACATGAATTTCCAAGAAGAAAGGTGTTCTTGTCTGAGAAAGCCCTGGCTAATGTGTCTTCCATCTGGAAAGCTTACACAAACTTGCTTGGGCCGTGCCAAGTTCTGTCGTATTCGGCACTGTTCAGAGTGAGGGGATCTCGTGCCTAACTTTGCAGGAGATAAGGACAGCATTGCACAGACCCAAATCTTGATGAAGTCTTTCCAAACCAAGGATGATACTTAAATAAGATGTATATGACCAAATAGTGACGGCCATTAAAATTCAAGAAGTGTTTGCTTTGTTGTGAATTCAGCAAGCGCTTGTCTCATTTTGGCCTGAGGTCTCTGTCTTCCAAGAAGAGGAAGGTGCAGGACCAGTCAGGTTAGATAAGTGTTTTAAATACCGGTGCTTCGGTAAGGTAGACTGACCCGTATTTATGAAAGGCCTGGATTGCACACTGTGTCATTTGGAATTGACTCTGTAGCGGATGGGGAGCCCATTATGGATCTGAAGTTGATGGAGTTCGGGTTTTAAATCACTGATAGCTGAGGCTCGAGGCCCAAGAATGATGGGAATGGGAAGAGGCAGGAGGCGCCTGCCCTCACCCAGGTGAGATGATGCCTTAACCTTAAACAGGCCGGACACGGGAGGGAGGAGTTCAGAAACTTCCAGGGGGAAAAAAGTAGAACTGTTTTTGGTAACTGCAGGGACGAGAGGGAAGTCCAGGGTGTGTCCAGCCTTCTGGGTGGTGGCTGAGGTTCTGTATGGTTTACATCTTTGCTCGTCAGTGGGTTGGAGCTGGTTTCAGATGCTCCAGTCTGTGTATTTAAGCTCAGCTTTCCCTGAGCTCGCTTACTGAGGCTCGGCTCGGGGAGCCACAGTTGAGATGATTCTAGGCTTTGTGACCAGGCATCTTCCATGCTCGCCGTTCCCAGGGAACTGAGTGGAGCTGTCCAGGTTGAGACCCTCGTGGTGGTGGCACCAACAGCGTGACACCTGGCTTACCGCGTGCGGTCCTCTTCCCAGCTCAGGAAGTAGGTCTTATTCAGAACTCCATTTTGCAGGGTTGAGGGGGAGCAGGGAGTAGGGGCCGAGAGAAGTAACCTATCCGTTTGCTATGAAGGAGCAGAGCCAGGAGCCACTCCAGCCGTGTGGCCCCATAGGCGACGTCTTGAGTTTGAAATTAGCCAGATCGTGGAGAGCTGGGGGGGGAGGGGGGGGGTTGGCCTGGTAAAGAGCCTGACAATATGGACTCTTTGTAGAAAGTGCCCTTTCGTGCAGCGCGGATTTAAAACACACCATCGTATGCGCAGATCCTGAACCCGTTAGAAGTTCCCTACACCCCATGTCAGATGTCTTTAAAGGTGAACTTCGTTTACAGGAAATGTCATTCTGATGAGTTGTGCTTTTCAAAATCGTAGGAATGGTTGCCTTAAAACTAATGATGCATTGCAAATATCAGGGGGAAAAAAAAGATCCATCCAGTGTAAAGATGATTAAAATTCAGGTCAGAAGTCTGACTTAGTCAGGCTAAATTTTTTAATGAGATTTCAGAAAATTAATTGGGCGAATGCATTTTTATTCTTTTAACATGTAATTTTATGCTCCTGTTTAAAAAAAAGAAAGAAAGAAAAAGAATTTGTTGATGGTCGAGGCTTATTGTGGTTCAAGCATTTTAAACTCACATTAGCACAGTGTGGGGGGCATTTGTGGCCTAATTTGATCTGACTTGGTGAAGAAAGCTGGGTTTCTCTGAGCTTTCTGGGGTGGGGGTGTTCAAGATACTCTCTTCCCTGGATGTCTGGCCTTGGCCTATGAAGGTTGGAATCTTTTCTTTGGAGGGGGAATTGGGGGTAAAGGCGACTTGGGACCTGGACCCTCTCTCCCAGGCTCCTAGTTCAGCCCGATCCATCCAGAGTCGCTCCCAGAGGCTGTTTTCTTCTATGAGATGGTGTGACCTCTTCCCTCGGGTCCCCTGCACCTGGCCGCAGGGCCTGGGTCAGCATCCTTGCTGCATCCCCCCAGCCCTCCCCCCCCCATCTCCTTTACTTTTGAGAGAGACTTAATGGCCTCCGCATCTCCAGGGGAAGAGGCATGAGGAGTCAGAGATGGCCTCTGGTGCCCACGGTGCGGCAGGGTGAGGGGAGCACAGTCACTTAGCAACAGTCCCCGATGACTCGCGTGGGAAACAGTGAAGTCAGAGACTGCAGGGACGCGTCAGCCTCACTGCTTTACTGTGGCCAGGAGACCTTTGGTGAATGACCTTTCTGAGCCTCAGTTTCTTCATCTGTGAAATGGGGCCACAAAGACTACATGAGATGATATACTTTAAACACCCAGCATGGCATCCAGCATTATAGAAATGATATGCCATCAATCTTATTCTTATATTGTAAAATTCTTTTTTGTGTGTGTGTGACAGAGACAGAGACAGGAAGGGAGAGAGAGAATAAGAATCAACCCGTAGTTGTGGCATCTTAGTTGTTCACTGATTGCTTCTCATACGTGCCTTGACCAGGGGGCTCCAGTTGAGCCAGTGACCCCTGGTTCAAGCCAGTGATCTTGGCTCAAGACAGCGACTTTGGGTTTTAAGCCAACGACCTTTGGGCTCAAGCTGTTGACCCTGCACTCAAGCTGGTGAGCCTGTGCTCAAGCTGGCAACCTCGGGGTTTCGAACCTGGGACCTCAATATCCCAGGTTGATGATCCATCCACTGCACCACCACCTGGTCAGGCTTGTAAAATTCAGTTTAGTTTTCATAGTCACAGAGCCCAGAGCTGGAAGTCCCCTAGTGCAGACTCTCGGTGACGAAGGGATGGCGGTGATGTTGATAACAGTGAGAACGCCTGCACTTGTGTCCTGGGCCATGCGCTCACCTGGCCAGGCATTGGACACACCCTGCCCCAGTGCATCCCCAGCCCCTAGGAAGTGGGGGCTGCTGTTCCTTAGGTGTCTGCGATGCCAGTGCCAGTAACATACCGTGTTTCCTGTGTGCCAAGTGCTTTCCTTCATTAACTTATTTAACCCTCTGGACAGGGCACTGTCATTATCTCAGTTGTACAGATAAGGAAACTGAGGCCCAGAAGGGCTTGCCCAGGGATCACAGCCAGGAAGTGGCAGAACCTGGACTTAAACCCAAGCTCTGGGCCCCAGCTTCCGAGTCTCCGCCTCTCTGCCAGCCCGTGCTACTGGAGTTGTGTTTGTTTCCACCGGAGCTGGCACAGGGCGCCAGACCTAACGGGACAGTAAGCGAAGCGTTAGAGGAGCAGTTTTCAGAAGGCCATCAGATTATTGCCGTGAGCCTGTGGTGGGAGCTGTCTGGGCGGGCCCGTGCTTGGCTGGCAGTGCGGAGCTCCTGGACCCTCAGGGGACCCCGAGGCTGGTGTGATAAGTCCAGGGTATGGAGGACCTCACTCGGCTGCAGGGACAAGAGTGGAACTTGCTGAGGGCTGACGCAGGACAGAGGAAGGCCTTGGAAGTGGCCATAGAGAGAGCCCTGGCCTTTGGGGCAAGGACTCAGTTCGCCTTCTCCTTTTCTGCTCACAGCCCTGAGTTAAATCAGGATCAGGCCTCTGCGGGCTCAGGCAGCCACACCTGGGAGCCCTGTGTCTGCAGTGCCCCACACGGAGCAGAGGCCACCCCAGGACGGGCCCATCCCAGCCCCTGCCAGGCGCCCTGGCACTGCCACTGTGCTGCTGCCCCAGTGACCTGCCCACCACAGGAGCTCATTCCCCTAATTAGGTCAAATAGGTTGTGACAGGAAATGCAAATCTGGGTCATTGCATATGCAGATGTGCAGCTGGAGTGTCTGCGATGCCGGCTGGGATGTCACCCACTCCTCTGGGAGCTTCTCAGAGGCTGTGGAGCTGGGCTGCCTGGCCTCTAGGACCCCTCTCTGGGTGGCTGGAGAGTGCTGGGATTCGAGCCACTCATCCTGCGAAGAAGCAGCCCGTGTTCTCAGAGCAGGGACCCTGCCTGGGAGAGCACATCCTTCAAACATTTCAAGTCCTGGGGGTAAACTGAGGCCCAGCAAGGGGAGAGACGTTGACCCATGTCACCCAGCAGTGCAGCTGGCTCTAGATCAGCAGCACATTCAAGTCCCAGCCTCCCGCTGACTAGCTGTGTGATCTCGCCTCACTTCTTTATTAAAAGGGATTAGTAAGCCTTGCTCATCTCAGCAGCCAGTACAGTAACTGACACAGAGTAGGTCCTATTGCATGGCCGTGTGTTATTATTTCCGTATGTGTGATTCCTCCAGGTGCCAAGAAAGTGGCCTCTTCTGAGCGTGTGTGAGTTCTGCTACACTTCTAATAGTGACAGCGGATGGGTCACATGGTCCCACTGTGCACATTCCACTGTGTCATTCAATAAACATGTCCGAGCACTTGCTCTGAGCCTGTCACAGCCTTAGCTCCGGGGACGGGGACGGGGACGTGGAGGGATCTAGGACAGGAGCTCACCTTGGGAGAGGCCCATGGTGGGGAGGGAAGGGGGAGGCAGACAGAACCTAGCAAACAAGTCCGTGGTCAGAGAATGAGGGGTGGTGATAGGTGCTGCGGGGGAGACCAGCAGTCTTAGTTTCTCATCTGCACAGCGGGGTCCCTGTGGGGGTCACACGGGGTGGGTGTGGAGAGCACGGCAGGTGGGGGAGGCAGTGGAGGCTCCGACAGTGGGGCTGGTGATCACAGTCCCTCCTCCACCTTGGAGGGTCACGGGGAAGGGCAGCAGCCTCCACTTCGGCCTGGCTGGACACCGATGCCCTCTGTCTGTCCCCTGCAGAGGCACCCGAGTGCCCTGTCTTTTCGCTGCTCGCTGGCAGACTTCCAGATTGAGAAGAAGATTGGCCGAGGGCAGTTCAGCGAGGTGTACAAGGCCACCTGCCTGCTGGACAGGAAGACGGTGGCCCTGAAGAAGGTGCAGGTGAGCCAGCGACCCCGTGGGGTCAAAGCCGCTTTGCAGGAGCTGACTGTGTCTAAACATGGTGGCCCTGGGCCAGGCCTCCTTCCCCGCCCCTCCTTGTCCTTTCCCTTTCCTGCCTTTACTCTGTAGTGAGGGGTGTTAGTACCAACTCACTGGGCTGTGGAGAGAACCAGGCAGACTCCTGAAAGCTGAAAGCGCAATGGGAGCCGTGAAGGGGGGGAAACGAGCACGCCCCGAACACCTGCTGTGCGCTGGCTCCTGCTTGGAGCGCAGGGAACCTTGACAGTCGCCCCGGGGGGGGGGGGCATTAGCCTCCCATTTTTCAGAAGAGGAAAACAGTGCAGAGCTGGCAATAACTCACCATGCCCACGGAAGGAGCCAGGACCCGCTGACCGTGTTGCCTGCACTCACCAGTCAGTTCTGGGCTTAAGTGTCCTTCCTGACCTGTGTGTCCCTCCTAGGTGGCAGAAGGGGGTCGAGCAGCCAGCTTTAGCAGCGAGTCCTGGCCAGGAAGCATTTCGGGGAGAGCCACTGGGCCCCTGTGCACACTCTTTGCTGCAGGAAACGGTTTTCAGTCCTCCAGCAGCGCTTCCCAAACCCTGCAGCCATGTGAGCAGCCCGGGCAGGAGAGGCCCAGAGAGAGAGGGCGACTCAGACACAGGCACAGGATGGGGAGTCAGGCAACACCCTCCAGCTTGAGCATCTCGGCTTCACCGTTTCCCTGTTGGTCTGTGATGCCACGTGGCTTCTGGTCAAGGTCCCACGTGGCTTCCTGTCAAGGTCGCAGAGGAGAGGTGGGCTCCTCTGTTCAGAAAACGCCTGCTTTCTGCCCTTTGTCTTCTGAGGAGGGGCTCGCCTGGGCTCTCTTTGTCGTGGTTTGGTTTGGTGATGAGGCTGCTGGCCCGTCCATCATGTTTGTTCCTATAAGTCAGCAGGTGCTGGTGGGAGGACCCCCCCCCCCAATGAGCTCTGGAGGGCGGGGTCGGCAGAGGTTGAGGTGCCGGGAACTGTACACCATCTTCTCACTCTGTCCGGCTCGGACTATGAGCCTCATTTACAGAAGTGAAGACTGAGGCTCTCAGTGTTTCCTGGCCTGCCACTCATCAGTATGTGACCTCAGCAAGTCACTGAACTCCTCTGGGCCTCAGTCTCCTCCTCTGTAAGCCAGTGACAGTGATTCCTGCCCCGTGGGAATCGCTGTGAGAATTCAGCTTACAGTGGTCAGTGTGGCGCCTGGCACGTGATAGTGGTGGGGGGCACTAAGCAGAACTCGTGCCTCGGGGGTAGGGTCCCTCAGCCAGGAGGCAGATGCGCCAGGATGCTGGCGCTGGGTTTTAATTGTCCTCGTTCTCTTTTCCTTCGCACCCAAGATATTTGAGATGATGGATGCCAAGGCCAGGCAAGACTGCGTCAAGGAGATCGGGCTCCTGAAGGTGAGTGCCCTGAGCACGACGCTCCCCTCTGTGGACAGAAGTCCTCGGTTCCGCTGGGCCTGGGCTAGCAGGACAGGTGTAGGGAAGACGGGCGTGCCAGGGCCTGGCCACAGCGAGGCGTGCGGGGTGGGGTCGATGGCGGCTGTGGTCCCCCTCCCCTCCCCTTTCCCACTGGCATCCACACTGGTTTCCCTACATTCAGGGATTAGAGGACATTCTGGACTGGACTTGGCCCGGGCCTGGGGCTGCTCTCTCCTGGGGATCCCTCCTTCCTCCCCAGGCCTGGGATTCTGCCGGGACCTTGAAAGTGACAGAGGAAGAGGTCAGGTTTGGGCTTTGGGGGCCCGGGAACCCGCGTTCAAATCCTAACGTCTTCCTTCACGAGCTATGTGACCTTAAGCAAGCGATTTAAGCCTTGAGCCTCAGTTTGCCCATCTGCTCGATGGGGAGAACACCTGCCTCGATGGTGTAGGCCGAGTGAAAGGATCAGATAAAACCACATCTGAAGAGGGCCTGGCTCAGGAGAGGTGCAGGGGGCACTCACGTGGCGGCTTCCCCCACCCCGCGGAGCCAGACGGAGAGCTTGCTGGGAGCTTCTTGAAGCGGGGCTGCTGATGGCAGCGACACCCTCGAGGCCATAGCTGCGGAATTTCAGGTCAGAGATTAATCTGCTGGGCCCTGCCCTGCGCTCTCAGGCCTCGGTCCTGTCCTGGGGGACTAGGCAGGCGGCAGATGTGACTGTTCAGGGTGATGGCCGACTCAGGGACCGTGGAGCCCAGGGGAAGCCCTGCAGGGGCCAGGACCTGGTCCCAGCACCTGGAAGGCTGCGATGAGCCTGCTGTAGGGACCCTGGCAATGCGGGTTGAGGGGCCAGATCATGGTGGCCTCACAGGCCACACTCAGGACTTCTATGTGGTAATGATGGGTCGTGGTGATGAGGCTGGTGCGGAGAGGCTTGAAGGGAGCTGTCCTTAACTCCCAACTGTTATGGATCACAAATACCCTTCCAGTAACATTTTAAAATATTACATAATGGTCACCTTTGGAACCCTGTTGTGATTTGGGGACTCGGCCTGATTACCCAGCCCAGGGGGAATAGCTGTCCCCATCATCCATCCCGCTCCCCACTCTTGGCCAAGAACACACATGCCGTCCACATCAAGTAAGGAATCATGCACATGTGTGGACTGAGCCAGCCCTTTGCAGGTCCCGGGTCCAGAAATATATGTGTGCAGCCCCTGCTGAGAAGCAGGCCCAGTGTACTGTGAGCGGAGCCACTGGGGGGAGGGGGGTGTCTCTGTCCCTTCCCCAAGCAGTGTCATCAGTGTCAGTGGCCCGGGCATCAGAGGCAGGCACATCCCTTGCTCACTAGCCATGTGGCCTTGGCAAGCTGTTGACTGCTCAGAGCCTCAGTTTCCACACCTGTATAAGGGGATGAGGACAACAGTGCCGTGTCAGAGGTGGGGGGTAATGAGGAGATGCCCGGGGGCTCAGTGTAGCTCCTGCTGTGTGCTAGCTGCTCAGCCAGAGGCAGTCCTGTGGCGTGGCAGGGCACCACCGGCCCCTCCAGAACACCAGTCCAGCTCTGCAGCCTGCCCGTGGGAAGTCAGCAGGATGTGCCAGGGCGGTAGGTGCTTCCTACAAAACAGGGAAACACGTTCTCGGAGGGGCCAGCAGGCAGCATCGTTCACATGGTGCACATGGTTCATGCCAGGACCCGAAACCCCAAACCTCCCAGTGCGGGGAGACTGCCACACGGGGGGCAGGAAGGTGGCTGTGCTGGGACCAGCCAGAGTCATGGACTCATGGATGCAGCACAGTGTTTGAGCACCGCTGAGCACCAGACACGGGGTCGCAGCCCAGAGCAAGGACGGATCCGAAAGGCCACAGGTGCGGAGATTCCAAGAAGAGGGGACCTCAATGGCCCTTTACTCTCAGCCGTGCCCTCTGTCCTTTTCTCTGGTCATTGTCCATCCCTCAGCAGCCCCCAGCACAGCCAGGCCGGCCCAGGGCTTCGGACCACCCCACCCCATGACGCTTGAGGTCCGAGGGAGGAGAGAGGGACCAGGTCTGGGTGACGCCGCCTCGGGGGAGGGGTGGGTGTGAATTGTAAGGACATGGGGGGGGGGGCAGCAGAGGCTGCCGGGGGAGCGCACTGGAGTGGATCCTGGATGTGACTGTCCTGGACCCCAGATGCAGGAAGCCAGAGCAGGGAGCCCTCAGCCTCCAGCAGCCTCCCCCTCTCCCCTCCCCCACTCACAAACTGCCCGGCAGAACCCAAACACGAGCATGTTTGGAACACTTTCTGTGTCCCTAGCCCAGGTGTGGCCCCTTTCAGACCCAGCTGGGCTCAACAAGAGGGCTCAGGCTGAGAAGTGGACTCCAGGTGGACAAGGGTCTATGCTCGCTGGCCCAGTCCCCTGTCTCCCCTCCCCAGCCTCAGGGCATCGGCCCAGTTAGCTCTGGGGCCCCTTTGGGCCTGGCAAAGGCCTTTGTAGACACACTGGGTGTTTGAGGGAGCACTTACTTCCCCTCCTTCCCTACACAACCCCCTTCTATTGAAAAACTGATATCCAGACCTCAGACGACTTGGCTGGGTTTGGGGGAGCCCTCCCTGAGAGGGGCTGAGATTTCCCAGTGAAGTAATGATATGAGGGCCAATTGCTATTATCGTAATAATTGCAATAATCCTAGTACTTTATAACATGCTTTAGAGCAGTGTTTTTCAACCAGTGTGCCGTGACACATGGTCAGGTGTGAGTATAAATACATTACGAACTATATTATTAACTATATATATAATATGTACTGTGTTAGAGTGTCATTTTGTGTCATTTTGGTAGGTGGTATGCCCCAGGATTTTGTAAATGTAAAAAATGTGCCGCGGCTCAAAAAAGGTTGAAAATCACTGCTTTAGAGATTTTTAAAGCATTTTCAACTTCCCGTTCACTTACTTTGATACTCTCTTCGTAAACGAAAGCCTCCCTGCAGTGTGCTGGGGGTCGAAGGCAGCTGGCGTGAGGGCCAGTGTGAGCCCCAGGGAGACCTCAGAACAATCTGGGGAAGGGGAGACCAAAGCACGAAAATAATTCAGGCGACAAAAGAACGCCTTTCCAGGGTGCTAAGAAAACTGGACATCCAAATGGACAGAAGTGAGTTTTGACCCCTGCTTCATGCCGTACACAGAAATGGATCACAGACCTAAACATTAAAGCCAAACTATAACAGTGTTTGCTGGACACCCCAATGGGCCAGCCCTGTGAGATGGGCCTGAGGGGGTGGGTGGGCCAGAGTGGATCAGTCTCTGGGGGGGCCTGGTGGGCATCGAGGGCAGGGCAGATATGTGGGAGGTGCTGAGGCCAGCAGCAGAAGCTGCCTTGGCCCCTGGAGGCCTGTGGAGGCTGCCCACCCAGCAAGGGCTGACTTGGGAAACGAATGGATAAGGATGGCCTGGCTGTGTGACATCTGCCCAAGTCCCCTCATTTTAGAATCCAAGGACAGGCACAGGCCAGCGTACAGCACAGACGCACACTGTCTCCCAGCAGCATCCAGGCCTTTTAGAAACCATGCTTTAAAAGGCGTCTGGTCGTTGGCTGGCAGGAGACCCGGTGGCCCGGACGACCACGCTGTGGCAGAAGATCGGAGTCCCCTCTGCTGTCCCAGATCCTGGGGTCACTTTGGTATCAGCAGTTTATTTCGATTATAAACAGTTGCCAGGGTCTCTTCTGGGCTGGGCACAGGTGACCTCCAGCCAGTGGGGTGCTGTCCTGACCAGGCTTCGTACACGGCCTCAGCAAACACACACAGTGGTCAGACCAGCGGCGTGGCCTCCACATGGAGCAGATAGCTCAGGGCACCTCCCACACCTGGAATAGCCCCCTGCCCCAAGATTTCACTAGGGGTGGGTCAAAAGTTGACAAAAGAAGGAAGAGGGAAGGAGACATACTTCTGAGTTTCAGCTTTAGTCCTAGTAATAGTGGTGAGGCCTGCCCCCCTCCCCCCAGAGGCCATGAGTGGTGGTGAGGGGGAGGAGGAGGAAGAGAAGGGTCATTTCCACAAGCATCTATTGAGTCTTAGCTCTGTGCAGTGACCGTGTTGGACATTTCAAAGATATTACTCCATCTAATCTTCATAGTAGTACGCCCATTTTACAGATGAGGAAACTGAGACTCAGAGATACAAAATGGCTTTCCCAGTGTCACCCCATTCTGCCTGACTCCCCAGCACAGGCCTTTCTGTAAGACACTCAACTCTGCAGCAAAGGCCAGGGCCCTGTCAGTGGGTGCCAGCTGGGTACCTGCCTGGGGCAGGCGCCAGGGTTGTACCATCTCTCACTGACTCACACCTCCCTGTCTCTCTCCTTGTGTAGCAACTGAACCATCCGAACATCATCAAGTATTTGGACTCGTTTATTGAAGACAATGAGCTAAACATTGTACTGGAGCTGGCTGACGCGGGTGACCTCTCACAGATGATCAAGGTGAGGGTGCCCAGTGGGCAGGCAGGTCTGGGAGCTGCCCAGGGTCAGGTAGCCCTTCCTCAGCCCTCTGGGGCACTCAGCCCCCCTTGCTGATGCCCACAGGCCTCAACCGTGGCCCAGAGAGTGCCCTTTCAGGCCCTGTATCCATTTGCTGTGAAGGGGCCAGGCACAGACAGAAAGGACCCCTCTGACCACCCCCACTGTCCCAGCCTGCCTGCCAAGGCTTCTGCTCGCAGAAGGAGCAGGCACAACCCTGCATTAGGTCAGACCCCATGAGCCCTCAGAATCTGGGAAGGTGTCTTGTGAGTCACCTCATTTTACAAAAGGGAAAACTGAGCCCAGAGAGGTTAAGAGACTTTCCTGAGGCTACCCAGCAATGTGGGGACAGATCCAGGACTGTGGCCCAGATCTCTGTTTTGAGGCCTGGGGCCCTCCAGTGGACATCTTCCCCAAGTGGATTTTGCTAGGCCCCTCAAGCCTCTGAGGGGTGTCTTCATTCCCAGGTAGCAGCCAAGCCAGGAGTCTCCGAGAGGCTGATTGACTTGCCAGGCAAGGTCCCCAGGCAGGCCCCGTGCTGGGCCCGTCTTCCTCTGCAGTCCACGGCAGCCTCCACACCACTCTGCTCCCTCACCCCACCTCCTGGGGCCCAGGTTCAGGCTTGCATGAGTCTGGAATCAGGGACCATTGAAGCCCCACTAATGAAGCACCTGCTGTGGACCACAACTGTACTGACCACTGGCATCACTCACTGAGTCCACAGTATTCTCAGCTAGCAAAGCTCAGAGAGGTTTAGTCATCTTCCTGAGGCAGCACAGCCTCTAAGTGGGAACCTCAGGCCCGAGCCCTCAACCCCTGTTCCCTGCTTCTCTCAAGGCTTTACCCGAGTCTGCAGGCCATTGTTGTGGGTCCCCATTGCCTCCTGCCCCCAGGCCTGGTCTGTCTGCTCCTGAGCAAGGCTGGGCCAGCTCAAGCCCCTGCCCAGCTCTCAGCCACACTTGCAAACAGAGCCAGACAAGGATCCTCTGTCTCTCCCACCAGGCACTGGGAACTGAGCAATTGCTCAGCGCTTGCTCTTCTGAAATCTGGCTCTTAGGAATACAAGCAACGCTGGGAAGCGGCATTACTTGAGCTGTTATCACCTGCTTTTATATTTTCGTTGACATATTAATGTGTTTGCAAGGATGTTAATCTCCACGCAGATCCCTGGTGGGAACAGATGTGCTATATCATGTCTTAGTTCTGCCTTCTCCCCCCGAGCCATACTTGGTTTCTCCTACACATGTCGCTCCCACTGATCATGCATGCACCCAGCACCCGCTGTGTGCTAGGCCCGTCCTGGGCCCGCGGGGTGCTGGCAGCATGGGTACTGCCCTCAGGAGCTCATCTTCTAATAGGGGCAGAGCTATGGACAAGTCAGTCATGAGCAAGTGAGAAAAAGCCAAGTTTAGGGCCTGCAAGCCAGGAAAGGCTTTCTGGAGGAGGTGACACCTGAGCGGACCTGAGAGGAGACCTAAAGTCTAGTGGCAGAACAATTTGTGCAGGAGCCCAGAGGGATCCACAAAGCACTTTGGGCCAGGAGAGCAGTGTGTGATGGGTGTGGAGGAGGGGACGAGGGGGAGGCATTGGGCCACCTAAGACCTCAGGTCCAAGCCAGGATGTGGGACCTTGCCTTGAGGTCATTGAGAAGCTTCCTGAGACTCGTGGTGGTAGTAAACATGACCAGCTTTGTGTTCTAGAAGAAGGACGGGATGCCCAGTGAAGGAGAGGGGAGGACAGGAGTAGGCGCAGAGGTAACAGAAGAGACCTTGGAATGTGCCCATGGTGAGGGCCCTGTACCGTCAGCCCCAGGAGACCCCAGATCCCGTGCAGCTGCTCAATCCCTCGAGTGGGGCTGGAGTCTCACAGCCAGGGGCAGGGGTGACAGGGCAGATCAGATCTCTCCCTTCTCCAGACCTCAGCTTCCACCCCTGTCCAGGGATGCATGGGAGGGCACTGGGGGAAGCAGAGACTGCTGACCGGCAGACCCTGCATCCCGAGGGCCCCAGACTCAGTGGCCAAGCAGCACGTCCATGGCCATGGTGCTGGCATGGCATTATTTACAGTGCATGCTGAAGCTGGGGCTGCCGCCACCCCGAAACCCACCAGAGACTCGGCGCCTTCCCGCTAAATGTCACGCAGCGCTTATAGGATGTGGCATTTAGAAAATCACCACTCACAGCCCTGCACGTCCCACTTAAATACTGTAATGAGAATCAACTAATATCACGGCGTAAATAATGCTCCAGGCCAGCCCAACTCACAAGCCTCGGTGGGCTGGAGGGAGTGGGGGGTCATATGCTGGGGGAGTCTGGGCTGGGAGCCTGGGGCAGCTCACCCGGCGGGAGGCCCCTCTCCTGGCAAGGCATGGAGCTTTGGGAGAGCCTCCCAGCTGTGACTGTCCCACTGTGGGCGGTGCCCAGACCCAGTCCCAGCTCTGCTGGGTGACCTTGGGCAAGTTCCTGAGCCCCTCTCAGCTCCGTCCCTCGGCTGGTGCTCACTGATGCCGTTAGAGCAGGTTAGGAGCTTGGACTTTCTAGGCAGAAGGCCTGGCGCTGGGCTGTGACTCTGCCCCTCACTATCTATGATACAGCGTTCAGTTTCCTCTTCAGTGAGAGGGGTGCAGTCACCCCTGCGTAGGGCTCAGCACGGGCTCAGGTCCGGTCTCCTCCTACCCCACGTCCCCTTGCCCAGGCCCAGACTGCATCCCGAGTCAGCCCGTCTTCCCTCTGCCAGCAAGGCTGCCCTGACGCAGGGACCCGCCTGTCACTGCTTTGGGGAAAGATGGCTGCTCTCGAGCAAAATGCCCCTGGACAAAAACCCGGGACTCGGGTTATTGGTGTGTGTGTCACTGCTGCGCCCCGCCCGCCTGGCTCCAGGAGGCCCCCCGGGCCGGGGTGGGGTGGGGTGGGCTGGGACGTTGATCTGAACTGTGGACAGGATGTGCTCCTAGTTTCCTGGACCTTTGGTTCCTGACTGCTCACTCAGTGCCGCCTGGGTGGTTTGGGGCGTTTTATTGTGTTTTCAGGAGCATTAACTATGTTTTCTCAGGCAGTGAAGTAGGTGCATGCCTGTTGAAACTGGGGGGTCCATCTGAGGATATCAGGCCTATTTCCTGGGGATTCTGGCCACATTTGAGAACGATCACGTGCGCTGAGATTTGCCAGCCCTGAGGAGGTGGGGGCAGCTGTGATTTATCCACCAAGCATGTCTTGATGTCCCCACACTGAGCCAGGCTGTGGCAAGGGACAGAGAGAAGCCACGCCAGGCTGTTCCTACAAGGCGCTCCCTGTCCAGCAGGGAAGGAGACAGACGTGTGTCCAGGCCCCATTCAGCAAAGCCGTCTGGCCATCCACTCTGGGCTAGGCCTGTCCTGCCCTCAGGGAACTTGCCACTGGGTGGGGGTGTGGACAGGGACCCCAGAACACGATCGGGGCTGACATAGAGGTGTGGACACAGGGCCATGCACCCTGGGCTAGGCGCTACCTACCCGGTCTCTTGGCCCCTCACCTCGGCCTGCCCACCTATGTGTCCCCCCTCCCCCCCAGTACTTCAAGAAGCAGAAGCGGCTCATCCCCGAGAGGACGGTGTGGAAGTACTTCGTGCAGCTGTGCAGCGCCGTGGAGCACATGCATTCCCGCCGAGTGATGCACCGAGGTGCGTACTGCCTGCCCGCCCGGGCCTTGGGCGTCCCTGAGGAAGTCCGACCACTCCGTGTTGCCCGGCCTAGCTGGTGTCGAGCATCTTGTCTGTCTTTCATGGGGTCAGCGGATGGGCATGTGCATGGCCCTGGGCCCCACAGCACACACATCTCGTGCCTCATGTCAAGGGCCCTCCCTATGGTGGGTGTACCCAAAGCAGGACATTACATCACCCCAGGGAACAGGGGCCACGCTCGGTACGCCATGGCCAGCCCCCAGCACCATCCTGAGGGCAGCACAGAGCGGGCTGCAGCAAGGATGAGGGGACGGGCTGGCTAGGGAGACCACCCGGTCGTAGCCAGCTCTTCCAGGACGGGAGAAGTGTCCCGGAAAAGGGAACTTTTAATATGGGCTTTGAAGTCTTAGTAGGAGTTCGCCAGGCAAAGGAAATGAGACACCTACAAAGGAATGTTTTCCAAAAGTTGCTGTCATCCCGAGTGGTGGGGAGGAAGCCTGCCGGGTGCTCTGCGGTGGGCCCCTCGCTGCTGCCTGCAGCCTGCAGCCCTCCCCCGCTCCCGCAGTGCCCCCTGCGCACCAGGCGTGGCCCTTGCCCCTGGGGAGCAGCGCGCATTACCTCCCATGTCGCTTCCCTGACTTGTTCCATGAGTTCTCAGAGCCGCTGCTTTGTGCTCGATTCTGTGCCCGGCACAAGGAGATAGCTTTTGAAAAGGAACCAACAGCACAAACATGCCCTCCTAGACCTCACAGCCCTGTGAAGTAGGTCAAGTTAGACCCGTGTATAGGGGAGGAAACCGAGGCTGTGTTTCCCAAGGGCCCACAGTGGGGCAGAGATGGGGCCTTGCTCTGAGGGAGCAGGGCTGAAGGCTGGGTCCCCTGCCACCTGAGGGGCCCTGCCCCACTCGCCAACCCAAGCGGCTTCCTCTGTCCCTCTGATCCCACACTGACCCCTTTCTCCTTCCGCTGCAGACATCAAGCCTGCCAACGTGTTCATCACAGCCACGGGCGTCGTGAAGCTCGGTGACCTTGGCCTGGGCCGCTTCTTCAGTTCCGAGACCACCGCGGCCCACTCCCTAGGTAAGGGGGCCTGTCCACGCCCCATCAGCCCCCAGTCCCGGGGACCACGGGGGAGACGTGAACAATCTCCCCACAGGGCCTTTGGTTAGTGAGCACAGGAAAGCGCCTTCTTGAGCCCTAAACTTGACTCGCCTCTTCAGAACAGTGACCCAAATGGAGTAAACCACGACGAGAGGGGTCCTTGGAGCATCCTTGCACCACCTTGCTCCTTCCAGGAAGGGGTGACCGAGCCGAGTGTGGGGGAGTGTCTGTGTCGTGGCCCGTGGGGGTCGTTTGTCTTTCTCGTTGGTGCGTAGTGCTCCTCCTTGGGTGCGCACACTCAGTCCATTCCTCTTGCGTGGGGGGGGGGGCATTTGAGCCGTGTCCAGGCTTTGTCTTTTAAGCAGGCAGTTTTGAGCTGTGGGGGTGGCGTGCTCCCAGGAGGAGGTGGCCTTGTGGCTGGAGTGTGAGGAGAGGAGAGGAGCTGGTGGGGCAAGAAGCCAGTGAGCTGGAGAGCAGGGTCCCCAGGACCCCGGGTGGCAGCTGGGCCAAGTGCCACGCTCAGTGGGCGGGCACCATCCCGGGAATGCAGGAGCGCCGACGGCTGGGTGGGGGAGGAGACTGGATATGTGTGTGTTCCGGGTCCCGGGAAGCAGCATTCAGCATCAGCACCCACGTGCCGGCCACGTAACTGACAGCAAGACTTGGAACAATGGACAATGGAGAATTCTACATTGAACTAGAATAGAGAAGCCAGCAAAGCCTCCCGGGAGATACGGACAGGGGGCCCCCTGTGCATAACAACAAGGCGTGTCAGCGTCTAACTGGGGGCTGTATGGGGACGTTTCAGAGGCAGGCAGGGGCAGCCGCCTTCCCCGGAGCCAGTTCTCGGCTTTTTGGGGCAACGTTTGCAGGGAAGGTGCTCCCGGGCTCCCCTCCCTGTGTGCCTGTCAACACCTCAGCACCTCCCTTGAAAATCCCTCCGTTGTCCAGTCTCCGCCGCACTCCACGGCCCCAGCCCGTGTCTCCTGTCCCCTGCCTGCGGCACGCCATGCGCACACACAGCATCTGGTGACGGCGGAGGTGCTTTCTGGAAAACACACTTTCCTAGTGGAAACTGTCCCATTCATGCAGGTCTCAATGGCTTCGGGGCTGTTGGGTACAGCACGCCATCAGGGGAAATGTGCCAATGCTCGAGATCAACAGCTCTGAGCTGCTTAGGAGTGTGAGTGTGTGAGTGCATGCGTGTGTGTATGTGCGTGCATGTGTGTATGTGAGTGTGCACGTGTGTGAGGTGTGTGCGTGCATGTAGGTGCAATTATGAGTGAGGATTATGAGTGTATATGTGTGCATGTGTGGAAATGTGAGTGTGTGTGTACTGTGTGTGTTTGTGTGTGCTTGGGGGCTGTTGTGAAATTCTGCTCCATCTGACCCTGGCATTGACCGGGTACTTTGCTGGTCTTCTGGGAGCTCAAATGGAGATGACCCTCCATCCTACGAGTTGATGACACTTCATTCACACCCCAAACAGTCAACAAGGAATCTGATTCCCAGAGAGCTTGAGCAACTTCTGAGTCCAGGAGGGACGGGCCACACTGCGCGTGCAGCCCTCGCGTGTCACGGCCATGCTGTTTCTGTGCCAGGCTCGGGGCCTGGGGAGACAGCGCAGGGCCTTCCCCCGAGCTCGGCCACCGGCTCGCTCCTGGGGGGACACCTTGTCTTTCCCCATCCCGTCAGGCCCTTCTATTTGTGACAACCAGTGTGGCTGTCAGTTTGGGACCGTTTACCTCTCTGGTTTAAGAGCTTCAAAAAGGCCAGAAACTCCAGAGAAACCGTCAAAGGGAAGAGTTAAAGCCACTGCCTCCTGTCCCCTGTCAGTCAGGTCCCAGCCCTCCCCCGTCCCGCTGGGGAGAAGACTGTGGTACTCGTCAGAGCCTGTTAAGATCACATCATTAGGAACGGGCAGAAATATGGGCTCTGCCGACAGCGTGAGTTCATCGACTTGACTGCTGTACTTATTATATTAATGAGAAGGGATTGGAACCTGGGGAAAGGCCGCTCCTGTAAGCTGGGCTCTTCCCAAGGCTGATGGGGCGTGGTGGGTGGAAGGAGCCCTCCTGGGGTCACAGTGACAATCTCAGAACAGAGGGTGACAGTGCAGAGTCAAAGCCGGGGACCTGAAGTCTTCAAGAGGCGGGAGAAAGACCCTCCCTGCTCCCGAGCGAGATTCTGCAAGCAGCCAAGTCTTGCACGCACGTTAGTTGGGGAGAGATTTTTGAAGTCACTGCGGTTGGATCGTGACTCAAGGAGGATGCAGGGGGTGGGGGCCCCTTCTCGCCGGGCATGGGTATGAATTATGCATCTGTGCGCACCTACTATGTGGGGCTGCTGTGATGGCAGCCACGTTGCCCCGGCAACCGCCTCCTCTCCAGCGCTGCTGACCCACTGCTACGGCTTATGCACATCCCATCTCCCCCTGCCGTGCCCTCCCCAGCCCCCTCCCTGCCTCTGTATTTGCTAACACGAGGCTGGCATGAAAGGGCATTAGTCATGCCATGGCCGGGCTGACAGGTGCGGTACCCAGTGGTGGCAGAGCGGCTGCCTCGGTGTCAGGCATAGGAGCCGTAATTAGAGCGAGGAACAGAATGAGCGTCAGACGAATTACCAGGCAGCAGATCATATTTGTCAGGAAGGATTGCATACATAAAAATTAAGTGACAGTACACGCCGGCGTAATGAAAGAAAAATGAAAGATTTGCCTATACACAGCTCACAAGCTACAAGCATGTGTCTCGCTCCAAGCAACGGCAGCAGCTGCAAGACAAATCGCAGGGCTGGGAGAGCAGGCCCGGCTCCTCAGCAGCCGTGACAGGGCGGCCTTGGGCTGGGGTCAGGGCGGGAGCGAGGCCGGCTCACACCCAGGGCCGGCAGGGCCTCACACCGCCTCCCCGTCCCGTTGGGAGGGACCCCTGTCCGGTTTCGGGGTCAGGGCCGGCCTTCCCAGGTCAGCAACCCCTGGCCGGGCTCCGGGGTGTACATCCCTTCTTTCCCCCTTCCCTAGAGTGGGTACGGAGGGCATGAGGTTAGGCAGCCTTTCCTGCTGTCGGGGGCCCCCAGACTGGTGAGGGGACAGACACGGTCAGTCCCAGAGGGGCGTGGTGTGGGGGCGGGGGGCGCCGTCTCCTGAGGGCCCACCGTGTGCAGGCACTGTGCTCAGCTCTGGGACGAAACCAGGGCCGTGGGACTGTCTCGGCCCCTCCCAAGGGGCCCTGTACTTCAGTTTTCTGTCGTCACTGAACTCACCAAAGAGTTAACAAAGAAGGTGAGGCTTACACGAGGTTTGAAAAAGGAAGGGAGATGAGGGGATGAGCTCAGAGAAGGTGTAGTGATTAGTGAAACTATAGATACAGATAACAGGACAGCAAATCCCACAGGGAAGGGGGGAGGGGAACAAAGGAGGTATAAATAGAGACACGGGGTGGGGGGTGAGGGTGTTATATTCAGTGGGGCACTTGAATCCATGTAAACACAATAAATTAAAATTAATAAAAGTTTAAAAAAATAAAATAATTTAAAAATATCATCTTATCCAGGCTTATTATCTCCATTTGACAGATGAGGAAACTGAGGCTCAGAGAAGGGAAGGAGGTTCTGGAGCCCTAGGCATGCTGGTTCCTCTCCAGACACAAGCCCACGTGCTGGGAAGTGGGCTTGGGTCCTGACAAGCTCTCCGGGTGCAGGGACACCCAGGGCAGTAATAACTTGGGGGAAAAACCCATCCAACCTCACAGCCGTGGGCCGTGTGGGACCTGGGGCTTATCCTGAGCCACAGGGAAGCGGGATGGAGCCTCCTCCCCTTGTCGAGTGCCAGGACCCCCACGAGCGGGCCCATGCCTGGTATCAGTCGGGCCCCGTGGAACTTTGCCAGGCAGGTCGATGGTCCTCGTGGCCAGGCATCCCGGGAGACCCTGTCAGTGTGGTTACAGAGCAGACGTGTTTCCGAGCCTGCTCCCATCCATCCCAGCAGCCCAGGACGCCTGGGAACAATGGCCTAGAAACCTGTTTCGGCAGGTAGATCCCAGGTTCTGAGTGCTGACACCTGGGTAGGAGGAGGTCATGGGAGGTCACACCTATGCAGCCAGGGGTGCCTGCCTCGTCTGCAGCATCCCTGGCATTTTTAGGGACAAAACTGTTAGAACAAGACAATCCGATGCTAGAGAGCATCTCAAGGGGAGAGCGAGTGAAGACTTGATTGGGCCGAGGGTGCAGCCTATGCTTGTCTGTCTGCTCATTCGCTCAAGGGTTTGTGCCAGGCCCTGGCCACTCGCTGGGAAGGCCCTGTCCTCTGGAACTTACAGGCTGGGGCTGGAAATTCATTTAGGTTTCATCAAGAACCAAGCACTGTTCCAATAGTTACATCCCAGGTATTGGCTCATCTGGTACTTCAGACACCTGGGCTGGGAGTCACCACAGAGCAGGTCATCAGAGGAAGAAGCCCAGGTGCAGTGGGGGGAGGGGTGCGATGCCAGTGTGGTGGGCGAGGGTGAGGGTGAGACGTGGGCATAGCTCAGGTTTCCATCCGGGACTCCCTGAGCCATCTCGGGTAAGACCCTGATCCCTGGAAACCCAGTGCTGTGTAGAGTCCGAGAATGGAGCCTCCCAATCTTCACGTCTGTCAGAGACACTCGGTGTGGGAACTAGAACCAGGCAGATATTTGTACGAATGTAAACATTCTGAAATTAAGTCAATGCTAATAAAAGTGCAATGTTTTTTTCCATGTTGCTGCTTCTTCTGAAGGTTGTGTATAGCTCGGATGGGGTCGGCTGGTAATTAATTTCAGGAGGGCTTGATGATAAACAGTGACACAGGTGAGCCTGGTGTGTGCGTGCGTGCGTGCGTGTGTGTGTGTGCGTGTGCGTGTGTGTTGTGGGGAACAGGGACAGTCTAGAAAGGCCATGAATGCCAGGCTGAGGACCTGGCCTTTCTCCTTTGGGGGCTGAGGAATCAGCCAGGCCTGGGGGACATGGCCTCTGCTTTGGTGAGTAGGGGAGAGATGGGCAGGACAGGAGGGCCTGTCAGTTGTCCAGGTAAATGAGGGCAGCGGCAGGGTCAGAGGGGAGGGGAGACCCCAGGATGTGAGGCCTCCCGTCATTATTGGAGGTGGGTCACAGAGAGACCCAAATGCAGCTCACACTGCCCGACACCAAGGAAGCTGGTCTCCGGGTTTCAGAGCCTTGTTGGTTCCTGCCCCGCTCTCCGCCCAGGGTTTGTGGGCAGCCAGGCCTTGCCCGAGCCTTTCATCCTGCAGAGGGTTGTTCTGTCCCCATTTCCCAGGTGGGACACCAGGGCTCCGAAGTGTTGGGGGAAGGGCCCCAGGGACCATGAGTTCAGCCTCTCCATTTCGCCAATGAGGAAACGGAGGCTAAGAGGGAAAAGCCCCTTCTCCGCTGGTGAGGGGTTGAAGCAGGTCAGGCCCACTGCGTGCGGCTCCCAGTCGGTCCTGGCCCAACCCAGGCTGTCCAGCCCTCGGGAGGCCCCAGCCCCGCCTGGCCCGTGGATGCTGGGGTGACCCCCTGTTTCTCCAGCCGTTCCCACCACCGCCATGCAGGGAAGAAGTGCAGCCCACGGACACCAGCCTCTCTTCATGTGAAATCTCTGCCTTTTTCATAGCTAATGAACATGTTTCAAACACCACCAGCATTTCAAACCACGCCAAGTTTGTTTTGACAGGAGAGGCGCATCTCGGGGAAGCGGGGCCCCTTTAATCAGCCTCCGCTTTGAGGTCCCCAGTTCTCCTCTGATATCTGCGGGGTTTGAAATCTGGGCGTTCTAGGGAAAGACGCAGGAAGGTCAGGGTTTCTTAGGCTCCTCTTTCATATGCAGAGCTTGGGCCCCCACTGTGAGCAGGGAGGGTGGCGGCTGGCTGGTCTGATGGGGATGTTGCTGGAAGGGGATTTGAGGCGCAGGCTGTTCACTCCTGTCTGAGCATCTCTGTCAGACTGTGCCACTGCCCTGCTGCCCAGGTGCCCACAGAAGACCCCGGGGCAGGACAAGAGCCACCCACTGGTCTTCAGGGGACCTCCTCTTGCCAGCTCCTCCCACTCTTCCCCAGAATCTCCGCTCCCCCTACCCGGGGTTTGGGGACATATCCCCCAGGGCCCGCTGCAAGCTTGGAGCCGCTTTGAAGTCTCTCATCTTATCTTGAAAACTCATGCAAGTTGTGCATTATGCTTCACAATGTTTGAGGACTTGTCAGTATAAAAATTGGGTTTTACAGACTTATTCCCAGGGAGCTCTGGCAAAACAGGAGGGGGTACTGTGTTCACCCCCTGCAGCTCTGTGCACCCCTAAAACAAGTTGAGGACCCTTCTGATAAGGCAACTTTAAGACTCACAGTCTCCTAGGTTTGGGGACTGGAGACGCTGCCCCAAGGCATGGGCCCCAGTGCCCATCAGGGACAGCCCAAACTTCCCTCAGCTGATACTTTATAAATTCATGTGTTCCACAGATGTCTCTGAGCGTCTGAAGGGCCGGCAGGTGGGCGAGGCTCTGCACGGGCACTTTATAAATTCATGTGTTCCACAGATGTCTCTGAGCGTCTGAAGGGCCGGCAGGTGGGCGAGGCTCTGCACGGGCCCCCTCAGACTGTAACGCTCACGGACCTCCCGGGAGCTTATGCAAGACGTGGGCGTTCACATTCCAGCCCTGGAGATTCTGACCCCACGGTCAGGGGTAGGGCACGGAGCCAGAGACTTAGCAAGCTCGTCCAGGGGATTTGGCTGTGGCTGCTGATCAATCCAGCCTTTCCTGGATCAACTGGCTCCTTTTGGACACTTCCTGGGACAGGCAGCTCATTACCTCCCAATGGGCCCACTCCTGGGAGGGCCCAGCACAACATCAGAGCTCAGTTAACGTTAGATACAGATGGATCAATGGGCAGACTAAGGATGGATGGGTGGGCGGGTAATGGATGGGCAATTATGGATGGATGGGTGGATGGATGGATGGGTGGATGGGTGGATGGAGGATGGACTATTGAATGGAAGGATGGATGGCGTCTGCAGCACTGGCGTCTTAGAAGAAAGTCCAGATTGCATATGGGTGTTTGCCTTTTGTCCCTCACCCCAGCAGCGAGTAGGGTAAAAGGAGGAAGAGCAGTGAAGACAGGACGGGGTGGACAGTAGAGAGAAAGGGGTGAGGTGCTCCCTGCTCTCTCCGTGGGCCCCAAGGCGCTCACCACAGGCAGGGCTGAGGCAGGGCCCCGGAGCCCAGGCAGAGGGAGAAAGTGGTGACTGAACAGAGGGACAAGCCCAGTGTTCTCACTGAGTGGCTGGCTCTCACTGGCCGGGGTGGGAAGGGGTCACGGAGCTCCCCAGGAGACGAAGGGAGGAGCCTGTGAAAGGCGCAGAGGTGGGGCTGGGGGCGGGCCAGGCACACACAGCCCTCACTTGCGGACAGGCCTGACCACCCTGCGGGTCCTCTCTTCCCGAGACCCTCCTGCAGACATGCAGGCAGATTTAAACAAGCAGAGGACAAGACGGAGGGCATAAGAGGGGTCAGGGCCTCCCTGCACTGCCAGCCAGGCAGGGGCTTGGCCATGGGTCCGAGGGGTGCCGCGCAGCCAGACAGTGGACCCTGCTGCCCGTCACTGAGGACAGGGCGCCAAGCTCCTCCTCCCCACCGCCCCTGCTGTCTCTGTGCGCCATCAGCCCCACGGGCCGTTCAGTGTGGGAGACGGTTCTCACCTCACAGGCACATCCAACCACAGCACCCCGAGCGCTGGAATCACTTACAGTTTGATCTGAGAACAGTTTGGATGTCGCCCTGTGATTTGGTTATGACAAGTCACCCATTTCACACTCGCCTGTTCATTGTCATTTTGCTCCCTCGTGACCAGAATGTACAAGAGGCTGCTACCGGAAGTCAGTTTGCTTATAGAGTCCCACACGGAGTCGCACGTTGACTGACAGCTCTTTCTGCTGAATAGCAATTAGCCCCCTGACTGCAGCCCTAAAATATGCATGGGATGACACAGCCCTCAAACCACGTGTTTCAGTGATGGCTGCTGTCCTTGTTCAGGAATTATTGCCATCAAAGGGTGCTCGGTGTTCTGATAAAGCAATAATGTGGCAGTCCCTCGTGGGCAGCCGTCAGTTAAGGAAACGGTGCATTAGGCTGCAAGAAAAAAGTGTGAACACTGACATGTGCTATCTGATAACATGCAGTTGTGGTTCATTGACTCAGTGAGTCGATGGTTATCAGGCGCCCGCCATGACCTGTGCCCTGGTCCTGGGCAGGGCGCTGGAATGCTTTGGTAAACAAGGTGCTGCCCGGGAAACCTGAAACGGGTTTCCAACACTTCGCAGCCTCTACGGGTCTGTGTGACAGACTTCCTCATACGTCGCCAGTGAGATGAGACCAACAAGAAGATCAAGTTTCCAAGTGTAAAGAAAGGACTCCTTGATTTTGAGATTACGAGTTTTCTATTCTAGGGTTAAACTGTCTTTCTTGTTAAAATAACAGCGACACTAAAAGGGTAGTTAGGGTTTTGTGTTTCTTAAACACCTCAACTTGGCAACATGTAGTTGCCCTGAAACAGGTCTGGCTCGTGAAACCCCCAAACCTAGACCCCTGCTTTGAGGGCGCCAAGTCCAGCCGCGGAAAGGCCTGTCCTCACAGGGTCATAAGCCACATCTCAGACTCAGCCTCTGCCTCGCTGGACTTCAGCTTCCTTCACAGACTCTGGCCAGAGCAGCGGCCACTGTCACATGCACATGGTACCTCCCGGCTAGGGAAAATGTCCTCTGTATAGCAGCCTTTAAAATTCTGTCCTAAAGCCTCCAGAACAATCACCCTCCAAATGAACTGAGATCAGAGTCTCAGGTTACAGACCTCTAGTTACAGATCCAGATTCCTGGGCCCCTCCTCAGCTCTGCCTAATCAGCCCCTCTGCCATAGCTTGCCTACCTCTGGTGGTGGGGAGCTCACCTCCTCTCAGGGGTCCTCCCATCTTTGCAGTGCCAAATCTTCACAAGCGTGTCCCGTCTGCTTTATTCAGTTGAGGTGTGATATAGGTACAGTAAAGCTCCCTTGAGCCTATTTTTTTTACAGAGACAGATAGACAGGAATGGAGAGAGATGAGAAGCATCAATCGTCAGTTTTTCGTTGCGACACCTTAGTTCAGCGGTTCTCAACCTGTGGGTCACGACCCTGGCGGGGGTCGAACGACCAAAACACAGGGGTCGCCTAAAGCCATCAGAAAATACATATTTATTATACAATACATTTTTACAATACATTTTTAAATAAAATATGTATTTCCGATGGCTTTAGGCGACCCCTGTGTTTTGGTCGTTCGACCCCCACCGGGGTCGCGACCCACAGATTGAGAACCGCTGCCTTAGTTATTCATTGATTGCTTTCTCATATGTGCCTTGACCGTGGGCCTTCAGCAGACCAAGTAACCCCTTGCTCGAGCCAGCAACCTTGGGTCCAAGCTGGTGATCTTTGTTCAAACCAGATGAGCTTGCGCTCAAGCTGGCAACCTCGGGGTCTCGAAACTGGGTCCTTCGTGTCCCAGTCTGACACTATCCACTGCACCACTGCCTGGTCAGGCTTTCTTGTTCTTGATAAAAATGGAATCATAGTGTCTGCTCTTTTGTGCCAGGCTGCTTTCACTCGCCATTGTGGCTATGAGATTGATCCACGTGGTGGCATCTACCTGAGGTTTGTTCGTTCTTGTTCATGGCTGTTTAGTATTCCATCGTGGGAGTAAACCACATTATCGATCTATCCATTCTACTGTCAATTGGCATTTGTTTCTGGTTTCTGGCTATAACAAATAAAGCCACGTTGCACATTTTCGACCGTATCTCGATGGACAGGGCACTCATTTCTCTGGGGCATATACCTAGGAGCAGAATTGCTGGGTTCTAGTGTCAGCCATGTTCAGTCACACAGTTCTCCATCATGGCTGTGCCATGTGTGAGAGTCCCGGCCTCGGTTCATCTCAATCTTTCTCACTTCAACCATTCAGGTGAGGGGTGGCAGTACTTCCCTGTGCTTTTAATTTGCATTGCCCTAATGAGCAATGAGAAAAACAACGCCATTCCCTCTGCTCATTGGCCATTAGGATATTCTCTTTGTTGGGTCCATATGCTGAGACTATTTCTTCCCAGGCTGTGCCGTTTAACTCTCTGAGTGGTCTTTTGGTGAACCAAAATTCCTAATTTTAATGAAGCCCAGTTTATCAATCTTTTCTTTGCCGTGTCGTGTCTTTTCTGTTCTGTTTAAGAAATCTCAGCCAACCCCCAATCTGGGCGTGCCAAGTGGTGCCAGCTAAGGGTGGTGGCGAAGAGTTCAGTTTCTGGAGGCGGAAGCTCTGGGTTTGAACTCAGTGCTGCTGCTTTTCTGAATCTCAGTTTCCCCATCTGTAAAATGGGGAAGCCTCTCTGTAGGGCCATGAGGAACACGAATAAGCTAACAAAGGACATGCTCGGTCAGCATTAACAGTAGTGGTTGCTACCCAGAACGTGGCTGCTGCGTCCCACTTCCCTGGGAAGTCGGCAGAAACACCAATCCCCAGGTGCCCAGCCCCCACCCGTGTGGGTCCCTGTCCCCAGGGGCTTTCAGTGCCCTACCAGCATGGAAACCTTCAAGATGGCCCAGCCCTCTCATTTGAAGGAAGAGAGACGGGGGAGGGAAAGGAGCTGCCACGGTCCCCGAGACTGAGTCCAGGCCTTCCCTCAGCCCGCACGCCTCCCCCCGCTCCTGCTCACGCGTCCTGCCCCTGCGCAGAGAATAAGCCCCCACCCCCTTGCTGTGTTTCAGTGGGAACACCGTACTACATGTCACCCGAGCGGATCCATGAGAACGGCTACAACTTCAAGTCCGACATCTGGTCTCTGGGCTGTTTGCTGTATGAGGTGAGCCCTGTGGCCTCTGGTGGGGCCTGTGTGCCGGGTGCCCAGCCCGGCGGGGTGCCCGCCACCAGCTTGGGGTGGAAACCCAGGGGTGGGCGACAGCTACCTGTGGCATGTGTGGCCATTCTGGATGGAGGCACAGTAGGCTCAGACGTGAGACAACATGAACAAACAGATGCCCCACCCATTGTGACCAGCAGGGTGGCCCCAGATGACTGGGGGTTTGGGGAGCACAAGCCACTTTCAGTCATGAGACTGTGACAGAGAGAGGGAGGGAGGCGGGAAGGAGGGAGCGCCGAGCCCTGGAGCCCTGTGTACCTCCACAGTGGTGGCCACACCCCCGCTACCCGGCCCTGGGCCGCCTAGTGCGGCTCCCACGCACTGTGTACCTCCACAGTGGTGGCCACACCCCCGCTTCCCGGCCCTGGGCCGCCTAGTGCGGCTCCCACGCACTGTGTACCTCCACAGTGGTGGCCACACTCCCGCTACCCGGCCCTGGGCCGCCTAGTGCGGCTCCCACGCACTCCACACCCGCTGGCCACGCGGGCCCGGGGCGTGGCCTCCACTGCCCGCCTCCAGCAGGGAAGCCCTGCAGCCGCCACGTCGCCCTGTGTGCAGTGCAGGCTGGCTTCCGTCCAGCGGAAGCCTCAGCTCTGTCCTGCCCTGTGGCTGTTGTCCCTCGTCCAGATGGTTGGGTCCTTATGTTTCCATTCTGCGTTTGGGATTTCCGTGAGCTGCGTCCTGTGAACTGGGAGCGTCTCCAAACATAAACCAGCAGGCACGCAGGCTGACCAGGGCGGCACAGGCGCGTCCCCAGCGCTAGTGGGAGGACGGCAGCTGGCCTCGTGCTCGTACGAAGCCTCCCACACGAGAGCCTCTGTCGAGCTCCCAGAGGCAGATGCAGCCTGAGCCTGTGGCCTCACGGATTCTGGGCCAGGCAGCCCTCCAAGTCCAAGTCCCCGTCTTGGGCACTAAACACCTGCCTAACGAAGCAGTGTCAGCGCTAGTGGCTGCCCAGCGCACAGGCTCTGATGCGCCTGCCGGGGGGTCTTATCTGTCGGCAGTATGTGGGGCCACACGGCTTGCAGCCTGGGAGGGACATGTTGGCAGTGGGAAATCAATGAAACCAATCAGTCGAGTCCTGTGGGCATGGATGTCCTCGGGGACAGTGGGGACTGATCTCAACCTAATGGCCCTGGGCCCCCCCACGGATGGGGACTGTCGTGGCCAGCCCCTCTGGGGGTGCCAGTCGGTGGGGGCTCTGCCCTAGGCTGCCACCCCTCTCCCCACACCCCAGCCCCACGGGAAGCGGATGTTTTCCCAGCAGACGGGGAGGGAGCTGCATCTGAGCCCAGGCTGGGTAATTGGAAGGAAACACCCACAGACACGACTGACTGGAGCTCGCGCCACAGCCTGTGGTGTACTCCAGGGTGCCAGCCTGAAGGGCTGCGATAGAGGCTCCCTACACGCCCAGACCACGTCTGAGGGTCCGCGTGGCCCCCGTGAAGCACACCTGGGCACAGAGCCAGAGAAAGCCTGCCTTCCCCCATGCCCCCGAGGGTGAGGACAAGGACGGGGAGAATCAAAGCCCCTGCTGGCTTCCTGGGGCTGCTGTAAGCCGGTCACCACAAAGGCGATGGCTCCATGCAACATACGGTTCTTCTACCATTCTGGGGGTCAGAAGTCCAAAATCCGTTTCGGTGGACTAAGGACAAGGTGTCGTCAGGGCTGGTTCCTTCTGCCACCAACTTTCCTGGGCTTGTGAGCCCTCACTGTCTCAGCACGCCTCCTCCTCTTCTGTGGTCAGGCCTCCCCCGCCTCCCTCTCATAAGGACACTTGTGGCTACATTTAGGACCCACCGGAATCACCTGGGATAGTAGTCCATCTAGGGATTCTTAGTTTAATCACACCTGCCAGATCCCTTTTGCCATATAAGCTAACACATTCACAGGGCCCAAGGATTGGGTGGAAGAGCTCTTCGGGCCATTATTCAGCCCACCACACCCCCTTACACCTGGGCATCCAGATGTCCACCAAGGACCTCCTGAGGTCACCTAAGACGCTGACGTTGACCATGGCTAGTGAGGAGCTACCACAAAGCACTACACCTGGCCCGTGCCCTCCAGGGTGGGTGCCCAGTGGGATCTGTCTTGAAGAGGTCAGCACAGGAGATGCCACATGGCTCAGCAGCTGGAGCAGCACTGCCCTGCACTCGGGTGAATCACAAGACTCACACCAGCACAGTCCCAGCCTTGCTTGAAGGGAGGGAGGAAGGCTCAGAGAGGTGGAGAGATCTCCTAGTATCACACAGCAAAGGAGTGGCCGAGCTGGGCCCCGGTCCCCAGGCCGCCTATCAGAGCCTACCCTCCTCTGGACAGGAGCCAGGGCACCCCCCGCTCCCCCCGCCGGCGGGGTAGGCACGGCCTCAGTGGAGGAGATGTGGAGTCTGCCCGGAGCCCCTGTGAGGGGAGCACCAGGCTGTGAGGAGCCCGGCGCGACTTCAGCAGGCCCCTCCTCTGCCCCGGGAGCTCCCAACAGAGACGCCAGGTTTGGCCATGTTGGAAGACTCGGTGCTTTATTTTCATTACCCAGCACATCCCGTGGAGGCGCCCAGCAGGCTGTCTGGCTCTACAGAATTTATTTGTCTACATGGGAGCTGAAGGAATTGGCTCATTCAATGCCAGCCCCAGGACCCTCAGCTGGGGGGCCTCCAGAGGCTTGTGTAGGACAGCTGCCTCCAGAGGCTTGTGTAGGACTGAAACCCGGCAATAAAGTGGGGTGGGGGGAGACCAGGGGTCAGCTGCACCTGGCTCAGAACCGAACCCTGCTCTGGAATTCTGGCATGAGCCAGGGAATGGTTCAGCTGCCCCTTCCTCGTTGGGGAGCAGAGCTACAAACCGCTTTGCGATGGGCCTCTGGGTTCAGACTCCAGGACGTGCCCGGGAGATGCTGGGTGACAAGAGGGGTGTCTGAGTCCCCGACAAGGTGGGAGTCACAGGCAATCACTGTCCTCTCTGCAGTCAGAGCCCCCTTCTCCCTCTGACATCTCAGATCACACACCAGCCCCTCTGAGCCCTCCCAGCGGGGGCAAGTGCCCACACTTCCCCATTTCCCTGGACGTGTGTCACTCCAATAACGCCAGGCAGGAAAAGTTCTGCCTTCGCGGAGCCGTGCTGAGAGCCGTGGCTTTGGCAGTTCTAACGAGACAACCAGCATCAGCCCCAAAGAGCAATTCCTCCTCCTCAGCCAGTCCAAGGAGGGTGGTCACCGGTACACGGAGATCTCGCCGTCCAGGGTAATCGGTCTAATCCCGGCGTCGCGAGCAGCCCGAGGTTCCTTCACAGCCCGATGCCCTGATCTGGGTGGAAGGCCCGTGGCCGGCAGCTGCGGGGGGGGGGGGGGGGGGGGGGGGGCGCTGCTTCCACTGAAGCTGCGTTGATTCCCTGGGCCTCCTCCGGCACAGCCCACTGCCAACCCTGTTCGAGAAGCTTTTCCGAAGCAGTATGGGGAAGGTGCTGGGAAGGAGGGGAAAATGACCCGAAATGGGATGGAGGAGATGGGGCTTGCCCCTCGCCCTGTTCTGGGGCCCTTTAGGAATCACAAAGAGCAAGGCTTTGCAAGCCAGATCAGACTGGCTCTTCGAAAGCATCACCGGCTCCCTCTCCCAGGTCGGACGCGTGAAACACCCAAGCCGCTGTTAGTGGAGCCAACATTTGAATGTTCTTTCCACTCTGAACAGAAACACTTTGCGGGAAGACCCATCTTAATCCCCAACCACGAGTCAGAGGGCACCCTGGTCACCCCGAGTGACCCCCTGGTACTCAGCTGCTCTCCAATGTGGCAACAAATGTCCTTTCAAAACTGCCCAATTAACCCTTTGCACTCGAGGTTCTCATTTTAATGATTGGAAATGCATCACCGAAGTGACGCCATCTTGCACACTCAGCGGTAGAGCCAGCTCCCGGTGAGGCTGCCGGAGCCTGTGGGAGGCAGGGCCCTGCACCCTTGTCCTTCGCTGCCACGGGTCAGGGCCACTCTGTGCAGGCCTGTCTCGGTCAGGACGGGCTCCCAGGCCCTCCGAGGGGCCCAAACCCCTGGCCCTGAGCACACCTGGAAGCACTTGGCCTGGCCTAGGCCCCTGGTCTACTGATGCCACCCAGACAGTCCTGGACCTGAGTCAGAGGACGCCCTCAAATCTCCAGGCCACACTGCCGCCTCCCCAGTGGACATTTGTAAACCCAGGGATGCAGCCTGGGCTCTGAAGCCCCCTGGGCCTTCTGGAGGTGGGCCCTGCTCTTGGGGTCACCAGACCTGTCCACAGGGGTGAAGTGGACAGGGTAGATGGAGCAATTAAAGCCAGTAGGTAGCCACAAACCCAGCTACCAGGGGCTCCTCCCTGCCCTGAGCAGTGTCCCTCGCTGGGCCACCGTCCAGGCCTAAGGACTCCTCAGCCTCCCAGTGCCCCGTCCCAGCCGGAGCCCCAGAGCCGTTGGCTGGGATCGTGGAGCGGCCTGGGCAGCCCGGCTCCTCCAAGGAACAAGGGCCAAATGGATGGACAGGCACAACTACCCGAGCGCACTTCATTAGCTGGAGGCGTTGGGCCGTCTTTTGGCAGCAGTGAGCGGGAGTGACAGGAAGCACTTGCATCCTATTACGGATTAATCAGCAGATGGGCTGCCCAGCCGCTGCCCCGGGGAGCCCGCCCCACGGCTCCCACATGCCCCCTTTGAAGACACCCCCCCAGTAGTGCTCTGAAGGGTGGGGTGGGGAGCCCGGTAGTTCCCTCCCCAGCTGGGTGAGAACCCCCGCCCCCCCCCCCCCGTGCCCGCCTTCAGGGTGGAGCCTCCTCCCTGGCCAGCCAAGCCCCCCCCCCCCAGCCCTGCATGTGGAGCCTCTTCCCACTTTAGGGACAAGGAAACCGAAGGCCAACCACACAGCAGGCACACCCCGAGATTGCAGAGCAGAGCATCGGGCAAGCGGTGCCTGGCTGCAGAGGGCCCGGGCCCCTACCCCCAGGGTGACCAACTGGCCCACCGCCCTCCTCCTGCCTACCCTCCCTGAGGATGTCTGGGCACCGGCTTCCAAGACAACAGTAGCCAGGCCTCCAGACTCGGCTCCGTAGTGTGCCGGCAAAAACGGCCAGAATTAAAGCCCAGACTGAAATAAATGCCTCACCCCTCCCCCGCAAACATGTTTGTCCTTAGGTAATTCCCTAAAGTTATTACTTAAACAGACACCCTCCCACAGGTGTTTCTGGAATTGCTTTAGAAATACAAAAGAATGCACAGAGGACCTGCGGGGTCCAGGCATCACCCCCAGCGGGCCGGGCCGTTCCGCCACCTGCCCTGTGCACGGCTGCGGGCCACGCGCTCGCCCTCAGTGCCCAGTCTATTTTCGCCTTTCAAGTTTTGTCACTGAAACCCTTGTCCCATTTAATTTGCTTAATGTAACAAGGATCGCGTTATAACAGCCACTTCTGTCGAATCCCGGCTTCCTCGGGGTTTTCGGGAAGTGCCACTGGACAGTCGCTGTAGTGGGGACCAGAGAAGGACCCCAGGTTGGACTTCAGGGCCGAAAACTCCTCTCCCACCCCCCTCCCCCTGCAGATGGCAGCCCTCCAGAGCCCCTTCTACGGAGATAAAATGAACCTCTTCTCCCTCTGCCAGAAGATCGAGCAGTGTGACTACCCGCCTCTCCCGGGCGAGCATTACTCGGAGAAGGTGAGTCGGCTGACCTGGGGTTCTCCTAACGGGGCGGAGGAGGGGGAGTTTTGGGAAAGTGGGGGGGGGGAGCAGATCATTGTTACCGAAAAGCTCTCAGCACCAGTGTGACAGGCTGGTGGCCCACCCACTGGCACAGAAACCAGGAGCCAGCCCAGGGGGCCCTGTGAGCACACCTGTCCATCTGCCCCTGAACCCAGGGCTAAGGCTCGCTGCTGCACATCCCAGGGACAGCTCTGCGTGGTCCTACAGCAGAGCCAGACGCCCAGGTGGAAGGCAGCAGGGCACTGGCTGGCCCCACACCACCCCTGGCTGCCACACTGCTCCTGTGACAGGAAACACAGTGAACAGACTGTTCTCCTTGCTGTCACTGACTGGTCACACTCCAGGTCTTTATTTTCAACATTTTAACATCGGGCACAGGAGCTCTAGACATGGGTTCTGACAGGGCTTGCCTCGGTGTGTGAGGGTCATCCTCCTCAGTTCCGTGACCTTGAAAATAGGGCTAATCTTTGCTTCACAAGTAAAATGCGAGGGTAAAACGACAGGTTTACAGCATGGTATGGCTGAGGGTGGAGACAGACACAGAGGTTTACACCCTTCACTGTTCTTGGGCGAGACACTGAACTTGTCTCAAGTTTCCTCATCTGTAAAACGGGGATCATCCTAGCATCTACCTCGCAGGGTCAGTGTCAAGATGAAGATAATGTATGCGATGTGCTCAGTCTAGCACCGGGCTGACATTGACCTCACCATCCTCAAAATAGCCCCTGAATGGAGCACAGCGTCTGGCTCAGAGTAAATGTTCAGTAAGCATCAACGATTATCATTTTTTCTGTCCGAGGTCACCACTAGTGGGTAAGAAGGGGAGTCTGAGACCTCCCTGGGCCTGCCAGCTCGCGGGCCATTCATTGCCTCACTAGATAATGACATCTCACCTGTGACCCACTGTGTTGGATCCTCCCCCATCTCACTTGACCAGTGAGGAAACAGACCCGGGTTAAGTCACTTGCCCAAGTGGTGGAGGCAAGATTTGAACCCAGCCTTTGAACTTATTCCGTGCTCACTGGTTCAGCCTCCCAGAGGACGGACAGTGAGGGCCAGGAGCACACGTTGCTAGTCGGTCAGCTCACTCTCTCGTGGCTTTTGCTTTGGCGGCTTACCAAGTTCTTCTGTGTACCCTTGGAGAAAGGAGATGTGCTCTGGAGTGGAAGTTGGCAAGAAAGGAAAACCAGTTAGATTTCTTTACCAACTTAATGGCTGCATTTGGTTCCTCTTCTCTTTTAAATTTGGAATGCTGTACAAAGTTGAGGCAAGACACCTGGAGGCACGTGACGTGGAGCAAATCCTACCTTCCGTACCTCAGTTTCCCGCCTATAAATGGGAACCATAGTCCGCCTCATGGATCAGAAACTGGAACAAATGCATCTGCAGAAAGCCCTTGGCCCCTTCTCCAGCCCTCCCACCGCCACGGGGTCCTGCTCCCCAGAGCCCCGGGCTTTCCCACCTCCGTGTGGGGGCCGGAGGTGCCTCCTGGCCCTGCAGTCCCCAGCTGTCCTCACGTTTGAAGTTCTGTCACCACTTATAAATGAAAGTAGACACTTGTTTCCCTCGTAACTTCCAAAATTTTCAAACATGCACTTGCTGCCAACTGCATGGTCTAGTCACAAATGACAAGTGAAGTCACGTAAACTTCCCTATAATCGGTTTTGTGGGTACTTTACCTGTCAGGGGCCAACCACAACTACCGACCCCTGAGTTCTGTATGGTTCCCAAAGCCGCCTCATCCTGGGCAACCTTGGTCCGGGAGTGTCCAAGCGGCTGCAGGCTCAGCTCACCTGCCCAGGGTCTCTCAGTGTTTATAAAGCAGTGGGATCCAGAAAGGCCACACAAGCTGAGACGATGCTCACAATGCCCGACCCCAAGGAACCTTGTTTGCAGCCTAGGACACCTCAGGAGTGACACACGGCCTGTGAGCAGTGGCCCCGGGGCCTCCGCATGACCCTCCCCAGACTCTGAGCTGGGCCACGGGGTCCAGAGCCCCCTTATTCAGGGCCAGCCAGCCCCTCCAGCTGCAGGTATTTAAATGAAAAAACTGCAGTGAGTCCAGTGATGCAAGTTAAGATGTAGGCTTTTTAAGGTCATTATTTTAATTACCATTAAAATAATTGGCACTCTGGCTATCAGAAGGGAGGCGATCAGAGGCTGCAGGCACCCCGCCCCCACCCTGAGGCGGGCACAGCCTTCAGTGTCTGTGTAATTAAAAGCTCCGTCTTTCATGAGCACAATCAAGAGGCCAGGGGGTGGGCAGACTGCAGCCCTGCTGCATGTTAATGCACTTATTATGATCAATAAGCCCTTGCCTTGAGTTCTGTCCTCTGGTTTAGGCATCCACGTGACTGACAGCAGACACACACAGATTTGCCTAGTAGTGTGAACAGTTTAAAGTTCAAAATCAGTTGGCGGCAACCTCTCTCAGGGTCAAAGCATGGCCTCTGAGGCTAGCCCCGGACTGGTCCTGGCTCTGCTGGGCGCTGTGACCGCACCCACCACTTCTCCCTTAGGCGGTCACTCCGCACCTCCCGGCCTTGAGGGTGAGAGTTAGGGCAGGCTGTTAATGCAGGCAGTACTCTAACACTAATGCCCCCTCTCTCTCACAGTTACGGGAACTGGTCAGTATGTGCATCTACCCTGACCCCAACCAGCGGCCCGACATCGGATACGTGCACCAGGTTGCCAAACAGATGCACGTGTGGACCTCAAGCACCTGAACGTGGACGCGGTGCGCCTTATCAGAGCCTGCACCACTCTGCCTTACCTGAGTCTTCTCTCCAAAGTGGCCACCCGGTCGCCCAGATCAACCAAGAGGTCTCAGCAGGTTCCCCACCGGCCGGGCTTTGCGGCAGATGCTGTGTACAGAACAGCTGGGGGAGGGGCACTGGTCCTGTCACTGGTGGTCAAATCCCAAGTCCTTTCTTTAAACTGTTATGCAGTCTCAGCTGGGTTGTTAACAGGCGTGTGGTTCAGCGAGCCAGTGATGCATCCCTTGTGTCTGGACTGTAATGTGAATCTTTAGGCTAATTCCTTCAGTGGCCGGCACAGCCAATACTAACAGAACTGCAGGCGACTGTGTGATTTGTAGTGAGCCTTTGAAAATGGCTGGTAGCAAGTTCAGTTTAGCTCTTAGAATCTTTTCAATCAAGCTGTGTGCTTAATTTACTCTGTTGTAAAGGGATAAAGTGGACATAATTTTTTAAAGGAGAGTGGAGATTTTCTTTATATTTTTATCTACGTTTATAACTCGATGAATGAGGATGAGGAGAGCCCAGAACCTGGCGCAGTTTCGGCAGACGGACAGCATTTGAAGGTGTGTCTTCCATGCAGCCCGGCCCCGCCCAGCCACCTCCTGAACAGCTGCTCGCTGCTAGGCCCTGCTGCACCTGCCTGACCGCTGGCAGTTCTTTTAATGATCAGTGTTAAGCATTTTCCTCTGTGGGAAGGAACCATGGGACACCAAAAAATATAAAATATGCCTTCAGGCTATTCACTGTACAAGTTCTGGTTCTGCAACTTCCTGCCAAGACCCTGGGCAAGTTTCTTAGTCTCTGAGCCTTAGTCTCCTCATCTGTAAAATGGGACTAATAATACCTACCACCTTCAGGGTGCTGACAGAATTTGAAATGAAAGATGAAAGCTGTCTAGCACACTGTAGATGATCCAAAATAGTAGCCACTCACCCCTTCACAAAACTCAAGTCCATGGACCATGTAAATCAATAATTAATGTACAACTGTATTATGTACAGGAAACCAGAAATGTGTTCCTTTATTTCTTGCTTCCAAATAGGATTAACTGTGAAGACTAATTTATAAATGTGAACTTAAAAACTAGAGCTCTGAAGGAAATAGTTTGAATTTTGTCTTTATACTCAAGTTAATCCTCAAATGGTCTAGTTGTCGCCCACTGAGACGTGGTGACGGTCAGCCCTCCAGGCAGAGCACACACCGCCGTCCACCTTGCCCTGGACTGCGGCTGATGGCTGACGGCCCTCCCTGGGACAAAGGGCCGGGACTGGGCCGCTGCTCTGTTTCCATGTGTGAACCCTGTTCTGTTAACACTGTCGGGCTTGAGAAATCTTCAGATGCAGCCTTTGCTTTATACATGTTCTCCATATTTGAAATAAAACGGGGTAAGGGGGGTTACTTGTGTGAATGAGTACTGTGTGTAGATAACTTTAAAACGATTTCACTTTGCAGGACAATTCTTTGAGGCACCTTTAAAAATACAATTGCTCGGGACCCAGACATGCTGTGTGGTCCCGGACCTTTTTGAAGCTCCCAGAGAATTTTGAGTTATTAGCTAAGTTGCTGCCCTAAGTAATTCCCCTGCTCTCCTGCCCTGCTCCCGGCAGTCTGCACACAGGAGGCTGGGCCTCTTCCTCCGGTTCCCCAGCCATGCTCTCTCTAGGGGAGTCCAGGCCTGTCTCCCACCAAGCACTTACCACTGAAAGTTTTTCGAATTCCAGACAGATTTTTTGCAAATATTCCTATGTTCTCAGACCCCACCACATCTCCCTCAGTAGAGGAGCTGGCTCTGTACACGCTGTAAGCACAGTTCTCAGACCCCACCACATCTCCCTCAGTAGAGGAGCCAGCTCTGTACACGCTGTAAGCACAGTTCTCAGACCCCACCACATCTCCCTCAGTAGAGGAGCCGGCTTTGGACACGCTGTAAGCACAGTTCTCAGACCCCACCACATCTCCCTCAATAGCGGAGCCGGCTCTGTACACGCTGTAAGCACAGTTCTCAGACCCCACCACATCTCCCTCAATAGCGGAGCCGGCTCTGTACACGCTGTAAGCACAGTTCTCAGACCCCACCACATCTCCCTCAGTAGAGGAGCCGGCTCTGTACATGCTGTAAGCACAGTTCTCAGACCCCACCACATCTCCCTCAGTAGAGGAGCCGGCTCTGTACACGCTGTAAGCACAGTTCTCAGACCCCACCACATCTCCCTCAGTAGAGGAGCCGGCTCTGTACACGCTGTAAGCACAGTTCTCAGACCCCACCACATCTCCCTCAATAGCGGAGCCGGCTCTGTACACGCTGTAAGCACAGTTCTCAGACCCCACCACATCTCCCTCAGTAGAGGAGCCGGCTCTGTACATGCTGTAAGCACAGTTCTGCCTGCGAGGGCCCTCCAGAGGCCTGCAGTTTCAACCACTCAACAGGCCTCTGTTTGTGAAATGAGCGTGCCGAATTACTACAAACAGTAATTGGCAAAGCAGACCACCCCTCCCTGCCCTGTGCGGGACGTAGCACTGACCGTGTCTGGCAATTCTTTCTTACTTGGCTGCTGGGGCAAAGGCTGTGCTGCACTCATCCTAAGAAAAATTAAAAAAAGACAACCCAGGACCACCCTAAACAAAGAGAAGGTGCGTTAATACAAGGGGTGAGTATAAATGTTCAACTGAAGAATCGGCGTAACCTAATGTGACTTCCTGCAACAACGAGCCTCATCTATGTTCAGGGTCACCTTGTGCTTACACCCCTTAAACAGACTGGCCCTTGGGAGGGATAAACGTCCTGAGGGGGGCCAGGCCAAAGGCCATGATGGCCCAAAAAACCACCCAGCCCCCAGACCTCAGCCACTCAATCTGGTTTTCATGCTTTATTGGGTTTCATTCAGCAAGCACTAGCCGAGTGAATGTCTTACAGGGAGACTTCACCACCACCCCCGTCTTCTAGAGCAGTAGCCAGCCATCCACCGACACCATTCAGGAAGTGTCCATCGTTTGCACTGTTTCTTCCAGCACCTCAATTTCCAGGGCAGTGACTTTCTCAGTGAGGACTGCAGTGGTCCCTTTCTCACACCTGTACCGGCCAAACCTAGTAAGAAAAAAGTAACAGCCACGAGTTAAGATCCTCAAGGGGCCACCGGAGGGCTGGAGAGAGGGACACGTATGGAGGCAAGCAGCCAGGCCTGGGCAGGAATCCTAGCTCCTCCGATTCCCAGCTCTGCACCCCTGGGAGACCAGCTGCCCCCAATCTCACCTTCCTCAGCTCTCATGGGCTACTGAACAGGGACACTGGGAGACAGGCAGCAAACTAAACGCTCAGCTAGAGCACCGGGCACTTATGGGCACCCAAGTCTCCGCGCCCGCCTCACCATCCCAGAAGACGCTGAAAGCAGGTGCTCGTCTGCCACCCAGCCTCCCCAGAGCACCTGCACACCAGCAGGAAGCAATGCTTCCGGGGGCTGTCTCACCCTGTCCTTGTGTAGCAACAGGGCCGACTTGTTTCCTTAAACACTTAGAAAATATGTGAAAGCACAAACAGTATAAAAATGCCCCACTGCCAGACTCCAGGCTTGTGACTTAAGACCACACACTCAAGAAAGGAGAGTTAACTGCCTCCTGCAGGGACATGCTGGGTAACCGTTAGGACACACCCAACACGGTCTTGCTTGGCGTGAATTCGCCAGGTTTCTCTGAGCACAAGGCAGTCTGTAAGATATGTACCTGCACCACTGGTTCTCACGCTGGGGCCAGGAATTACATTATTGTCAAACAGCACCACAAATCCAACTGTCCCTGTGGCCTGTCCCCAGCCGGGACATTATTTCTGTCAACCTGGCAGGGACTAACAGAACACTGCTGGTTATGCCATGACCACATGCTCCTCGAAAACCCATTGTCTCAAATGGAACTTGTGCTCAGAGCAGGAAGCAGAAAAGGGCCACCTCACCGAGCTCTATATCACTCCAAGAGTGCGCAGCAAAGAACAGCTGGCCTTCATGCTTGTCCCCTCCACACTCCTTTGCAGCTGCACCTTTTTAAGATGTTTCCCACCCTATCCTGTTGGTGTGAAGATGTGGCTCCTTCCCCAGACAGGACTTTGACGGCTGCCATCTTGGAACAAGAGCCTCCTCCCCATCCTGGGTTACAGCACTTGGTTTCAGCAGCACACTGGGAGGACTCCTACCTTAACTGGACTGCAAACCCGGCCTGTGAGGGCTGAGAGCAGATGAGCCAATGGGCACGTGCAGGGCCAAGTCCACACTGGGCCTGGGCCCAGGGGGCCTGCCCGGGCCCTAGGCTCTGCTCACCCTGACTGTTCACTCTGGGAGAAGTTCCCCTAACCCGGCAAATGCCTCACCAGGCAGCCGCTGGCAAAAAAGATGACAGTCAAGTTCCAGAGTGCCCCCTGGCACCTGCTGTAGTGCCTGGGCACTGAGGGGGGCAGCTCAGCCCAGAGGGCAGGCTCCCAACACCTGCCACCGTGTGCCCAGCACACTTCACACCACTCAATGAATATCCGCAATTAGCCTAAGTTGTGTGTTAACAGTCTCCTTTATAAACATGTGATCTGTGTCCCAAGGGAGTGTGTCGTGGCCACACTTCCCTTTGGACAAGGACTGCTGTGCTGAGCACAGGTTCTTTGTCTGCCACAAACACTACTTTCCAGTGGCACCAACGTGGCCTGCAGAGCCCTCAGCCAGTACAGTGTTCAGTCTGGGCGGAGTGGAACCACCTACCCTTCCTGAGCTCGTCGCCACGGGATTGCTCAAGTCACGTGGCATCTCACTAATCACAGAAGTGGGTCGTGCAGGGACGCTCAGCTCCCACTTCAGAGAGCTCAATAAAGCCTGCTTCCCCCAACACAGCCCAGGCCTGAAAGGTTCCCTCCCTCCTGCCAAAGACCCCAGGAACTCCCCGGGCTCATTAGAAAGCACCTAGACTAGCTCCGTCATTTCAGAGACAAGGAGACTGGCTGGCCTCAAGTCCAGGCAACGGCGAGTCCCCGCCCCCAGGCCAGAGCTCTCCGTGCTGCACTGCACACGCGTCAGGGACACACCGAGTTTCCGCACTGCGGAGCACACACAGCGGCGAGCACCTGCCGGTTCTCCATGTTCTGCGCTTTCCTTTGAGTTTCTCCTGAGCCAGACTCAGTGTGTGTCCGTGGGAGGTAAACCACACACGCCCGAGGGTGCATGCTGGCCGTCCTCAGAGGAACGCAGCTGGAAGCCGAGCTCAGGGAGCCACATAAGTTTAGACCTGCTCAGGCTCCGGGAGGAGGCCGGGCCAGGCTGGTCACGCAGCTGGCCAACCATGCTGGACAGCAGACGAGCAGCTCACCTGCACACACACCGGCCACCGGGCCGGCCTCCTTCCAGTTCTGCTCAGCAAATCCACCTGCCCCGCACCGAGCCCGGCCACACAGTGGGGCCCAGTGCCGGCTCCACATGTGCCACAGGCTGAATGGGCAGCTCCCTGAGGGCAGGCCTCGCCGGCTCACCCCAAAGCTTGCCTCGAGACCCCTAGCTCATGGTCCACAGCCACGGGGGGCGCCTGCACTGCCCAGGGAAGCTATCAGCCGGCTGCCCGCAAAGTGTACCCTCCCGCAATGGCACACACAGTCGTGAAGAGACTAGCGAGAGGACATCAGGCGATTCAAACCTCTCCCCCGGCCCCGCCTAGGGCTCTCTCTTGCGCTTCCCTCCACCCTCCCATCCACATTTTACAAATTAAATCATTTCCCAACACCCGACAGCAGCCTGGAATCACGAAGCAAATAATGACTTAAAGGCCTGTTATGTAAGGCAGGTACGGGGACACTGGACTGACTTAACATGGGTAAGAATCAAGAAAACTCATCCAGGTGCCACGGAGAGGTCACGGTGGCACAGACTCCAGGGGACACAGGAAGAACTGCACCTCCTTCACTCACCTGGTCCCCTTCTTGTTGGGCACTGAGAATGGGCGGAGAAAATCCAGCTTGCTCTTGCTGATGACACAGATGTCAATGTTACTTCCAGACCCCAAGTCATTGAAGATGCCAGCTGAAATGGCCTCGCTCACCAGCTTCTTGGCTTCCTCCTCCTGAGAAAGACAATGGGAACAATGATATCCAACGGTGCACAAAATCACCGATGAGGTAGGCACTGTTTTCAATGCCCATTTCACAGATGGAGAAAAGGTCTCAAAGTACGTCAATGATTTGCCGAAGGTTCCTTATTGTTAAGTGCGGGACCCAGGCTTCTCAAACCTTCATACATGTACCTCAACACACTGCTTCCAGTCTGACAGTCACCACGTAGCTGAGGCTACAAGTTGACAGAAAGCTACTGATCACGGGGTCAGTAAACTTTTCTGGTAAAGGAGGTCAGGTAGTAAATATTTTTAGGCTTTGCGAACACAGTCTCCATCATAACTACTCAACTCAGTCATGATAGCACAAAACCATAGACAGTATGTAAACAAATGTATGTGGCTATATGCCAATAAAACTTTATTAACAAAAACAGGAAGTGGGCCAGATTTGGCCCATGGGCTGTAGTTTGCTAACCCTGAATGAAAATATCCAACAATAATTGGAACCTGACTCCTGGTAACATAATGAAGAAAGTCAGTATCACAGAGGAAAATAACACACAATAGTTCTGGGAAATGGTGGCAGAATCAAGGGTAGGATCTCTTGGCCAAAGAATCTACCACCTCCCCCACTAACAAGCCTACATGTTCATTGAATTGATTCATTTCTTTGAATCATTCTTCTACTTCTCCTTTAAAAAGCAAGACTAAGTCCCTAACAGTTACTGGTACAAAGTGAATTAATTCATTTCTTATCCAAGAAGGCCTACCACATGCCAGATCCTGTCCTAAGAGCTAGGGCTGCAGAGTGGATGAAGGCCCCAAGGTCCCTGCCCTGTAGGGACTTGGAGTCCACTGGAGGCATCAGACCCCAGGAACTACACACCACAGTGCAGTGTGGTGAGGGCTAGCAGATAACTAAGAAGGAGGGCGGGAACACTGGCCGGGTCAGCAAAGCTTCAGAGAGGACTGAAGAACAGGCCACACACCAGGCACTGAAAACACAGGGCAGTGAAACAGAAGGCGGGCAGCGGAGGAAACACGGTGGGACCTGGAGAACACCCAGCTCAAGCTCTTTACGCAACAAGGACAAAAATGAGCCAATCTCCTAAGGAAGGGACTCTAACTTGTGCTGCAACCCTTTCCCAATCCATAAGCATACTGTCACACTGCTAGGAAACAGTAAAGCGGGCTGCTCAGGCTCCAGGGCAAGAGTCCATAAACATGCAAGCTAAACTAAAGGGCTCATCCAAGTAACACCCTTTGAGGAGTAAGATTTCCCACCCCAAATTCCAGCCTGAGATCCTCAATGGGCAAGTTGTGAGATCTGAGAGGCCACTGAGGACTCCTGCCCTAAGCCAGGAAGTGGGATTCCAGTGACATGAGCGCCCTCTACAGACTCAGAGAAGGATGGAGATGGCTTTGCTGGAAGTGGGACCCTCAACAACCGGCAAGCAAAGGCTAGGGCAGGGGTCTGCAAACTTTTTACACGGGGCCAGTTCACTGTCCTAAGACCGTTGGAGGGCCGGACTATAAAAAAAACTATGAACAAATCCCTATGCACACTGCACATATCTTATTTTAAAGTAAAAAAACAAAACGGGAACAAATACAATATTTAAAATAAAGAACAATTTAAATCAACAAACTGACCGGTATTTCAATGGGAACTATGGGCCTGCTTTTGGGTAATGAGATGGTCAATGTGCGGTTCCATATTTGTCACTGCTAGCCGTAACAAGTGATATGACGCGCTTCCAGAGCTGTGACGCATGCGTCCCGCGTCACTGGAAGTAGTACTGTACGTGAGCGACGCTGCGCTTTGTGGCACCGCCACATACAGTGCTCCTCTCACTGACCACCAATGAAAGAGGTGCCCCTTCTGGAAGTGCGGCGGGGCCGGATAAATGGCCTCAGGGGGCCGCATGCAGCCCGCGGGCCGTAGTTTGGGGACCCCTGGGCTAGGAGGTCATTCTGATCTTTATTCCACAAGGTTTATGCACTTTCTGATTGGCACCTATGTGCCCAATGAAGTCAGTTAATTCTCTTGAGCATATATAGTCCCATACTAATTCATTCAAACAGGATCCTCTAATCAGGGATTCTCTCCCAGGACACCAACAGTCTATGAGGCCAAAGCCTTACCGGAAACCAGTGGCAGCAAGAAAGCGCCTTCGAGAAGGGGATGAGGGATGACTGCTGCTGACCCTACCATACAGACAGCAAAAGCCAACCTCCAATTTCACACACGCGACCGCATTCCGACTTGTTTCTCTTACTACACAACCCTGGACGTGCATGCGTGCGTGTGCTGTGGCATCCTGTCTGCTCCCTTGCTTCTGACCTGCCATCTCTTCTTCCCTTCTTGTCCCTGCTGTTACATTATTTCCTTTGCTTTGTCATTGCTGCTTTTCCAAACACTGCTGTGCCTTGAGCCAGCCAATAGTACTTAGTGGATGTCACAAATCCTGCTGGCAGCACTTAGGACTGCCATTTAAATTTCCCAGATTATGTTGTATTTGGGGATGGAGGAAGACGAGGAAACAGAAATACACACATGACACCAGGCATGCGTACCTAATGTCAACCGTTTGGCCACAGACACCAGAATGCTGGCAGTGCTGACATTATAGGTGAGTCTTCCTCTACTTTATATTCTGCCAGTAGATAAATTTACAAAAATTTTAAAGTGTGCACATTTGAAACACAGTATGTATAGCTTTATTCAAAAAATTATGTTTGCAATTATTTAAGTGTAAAATAAAGGCTTTTAAAAACTGGGACTATATCTTTTAAATTCATTTCCTCCCTACCAATCCTAAGGAAGATGACTCCTTAAAAAAAATCTCATAAGCCCCTTATCTTTTCCCCAGTCCTACCCTCCTCATATACACAGGACTCTAAGATGTTATGAACTTTCTGTTTTATTGAGCACCTACTATATAATGTGCCAAGTACTGAGTTAGGCACACTTTGACAATCATAATTTTTATCCATACCTCCAACCATCTTCTGAGGTTG
Organism: Saccopteryx bilineata; assembly: GCF_036850765.1. Classification (NCBI taxonomy): domain Eukaryota; kingdom Metazoa; phylum Chordata; class Mammalia; order Chiroptera; family Emballonuridae; genus Saccopteryx; species Saccopteryx bilineata. Next base: position 10,987,712 of record NC_089491.1, on the reverse strand, counting down.
GTACTGTCAGAAACCAGGGAAAGAGAGAAAGAAAGAGAGTCAACGCCTCATCTAAGGTCACACCGCTAGGAAACAGTAAAGCAGGCTGCTCAGGCTCCAGAGTCCGCACAGCTCACAGGTAACTTGTCTGAGCAGGGGGCTAGGAGCTCCTTGGCGAGTCGGGGACAGTGGACAGCAGTTCCCCGTTTTAGGGTAGGTCACTCACCTATCACCAAGGATCTTAAGAACTTGGGCAAGTTTAAAAGGACAGTGGTTGCCACTTTCTCTTTGGGCCAATTAACAGCTCCTCTGATGGTCATTCCCATGGGTGGTGGGGAGCACCATGTTCCCCAAACTGCCCACAGACCACCACCTAAATAAACATTTCTACCATGTAACATGACAAAGATCAACACCAAGACCCAGCATCTTATCTCACATAGCCCCCACCCCTACCAAGGCCCTCTCAAAACACAAATGAAGCTCTACTGTCTACCCATTGCGTAACAGTTAATGTCTTTCAACAAATATTTACAGACACCTACTATGTTCCAGGAACTGCTTCATATGTCGAATACTATCTTTTACCACAATATTTCCATCCCCAGAATTCTAGACACATATGCAAATATGCTACCGAGTATATTCAGATTGTTTTCCGTATAGTAGAATTTCACAATTAAACAACTCTTGTCTTTGACACATGCTACCAAATATTTAGAAAAACTATCAAGAAAAACCACAAACGAAAAGCAAGAGATAGAGAAAACACCACATTTTTATCTGTCTCTGGCCCACAACAAATGCAGGAAGCACTGTTTCCGTCTTCATAGGGAAACTGCCCCTCCCTTTTTTGGAAGATACAGAGTGACCCAGGCTCTGAGCACCGCCTGCCTGGGGACAGCCGCAGCAGAGGGCTATACCCAGGCCTGCGCGGCCCGGACCCCAGCTGCCCAGGCCCAGGGGCGCTGCACTCCGGCTGCCGGGCCGGTGTCCTCCCGGCCAGCTGCGCGCAGATTTACATTGCTAGTCACAGGGGAACGTGGATTAGTGTGTAACCAGGATTCATCCTGGCTACCAGAAAAATGGCCCTGCGGGCTACGGGTAGCTTCTTTTTTACTTTGCGACACTCAGCCAGAAAAATCACCATGATACCTGGTTGTCAAGTTAGTTGGGGGACCCAAGTTAGTTGACCTTACCCAGGGTCAAGGTGATCAGACTGGGTCTGAATCTCCAGTTTCCTACTTACTGCTGTGCAACCTTGGGCAAGTCATTTCACCTCTCTGAGTTCACTGCCCTCCTCTGTAATACAGTGATGATAAATCAGGACTCATCACACACTGCTGCAAGTATTGGACATAAAGTATGAAAAGCACCTACTGCATTCTGGCACATAGCTGTCGTTTAAAAGTGGTAATTTATTCAATCAAGCAGGCCAAGAGGGCTTCTTGAGACAATTTGTCTCTAAGCAGTGATGGCCTGTACTAAGCCCGAGGGAGGAGGAGGAGGTCCAAACAAACCTGCTGACAAATCTTCACCCAGTGCCACAGAGAAGTTCCAATAATAATTAATCCAAGCAAAAGCACACCCCCTAAAAGTTCAGAGAATATAAAAGGCACACTTCCTGCTTTATGGCTACAAAGACCAAACTAACTGGGACTAGCAGTCCCCCAGGCCACCCCTGCTTCGTAAATGAGATTACAATAAGAGTGATGTACTGTACCACGAGTCAGCTGTGACAAGCAGCACTTTATGGAGCTATCTGTTTGTCTCCATCGCTGCATCACACAATGTGTCCCTGGACTCCAATGTGCAGCTCCATTTACCGCCACATGACAAATAGGCAGCACTTGTAAAAGGCACAAAGAGGTCCACGCTGGCCATGTAATGGTCACCACAGCTGTACCCGAGTGCTTGAGGGGACAAAACAGACCCCCAAGTTCATTAAACTGACCAGTAATGGATCTTTAAAAAAGTGCCTTAGGAATCGTACAGAAAAGGCTAAAATAAATAACTCAGCATGGAAGGCTAATCTGAAATGGTGTTTGATAAATTATTTATAACACAGGCGATTGTCTGCATTTAATATTGGAGCTACTAGTGGCATCTTTAAAAGATGATTTATGTGTTGTAATGCTATTAAACTTTATATTGGCCCACAGCTAGCTATAAAGTCTGCTGAGATTTAGAGAATGAGTTTTAAACTGTCACTGCAACATCATAGGAGATGGAGACTGTATTAAATCTTTACTTTAAACCTGTTATCTAGAGAGTTGCATTTTGTAGACACTCACAAACTGATAGATCACCTCGGAATCCGCTATGGTGCAGGGCCAAAATAGTACCGCGAAGAAACTTTTCAACATTATTCTTTTCTACAGCTACAATCGAATTTCTCTTCTCACTTAAGTGATTTTTAGATTGGGAATGTCACCAGAGTACAATGCAGGTGCCCCAGCCAATGGGCAGCCCTGGACAGCTTGGCATCAAATTAATACTCTTTAAATAAACCTCCTACATCCAACTGTTCAGTTATGCATTCTGAACCGGTGTCTTACTTACATTGGGGACAGGCAAAATATGAAATATGCATTTGACTCAAAACCTGACATACTATTTTAGATAGGCTTTAGAATGCGGAAATGTGTGTGTGTGTGTGTGTGTGTGTGTGTGTGTGTGTGTGTGTGTATGTGCAAGGTGGGGCAAGAGTAGGCTTACAGTTGTGAGTATGTGAAACACTGCATTCTTGTATCACTAATTATTGTGTTATTTTCCACATGAAAAACTGTAAACCTACTTCTGCCCCAACCTGTATATGGCAAGTTATTTGAAACAATTTATAACTAAAATATTTTTAATTCTTTAAATAATTAAAAATTGGTTATATGCTGGAAAGGACTTCATTGACGAGCTGAGGTGCTGAGGTTAAGGGGCTGGAAGCGGGAAGAAACACCAGCCTTTCCATGAAGAACGGCTCTCCCGGCCCAGGTTCTCAGGCCCCACAGTGCCGGGGCTCAGGGACTGCAGCCTCCCACCTTTGCTTGAGGGGACTAAGGGTGTGGGTGGCACCCTACCTGACCTCTCACACACCTTTCATCCGTTTTCCTTCTTGCTATTGCCATCTGCAAGGACAGCTCATTATAGTTTGCTTCTTTACTAAAAATCCAAATTCATCTTGGACAATCTGCACTATCTTCTGTCACTGTGCTCTGAAACAGCAAAAACTGCTCCGCTCTGATGACACAGCAGTGCAGACCAAGTCTGAGTCTCTGGGAAGGGGCCTCGGGCCTGGGCGGCTGCGGAGGGCTTGGCACAGACGTCAGTGTATGAAAAAATGAAACACCAACCTCAAAGGTATGTGTGGCTTTGCCAAACTAAAAGACAAAGTTAATTATGAGGCAGAATAATGCCAAAAATGGGGTCATTCCAAAACTGCACCAGTCCCACCGGGGGCCCAGGGAAGCGGAGCATGCTGACACTGAGCACCACAGAGGAGGGGTTCATACAGCGATCTGCGCCGGCTCCCAGCGCGCGCGCCTCGGACTCCGCCCCTGATGCAGCCTCAGGCCTCATTCACGCCTGACGGCTGAAAGAGACTTAAAGAGCTCAAAAGTGTTTAAAACAGTCCCCCGAAAGCAGTGTGCTTCCTGTGCCGTGTGACAGACCTGACACATTCCCCGTGTAGCCACGTATTTCTATGGTGGAAAAGGTTATTTTAATTTTTTTAGACGGGCTCTCTGACCAAAGCAAGTGTCTGAGTTCTGTGTGGGTAGACACAGTCTACCGAACAGCTGGGAAGCGGCAGGTGTAGTCAAGCTTCAGCCACGCGGATGTGCCCGAAGTGGGGCGTGATACTGACTGTGTCTTTAAGGTCTAGATGGTGCAGTCCTTTCTTTCCTCGCTGGCTTGTCATGGCACCTACGATCTGGGTGATGCACATAAAAAAGGGCAGATCTGCTTTGAGTGCAGGGGTGACCTAAGCAGTTCTCAGCAGGGATGGCAAAGGGTATTCATGTTCAAGGTACTGCCACCCAAGTCTCTGCCACCCTGACCTGTCCCAGATCACTGACTGGTGTAGAGCCTGATCGATCACAACTCAGGGCTAGGAGAGGAGACATCCAAGGCTGCACAACCACAATGGCTGCGAAAGACTGACACGGAGCCTCACGGAATAAGAAAAGTCAGGAGCGCTGGGTCACTGATAAACACCCTACAGAACAGAACCCTCTCTCAGCCACACACTGCCGTCAGAAGAACGTAGATAATGCCTCTGTCCAAGGGCTGTTGGTAGGACTAAAGGAACAGCAATGTCCCAGACACAGATTTTTTACTAACAGAATTGCAAGCAATTTCTAGGGTAGAAGGAAAGAAGCAAGAATGTGAGAGAACTAACATGGGCACCCACTACATCCCTGGGTCTGAGCCAAACACTTGTTACTTATTTTACCCTCATAATCGCCACCTGCACAGCAAAGGAAATTGAGGTTCTAGGACGTCGGCTGATGCACCTCAAGGCACACGGCTGTGTATACGTCAGAGTTGGGGATCCGTGCCAACTTAGTGCCTGGCATCACCAGAGCCCATGTCTTCCTATCCCACCACAGGAAATCAGTGGTGGGCACGACATTTTACTGAATTCTGAGACAGTGAGTAAAAGGAAAAACACCTACGCTTCCAGAGGGAAAAGGACCAAGGGACATGGGAACATACTTCTCTCCACAAGGAGAAATCAGTGTCTTCAGCATAGGTGTATACAAATATATAGCGGCAAGGCTGCACTGAATCAAATATAATAAAAAACCAAGGATAGGTTTAAAGAAAAGGAGAAATATGTTCAACAATCCTCCCAACAAAAACCAACCTGCCCCAGGTAGTAATAAGATCTTAATAATATTTCTCTCTCCATAAAACGGTACGGTCAGTGGGATACCTCTGCCAAAATATTCCTGGAGATGCTGAAAAGGCTATCACCTGAAGACGGGGGAAAAGAAGTGAATTTTTGTTCCTTGGTCACACAACAAAGATAAAAAAGAAGGGCCAGATTCACACTGAGCCTACCGACGCCCAAAGGCTGGAGGACTGACGCTCCGCAGAGCGCAGGGCGTGTGCGGAAAGGCAGCAATGGTGGCCACACTGCCCCGGCGTGCTCCTGCTCCTGCAGCCGTACACAGATGAGGAAGGACTGGGAGGCGACCAAAGGAAGCACCCTTGTTCT